>NW_028186258.1:2473476-2491429 GCF_003343005.1 Rhea americana
CCGTGCACGGGGCCGGGGGCGGGCACGCGCGCGGGGGGCGGGCTCTGCCCTGCACGCGCGGGGGGGTTGCACGTGGGGAGAGCACACGTGGGTTGCTCGTGCCTTGCACACGTGTGGAGGGTGCACGTGGGAGCGCCCGTGCCTTGCACAGGTGGAGGGAGCACGCAGGGTCCCTGTGCCTTACACGGCGTGTGGGGGGGGGGTTTGCACATGGGAGTCCCCGTGCCTTGCACAGAGGGGGAGAGGGGGCACGAGTAGCCTTCCCTGGGCCTTGCACATGTTAGGGGGGGTGCACGAGCAGCCCCTGAGTGTTGCACACAGGTGGAGGCCCAGGGCCATGCACATGGCTGGGGGGTGCAGGTGGGGGCCTGGGGCCATGCACATGGCTGGGGGGTGCAGGTGAGGGCCCTGCCTCACCCGCACGGGCGCCCTGAACATGCAGCATCCTGGGGAGTGGGGGCCCTGGGGGCCACGCACGAGGCCCTTGCCAGGCACCCAGGGCCTGCCCTGCTCCACCTGGCTGGGTGCAGAGACGGGTGCACACGTGGGCGCGGGGTGCACCCTGCACGGCTGCTCCGCACACGTGGAGGAGGTGCTGGCTGGGGGCTGCGCACGGCCCACGCCTCCTCTGCAGCTTGCGGAGAAGAAAAAGCGAAGAAATGGTCCTGCAGCGTTGCAGCGGGCGTCGGTGCACAGCCGCGGTGCGTGAATCGTTTTTAACACAAATTCATTGGTTTTAATGTCAACTCATTGCCAGAGCGGTGCGGATCCGCTCTGCTGGCGCCGGGCGCATCTCTCCCTGTTCCTGCTGCAGGCAAAAAGCCGCCGTCAGAGCCTCGACGTCCGGCCAGGGGCTCGTGCGGCGGAGGCGCGTCGCCCGCTGGGCTCGGCCGGCTCTGCAGGGGCTGCTGGCACCATGCGCCTTTTCGGGGTATTTTGAAAAGCCCCAGGCCTGGCACCTGCGAGTCTGCACTTTTCTGGGGGTGTTTGAGGATTTGGGAAATGTGGGCCCATGCCTGCTCCTGGGGGGGGGGGTCGTGCTGGGGCAGCCTGCTGCTGGGCCCCCGTGACTGCACCGGCACTGGAGAGCACGGGGACAGCACGGCGCTAGCAGAGCTGCTGCCGCTCGCTGCGTGCCGCTGGGGACGGCGTACCGAAACGCTCTCCGGCAGGAGTCATCATCACTGGCCCTTCCAACACAACGGAGGAGGGATCAGGCAGCACAGCAGCAGGGATCACTGAAGGATCCAAAACCCCAAAATGGCTTAACTTGCCCTTGGGGTTTCCTGTTGCTCTGGAAATTCAACGTGGCCAATCTTTTGGGTTGAACCAACAGCAATCTGGTGGTTTGCGGGCAGCACAGGAACTGCATGCACTAGGCCTGGGGAAACGACGTGGCTGGGGCATGGCATCAACACAGCTAGGAAGGGGACTGACTGCTGAACAGCCAAGGAGCAGGGGCTGAAGAGAAAGCCCTGGTGAGGACTTGACATGCATTGCACACCCCTGTCCTCTGCATTGCATAGTCCTACCTCATGGGTTGCCCAGCCTTCCCCCGTGCATTGCACAACCTTCCCCCATGCATTGCACAACCTCCACCCATGCATTGCACAACCTTCCCCCATGCATTGCACAACCTCCACCCATGCATTGCGCAGCCCTGTCCTTTGCACTGCACTGTCCAACCCCACGCATTGCAAAACCTTCCCTCATGCATTGCATTACTTTCCCCTGTGCATTGCACACCCCAGTCCCTTGCGTTCAACAGCCCTGCCCCATGCACTGCACCACCTTTTCTCGTGCATTACGTAACCGCTCCCATGCATTGCACGGCGCTGCCCGTGCAGGGTGCTACAGTGCGCGGTGCGCAGGCACGGCACGGCACGGCGCACTCCCGCACTGCGCACGCGCAAGAAAGAAAGCCCCCCCCCGGGGCGGGGCTTGCCTGCCGTCGGGCGGCGGGCGCATGCGTGCAGCGGCGGCCCGCTACCATCCTCCGGAAGCGGTAACGTAGAGTCCGGGAGGTGCCTCTCTAGGCGCGCGGCGGCGTCTCGGTGGCGGCCCGGCGCCGTTGCCATGGCGCCCGGCGGCCTGCGGGATGCTGCCGCCGCCCGGCCGCGGCTCGAGGAAGGAGGCGCGGAGCCGCCGGGTGCCCTCGCTCGGCTCGGCCGCCGACTCGGCCCAGCCGGCCAAGAAGGAGCCTCGCGTCAAAACCCCCCCGGGTAGGGGCCGGCCGGGCCCGGGGGCCGGGCCGCGGGGAGGCCCCGGGGCAGCGGGGGCCCAGCGCGGCCCCCGGGCGCCCACCGCGCCGCGGGGCTGGCTCGGTCACCCCGAGTATATCCAAGGCAGTAATGCGTAGCCACCTATCAGCACGGTTGGCTTCTCGTATTTATTAAGTTACTTATTTACCATAAAGGCTGCATATTATGTCTCTCAAGAGAGAGGACCTCAAGTCCTGGCGGGACGTTAAGAGTTATGGGAGGAACAAAACAGATACAGGATTGCCTTCCGCTGATTCCCGGAGCCGGGTTCGCCCTGGCAATCAGCAAACGGTGCTGAAGGTCTTTTTTGCTATTCAGGGTTTGCTGAAGAGCTTTTTTTTTGTATAGAACTGAGTTCTGCTTAGTGACTGCAATAAAGCAGAGCTCTGCACAGAAGCTGTGCGCTTGCATTTGCAACCCCGAGTAGGAAATTTCTGGAATTTGTTCTGCTGTGCATAGCTGTGTTGTTTGTATCTAATTCACTGCCTCTTATCTAGAGTGAAGGGCATAACACAACTGAATCCCAGTGACTCACTTTGGTTCTTGTAGCTTCTCAGAGTTTGATTCCTTAAGTACAAGGGATGCTGAATTTGATTGTTCCATGAAACCTTGAAACAGTAGTTCAGCTGAAAATGACTTGAAGCTGGACTGAAAGAGCAGGATAAGGTTTCCTTGGGAGGCTGAGGAAGAGGTCCTTTCTCTTGTCTTTCAGACAAGAAGAAGGTAAAAACGTTTGAAGTGTCCTCGCCAACAATTGCAGAAGAGCCTGAGCCAGTTCCGTGTGTTCTGCAAGGAGATGAAATCCAAGCACTCGCCATTAAGGTGGAGGATCTGGAGAAAGTATGTGTTTTTACTGATAGAAACAACTACCTTCACTGAAACTTTCCTTTTATTTTGTATGTTTAACAGAGGATCCTGAACATTTATTTGAACTAAAACAAAACCTTGGAGTTCATKCCATTTTGTCCGTCCTGCTTTTTAGGGCTTGTCAGATCATCAGGCTCAGTTCCTAAACGTAAAAGAATACTAAATGATCTTTTAAAAGGGAATAGCAAGTCACTGTCCCTTCAAAATTACATTTCCAGTGTTATTCTCTTGTGAGATGCATATGTTGTTTAGTAACTATCACCTGTGTGAGTAGAAGCATTTGACATGAAGAGATACAGCAGAAAATTCTTGAGAAGCCATTTAAAACTCTTCTCTCTGCCCCAATTTTACAGTAGTCAGGAGCATTAAGACAGTAACTAAATTGATATCTCTACCGTCCTGTGACACATCTCTTTGTGGAGGAACAAAATGTACAGGTAGGGCTACCCAGACCATGCGTGAGTCATGTAATTTCTGTGCTTATTCCCAAAAGATCTGAAGGAATGGATATGGGTCAGTGTATGCCTAATTACACGGTGATTGTTTATTTTCTGTAGCTCCATCCTCCACGCCTTCCCTGCAATGATGAGAGAATTCCAGTTAGCAGGAAATTCCTGGTTCGAAAACATCAACCCAAAGAGATGAAGAAGAAGGTGCAACTCCTAGTAGCGTATCCTGCTATTCCAAAGGCATCTGGGAAACCACTGAGTTTTTTTGGTAGGATTAAGTTTCTTGTCTTACCTTAGAGTTTTAGTTTTGCCAAACCTACCTTTAGTGACCTGGTTCTGCCTTTTAATTTTGTAGGACCGGGACTATTCGGTGATGGCTGTGAAGAGCTCCTCCCTCACCACATTTTAGGAAGTCTCCAGGAGTTCAAAAGGGAAGCCTTAGCCAGAGGGAACACTCAGGTTGGTTTTGTAAAGTGATGAAAATGCTGCTGTGCAACACTTCTCTAGAGGTGGAATGCAGTGTGTGCTGTGCCTTTTGATTTAATTCAGCACCTGTCAGGAACAGGTCGGGCCTGAGAGGTGGTTTTCCCAGCCTCATTAGACAACATGGGGAGTGCTTGCTTCAGAGAAACTGCACCAGCAGGTTTACAAGTCCTGTGTGCAGGAGGAGGTCATGAAAGAAAGAATTACGGAAGCTTCCTCTTCCGTTTGTGCTCCTGCTGACAGCGTCAGGCTAGCATGGGAAGAACTGGTGACGCAACAACACTATTGCCTGAGTCCAGTTACTCAGACAGAGTTCCACTGTCTGTGTGTGTGCTCGTAATGCACTATTTCTGTTCCCTTTAGAGGGATTAGGTGAGCGGGTACTGTCAATCTGAAGATTTTTTTTTCTCCTCCCCTCTCCTATTTTTGTTGTGGTAGCAGTGTGGGCATGGGGAGGTTAATCTAATGTTTCCTTTCTCTTCAGATAGCAGAATTTATTGAGGATTCTCCTCAAGATGTTATAGCAGTAGCTTTGAAAGAAAAATGGGGAGAAGAGAAGAAAAAGGTTCATCAGACCCCACCATCAGAGCACAAAGCTCTCCAGAACTGGCATCGTCATATGGAAATCAGGAAAAAGCAAGAGAAATATCTGGGAAGTGAGTAAAGCTGAGACCTCATTGTATGAAATTTTATGAGAAAATGGGGGAGCTAGATGGCATCACAACAAGAGCAGACTGGAGTTGATGCTGTTGCAGTCTATCCTCATGTTTCCAGAGCTCCCATGCTGCTAGTGCCTCAGGAGGATCATGGAGGCTGCAGGGAAGTGAGCTGGTGGCTCTGGCTGTGGGTAGGACAGTAGATTTGGTGAGGTTTGTTCTAGGAAGCTTACAAGTAAACAATAGTAATGGCAAGAGGAGTTCCCAGGAGAGGAGCAGCACTGATGATATGGCCTTCCTTATTTTTAGAAATTCTGCAGAAGCCAGAGAATGAGTTGTTGATGAACATCTCAGATGATTACAGGCAAATCCAGGAAGAACGTGACCTCATTGACCGTAGTCTTCCTGCCCTGCTTCCTGGGAAGGTGAGAGCCTCACTTCCCCTGGATCCTGATACGTTGCCATCGTGAAAAGGCTAAGCTACTAGGGCTGTGAATAACATCTCTGAAGAGCTATCATTAGATATTTATCAAAGTCCTCTAATTCTTTCAGCCTAGAATGTAAGAAAAGCTTTCAGTGATTTAAAAAAATAAAAACATTAACCGTACCATTTCCACTAGTCAGAGGAAAGCAGCACTGTGTTTTGGCTCCTCACTAATGAACTGCAGTTCATGGGCAAGTGCCATGTCTTGATTCTTACCATGGGCTGACATGCACTGGTGAAATGGCTTGGGGGGATGTGCTAGAATTACTGTCCCAAGGCCAGAAAGATCTGATGGCTTCAAGCTTGAATTTTAGGGATGCTCATTAAGGTGCGTGGGTAAATCAGGAGGATTATGGGCACATCCTGTAGTTAAATTTTTATATTTTTAGCACTTTCAAAGGATCTGCATCTATGTGATGCGTTGTTTCATATCATTATGCCTTCATTTAGCTAGTATTTCCCTTGTATTAGGTAGCAGGAGATCTTATTTTGTCTTTGACAGCAGCATAACGGAAATTTTAGCTTATTCTGCAGAAAGTGATTCATTTATGGACTTCTAAAATATTCTTATAAACAGAATGAGACGCTTTCTCCTTTTTAGTATCTATTCCCTGGGAAGCTAACAGGCAGGCTGTATGTATCTGGAAACATCATGGGGAGGCTTATTTTCCACACTAGGGCTACCGAAGAGGGAGCGAGTTCTGGAGCCAACCCGAGCGTATTGGAGATGAGCTCACTGGCCTGATGATGACACTGACTCAAAGAGAACGTGGCTACCCAGAGCCAGTCACTCATGTGGGGAAACCTCAGACTGTCCGGATGGAAACAAGTAAGGGAATGTCAGAGCGGTGATACCACAGTAATGGGGCATGAGTGTGGAGCAACAGAATGACATACTGGCTCCTGCTAGTACAGAAGCTCACATTACTGTTGCCCTTTTGATAGTTGCAACAAGAGGTACTTCCCAGTCATGCTTGGTTGGTCCCCAGTCACTACAGAGGTAGACTTACTGCATGGAAGAACTGTATTACTGTAACTTCTGTGACTTACTCAGGGTATTGCTGCAGTAAAGTTCATACTAATGGGGCTCAATCTTTAAAGCACTGTGAGACCAAAGTTGGTCAGAGCATCAAATAAATAGGTGTTTGGGTGTGTAGGCAGTGAGCTCTTGTTTGGGTATTTCCACAGGTTTGAAGCCTCCAAAGAAGGCCTCTTTCCGTCTAACCTGGGATAAGAGTCTTTTCCTGAAACATCGACGGCAGGAGCTAAAATCTATCCTAGAGGAGCTGGATTTTTATGCACCAGTAAGACTGGAGGAGCAAGCACATTGTATCGCTCTTTTCTTGTCACAGGCTATAGAGTAACATAAAATTAAATAGGGAGTGGATCTGAAGAAGGATAAGAATCTAGAACTTAGCCATGTAGTACTTAACCTGGAAGCTCTCACGTTCTAGGGGGGAATCACAGCCATGAAAGGGATGTCTGACATCCCAAAGTGATGCGTGGAATGGGCTAAGTGCCTCAGAATTGGACCCCAAACTAACAGTATGCAGCTGCCAAGACCAAATGAAAAAAAACCCTGTTGAGCACTGGACTTATATTTAGTGCCTCAAGCAGAAGGAAGACATCTTTACCCACCTGGAAGTCATGCATCCAAAATCTTTTCCTGAAGACAGGTAGCCCCTCCTCTTAAGAAAATGAACAAGTCTCATCTTTTCTTTCTGAAACCTGGTGGTGGGAATGGAGAAGGGAGCTTTTCCATGCTTGCAACACTTGTAGTGGGGAATGCAGTCATCTATGATTCTCAGAAGACCCGGAACTGATTCCTTCCTCTCTCTCTTAAACATTCATTGGCTACATCTAGAAACAGTCCTAGGAGCAAGACACTTAAACTTCATTTTATTTGTTCTGGAATAAATTGATATATTAGTCTAATATTCTAACTTCCTTTCTATATAAAAAGGAAAATTGTAAGTTAGTCTTTTTTCTGTATGTCTAGGATTTGGATGGACTGGAGGTGATTGGTAAAGGCCAGCCTTTCACATCTGTCTCAACACAGCCTTTTCCACATTTCACCACCTCTGAAGAGTCTGTGAACCTGTAAGTTGTATTTCATAAAGCTGTACTTCTTAATAGAAATAAGGAATTTTGGATGTGCACCATCAGTCTGTAAGGGTGTCCTTATCTTTCCTTATCTGGAATAGAGAGAAGTCTCAATGGGGGCTGATAAAAAGGCATTTTTTAACTTTAAAATTACCAGATTTGGGGATAAAGCAGTTCCTTTGTCCCTTAGGTTGGGGCCTAATGATTAAAGAGCAAGAATCAGAGAGGGTTTGGTTTTGTTTTGTTTTTTTGGCCCTTCTTCCAGTCTTTTCTGTGTGGCTCCAGAGCTTACTTTAGACAAGATGGAGATTCTGCTCCAAATTATCTCGATCCGGTTGTCGTCTTCTAGCCTTCCACATCCATGCTCTCCCCACCCCTGTACAACCCTAGCGCCATTTTTCCGTATTCAGCCATATGCCCTCAGCTTTTCTGGGGCAGGTGTCTTTCTTCTTTGTGTTGTTCTGGCTGTCCTGTCCTTGATGGTGACAAGTCTCTAACTGGAGTTTGTTTACCTACAGGGAACCTGATCTGCAGGGCTCTGTCCATAAAGAGAGGTCTGTACAGAAGCACTAGTTGGGCAGTTATTTCTTGTATGGTGACAGCCCTTTGATTCTTTCCTATCTTTAAACGAATTTTTGCTCCATGAAACACTGGCTGTTGTTTTGTTTAGCAGTGACCCCTTTACAGACTATCCTGATGTGGTTCCAGAACCAGTCCTGGGCCCATCTTTAGATTTCTGTGGCCAGCCTGCTCGCTGGATCAACAACACCACTTCTTACAGGGTAAGCATGCACTTTCTATTGTCCAGTCAAGTTAAGCCTGCTTTAGTTCCAGTGTCAAAGCTGTTCAATGAGTATCACTCCCAGGGCAGAGAATGAGCGATTTATTCTGAGCATAATAGAGTATCCCTGCGTTTGCTCTGGAGGGATCTCGAAGCAGAAGCAGTTGCTGTGTCTGCCGTTTGAAGCTCAGATTCCCAGGCTGTATATAATGACCGCTTGACTAGACCTGCCTTACCTGGTTCTCCTACCAAGATTCAACCCCGTATTTGTGGTATTACTTCAAACAAGATAAATACTGCCAGATAGAGTAGAAATTGTTATCTTTGTCCTTTTCTCTTCCTTGTAGGATGAAATTGGCATTGCTGCCCGGCTCACCTTTGAGATTGTGGCTGGTGAAAGAGCTGAAAGCTCCCTGACAGTGAGCAATGATGGCACAGCTGCCATCTGGTATAGCTGGAGGAGGCTTCCCCAGCAAATCCCGTTCAGAGAAACAAAGAAGGGGATACAGTATTTTTACTTTAATACCAGACCAGGTAAGAGAACTACTGATCTCTGAGACCTTTGTACATATACCGCAGAGCACACATTCTGACTAATGGCAGAGCAAGCCTGTTGGTGATTCTCTTTAGAAAGCTACTGTGGGCCTTAGAGCTGACTAACAGCAAAAGAGGTGCATGAGGCAGATTCCTTTCTCAGGATTTAAAGAAAAGGATTTTGGTCCCACTCTGAATGTAAATGGGTAGAATGTCTAAAAGTGAATCATTTTCTGATCACAAACTGCATAATCTGCCAGTGAGAGTGCTGAGCTCACTGGAAAAGGAGCATACAGTGGAAGAAAATGCCAGTTCAGTAACATAGCGAATGGGAGTAAATCTGTAAGGAGCAATAAAGTCTGATAAACAGCAAAGCTTTGGCAAAACTGTTAAAAAGAGATCAGAAGACTCATTGGGGTGTCCGGAAAATGATTGGGTTAGCCAGGTAGTTTCTTACAGACTGGCACCTTTTCTCTGTTTTTGCAGGTATAATTCTACCTGGAGAAACTAGGAAGTTTTCAGTTTTTTTCAAGTCAGAGAAAGCAGGAATTTTCAGTGAGTCCTGGGAATTTAGGACACATCCTCTGTTATTAGGAGGAGCTCTGCTGCAGGTGTCCCTGTGGGGAATTGCTGTGTATGAGGATAAATTGGCTGACCTCAGAGAGAAACTGGAGGTAACTAAGCATGTAACTGGGTAACTATAAGCTTTGAACTTATTCTCTATTTGCATAGTAAGGGAGGGAGTGGATGACATGGTATTTTTATTGCCATGCAACTGGAGCCAAGAATGAAATGATTTATTTATTTGCTGAACAACTGTACATACTTAATCACGTTTACTAGATAAAATGGAAGAACAAACTCCACAGTCTCTTGTAGTGTTCTTAATAAAGACATGATTATGTCTCCTAAATTATTCACATTGGTCCTTTTAAAAAATGGATTTTCCTTTGGTAATGAATTTCATTAGTTACTAGCAGGGATGGGACTGTGTGTCAGACAATACAATATCTGTTAAGGTATAAATTGAAAATTACCCGTGTTTTGAAAAGTATATTTTTACTGGGAGAGTTTTGTGAGATTTCTTTGGAAAGCTGTTATAACTATTGCTTTGTTTAGTGGGGTTTGCACTTATTCTTGTTGTTGTAACTTTGTATATATATGCTTTTACTAATGTGGGGGTTTATTCATGCATCTGTACATGGAGTGGGGGCTCAGACATGTTGTGCTTATTGTGGTGCCTCAGACTGACCTGGCTGCTCGAGAGGGTGCTGCTATAGTAGAAGAGATTCTGAAGGAACTTCTTGACCGGATTCGGACCCCAGAGCGCACCCCATCTCCTGTGGATGCCTATGTCACAGAGGAAGAGTTATTTCACAAGAAGAATCCAGAGGTGAAGTTTTGTTTTTGATGGGCTACACAGCTGAAATAGCAGGGAAGAAAGACTTGCAGTGCTGGTGCATCCGTGGGTTTCTGGAGGCTGGCATAGTCAGCCATGGTGGCTTTAAGAATTAAACTTGTGGAAGAAAGGCATAACTCATTTCTCTATTTACATTCTTCCCTTATGTTGTCAAAGTTGCATTATCAGCATCAAGTGGTAAAACAACTCCATAAACTGTGGAGACAGCACGTGACTGTTCCTTCGGCCTCTGAGGAGGAAGTGCCCTCAGACCAGAAGAGCACTGTGGAGGACATGACATACAAGAGGAGTATCTCAGAGGCTCTCCTTGCCCAGAAGAGCTCCAGCGAGGAGGTCCTAGTTCAGAAGAATACTCTTGAGGCCACTCTTAGTCATATGATGAATGTGAAGGAAGAAGAACCAAACCAGTCAGGATGGAACCTTTCCTTCAAGGACTTTAAGGAGGTGGTTGGCCCTATTCCCTCTAGCTCTATGATAAGTTAATGGTGTTCTTGTTTTCCTTACAAATAGCCTGGCACACTCCCATGTGAGCCCCCCAAAGGTCTATTTCCAGTGTGCTTTGTATTAGAGATGATTTATTATGTGTGTCACAAAGAAGTATTTTGTCTCTACTGACCACACCCTCAGTGTTCTTGTAGAGAGATTCCCAGGAGAGGCTTTGAGGACTGTTGTGTGAGGAAAAGAGAGCCAGACAATGTAATAGATATTTTAAGATCATCCCCCATTAGCTTTGTGTCATCCTATAATTGAATGCGGAGAGGAGGGGGCAGGCTAATCCTACAGCTTCCTGTGACTTTTGCAAAGGCTACTCTCCTTGGAGAGTCCTTCCTGTTCATCAGAGTAGTAAGGGGGGCACTTGTAACAGGCTATGGATAAAATACAGACCTCCCTAGACTAAAGCAAGTTTGGACTCGGTCAGCACAGTTTTTCTGCAGTGCTCTCTTGGAGACTTCCCAGCTGCCTTTATAAGTAATCCTTACTTTGAGCCATTTTAATTCACTAGAATCCCTGTTCTCCAGCATGAGGACTAGCTGTACTTCTGAAGTTGCAAAGGGGCTTACTGGGGGTAATCTGTCTCTGGGGTAGCTAAGATTGCTTCCCAGATCTTGGATCACATATACACGTTGGCCAAATCTCAGCTGTACAGCAGGCCACACCTGGGTATGTAAGGGTCCTGCAGGCCCTGGTGTCCAGGTTGGTGTCCAGGAAGACAGATGTGGTGTACTCCAGTGAATTCAGGGTCTGGATGACTGGGAACGAGGTCTGAGAAATGCTCCATTGACCCTGTGTTTTCTGTTACTTCAGGCTATACAGTCAATTCCTGAGGAGGAACAGCGAGAAGAAGCACTGATCCAGCTCAATAAGGCATCGCTAGAGCTATGTGTTGAACAGAGGCCAACTCAGTCAGATCTTTTGTATCAAACCTGGTGCGTTACCTTTGCAAGATAAACCTTGTGCATACTTGCTATGATCAACAGCCTTAGCAAGCTCCATTGCAATCTTTGTGATTCAGAGAGCAGATAATTATATGTGGTCTAGAGATCTTCTCTACACTGGTTTTATACATTAATTATAGCAGCTGTCTAGCTTTATGCCACTTTATTCTGGGGATAAGTCTCGAATGTTAAATTCCTGTAATTTTGGGAAGTATACAAGATTATTTGTGGCAAGAATATTCAAAGCTATATTTATAAAACCATTGGGTAATTTTCTCTACCATTATACTCAGATTACAGTATTCTTATACAGTCTGTCTGTTTCTTGCTCAAGCTTTAACACTGTAACCACAACAGTCTCTAGTCCTTTCTATCTGAGAAGGACTGATTTCACAGTAATATTTATGGGTCTATGTAAGCCCATTGACTTGCAAAACATTGAGGCCCTGGAGGTTCTACACTCAGGAAAGTAATTTAGCCTCCCTTTACATAGCTTTTTTTAATGTTGGGTGCTCTTTTGTTGAGTTAGCTGGGCAGAGCAGCAGCTCTTCTTAGCTGTAAGGTGCCTTCATTCATGGGCACTGGGTAAAACGAGACAGCTCTGCCTCTCCCTTTCGACCCCATAATAAACTCTTGTTGTATTGTCCCCTTACTGATTCTGATATTTTTGCTTCTCAGTCTCCAGTTGTGGCGTGAAACAATTGATGGTCTGGTGCATCACTCTGTAATGCTGAGGGGCCTGCTTGGCATGCCTGAAAAGGACACCTGTGCAGACATCATTCCAGAGGAAGCAGGTAAATGGTAGCTTTAGCATGGCAACCAATTTCTATGGACTGAAAATCCAGAAAACTTGGGTGAATTTCAGTTGAAATGGCAACTTTAGCAATTCCCCCCTCAAAGCCTTCATCAAAAATGTATCAGAAAAGAATAATATGTGGCATGATGCAAACTGTGATCTGTGGTATGGTATCATAAAAACAAGTATGCCTTTTAATTTAGCTAGATTTAACCCTAGTTCTTGCACAAAACTAAACCAAAATCCCCTATCTCATTGTTAGCTGCTATACAAGCTTGTTCTGCTATATACTTTAGACGTGTTCAGTCCTTATTTGAACAAAGTACTTTCCAAAGTCCTGGTTTTGTCAGTGCGTTATGGCTCAGATTAATAAAAAGAAGAAATTGTTGCTGAAATAATGTACTTACATTGCATGGAAGTAGTGGGTCTAAATGTGAAAATGTTGCTTTTGGATTGTTGGAATTCTTTCTTTTGTAGTGGAAGTACAACCGCTTGTAAAAGGAGAAAAGGAAGACAAAATAATTGCTAAGAAAGAAGAGAGACGGTTAGTTGGTGGTAGGGATAAAGAAGAGAAAAAAAGAACAAAGACATCAGGGAAAGAGAAAGAGGTATGTGTCAGGATGCGTATTGAAAAGTACACATTGGATTCTGGGGACAATGTGATGTCTTCCAAGACTCTGCATTCCAAATTTGAGCTCACTTCTTGTCTTTTAAAAGAGATGTTGTTTTTGCGGTGCATCTCGCTGTACTTTGTTTTTTCTCTTTGTCCCTGAGTAGGAACGTTCAAACAGCAGAAGGTCAAAGGATGAGAAAAAGCTAAAATCTTCCAGTGTATCCCAGGAGGTGAAAGAGGTACCACAACCTGTGGAAACTGTAGCTGCAGATACAGTAGAACCTCATCAGGAGCCAGTGGACCCTATTTTGTTTGGGAAATACCAGGAAAAACTTTATATTGAAGTGAGTCTGGCCAAGGCTTATATCTGTCTTCATTTCTTGTTCTTTGTTTGTAAGCTTATGATGAAGCTAGGTGGAAAGGTAAGCATTTTGTTAATTTGTAAAACTATCAGTTGGAAAACTGTCAAACGTATACCCATGATTCTGTAGAAAGTTAAGTGCAAAATACAAGATCAGATGTCCTTTATTCCAGCCTGCAATCTGTTAACATAAATCCAGCCACATGCGGGATTTCTATCTGGGATGTCTTCAGCATGCTTACAGACTCTTAAGGGATCAGCAGAATTAATTGCATCTCAGATAATGTTAAACACACTTCATAGCTAGAAAATTTATTGCTAGAGCTGAGATCTGTTAGCAAGCAGCCACTTTTAAGTGGCTCTGTGTGTGCCTATATGTATATGTGCTCACATGTGAGAAGCCATATCTGTGTTCTGTCAGTCTTGTCATCAAGATTTCTTAGTGTATTTTCACTGTAACTATTTTCTGTTAATTTCTGCTGCAGGTTTATGGGCTGCTGGATTCAATGGTGAGCAAAATGGTTATGTTATTTGAGGATCTAAAGAAAAAAGATGCTCTAAAGCAAGAGAGTGAAGCATTTTCTATCTAGAAATAAATTGTTACTTTTCTTTTAAGGAAATAAATACCCCTGTTTGCACAGTTAAGTGGACATTCTTCTTTATGAACTGACAAAGTGATTATAAATACTGGAGTGCCTTTTTTCTGTCATGTTATATGGGAGACTGTTTCTAGATCATCTATTACTTCTACAGAAGAGCATTCACCATGAAGAAAACAAGGCATGAGATATTGCAACCTCAGAAACAATTAAGACTAAAGAATGCTGATTATTTCTGCTAAGAGAGGAGAATTTAAAAGTACCAGTCAACAAGAGATCCCCCCCCCCCCAATTTTGTTTGGCCAGCAAGCAAGTGAGCAGTGTCCTGTGTCTCCTGAGCCCAAGTATGAAGACAATAACTTAGAATTTTTTTTCCCCAAGTTGGACTTCACTAAAATCTCTGGGGTAAATTTGGTTCTGCATATTTCTTCTTCTTTGAGTTGTCAGCCCTATTTTTCCTCTGACTTTGTCTTATACGAGAATAGGCTGAGACCTCAGCATCCTTTCTTCACTGCTTGTCTAGTCTCCTCTCAGGACTTTTTGACAGCAGTCTTCTCTAAAGATAACCTGGAATGCCTCTGATTTAGAATTTAGACCTCAAATAGTGACTTTTCTTTTTGGATTTTGCATTTTGTTCTCTCACATTTATATTGCTAAGACTTTGGCTGATGTGAAAGAACCATCTTCACAGCAGAAGCCTGTCTTCTGTCCTATTCTTGGCCTTGTCCAGTCTGGCACAGCCTTCCCTGCAGTGTGGTCCCTACTGTATTCTTCAGCACAGGATAAGTGCTGAGCCTTTCTGATGGTTTCTTAAAGTGGGCTAGTACAGGATTATGGGCTGATGGGAAAGAAAACAGCATTAGCCCGTCCTTCCTAAAGCTTAAAGCATCGCCCCAAGAAGGAGTGAGAAAGGATCCCAGTGAAAAATGCTGTCACCAAGGGGTGTGCCACCTTGCCTTTTTTGTATGCATGGGTTTATCCCTTGTGCTGCTCTTGACATCTCTTTCCATCCAGCTGCAGGTACCCATGTCCCATTCCGAGCCACATCTGACTTCCAAGACTAATCACTTTTGAACTAAAAGTAATGAAAGCGATGCCTTAAGCTGTGTGAGCAGGTTGGGCCCTGTGTTAGAGCTCCCTGTCTTGTCTCTATCAGCCTCTGCATGTGTGTGCGCACGTCTGTTTTTATCATCTCTTATCTCTCTGGGTTTCCATATGTGTAACATCTGGAGTACGAACCTTCTGTGAAAACACATCAGTTCTTCAAGCCATGTACAACTGGGACTGGCTCAAAGCAAATTTGCAAAGACAGAGTGAGCTGGATGTAGAGCCTGTCCTGCTCCAGCACTCCATGTCATTATAGTGCCATCTCCCCATTAAAGCAGCCGGACAGCATTCCCCGGAAAGGCTTTGGCACTAAGAAATGACATTGATGTAGGCTGTTAATTTACATCTGTGATGCCTTTGAGAGTCTTAGACAGCCGATACATGCTAACCATTACTGCTACAAAAGCTGTACCCCACTACACGCTTACACTGGATTTGCGTGCCACGGGCGTGTGCTCCTTTACGTTAGAAACCATGCAGACACGTCTCAAAAAATCGCACATAATGTAGAATAACTGTTCCTTGTGCAGAGTTGTTTTCTTTTGGTGTCTCATTTTAACTAGGGCGCTGTGTCGGGGGAGAGTGCTTTATATTCTTCCGTTTGGGCTTCCCGCAGCACCGGTGGGAAGTGTGGCTTCCTTCTTTTGCTGGCCAGGTGAGGCCCTTCACAATGTTCTGAGATGCTTTCTCGTAGCAGGGTGAGGAGACGCACTTCGGCTTCTCGAGGGGGAAGGAGACTCTTTTGGCTTGGTGGGCGCAGAACCACAGTGGGACGTCTGTGCTCAGCATTGCTCTAGCGAGTGTTTCAGTAGCATTTTGAGAATTGGTAGGAAGAAGGCCTGAAGTTGGGGTGCATCTCATGGGCTCTGACAACAGCTCCTGCCTCCCTGCAGATCATTATCGGCTTGTGGATGTGCCCAGCTCCAGCAGCCCAAGCTATCCTGCTTCTAGGCTGCRGAGTCTGCGTGTAACGGAGACAACGTGGTTGCCTCAAAGCTTTGCTTGGCGGTCTCACCTCAGACAGCAGGGTCCATTTGTGAGACTCACGCATCCGGCCCAGCCTACAGAAACCAGGCTCCAGTTACACCGCTGCGCGTAGGAAAGCTTGTTAATAAGAAAATGGATGTATGGGAGTTTCATATTAGTCGTGTACTACTGGAAGAATACGATATGCTGTTTTTTCCCTTCACAGAGGAGACCCTGGTGGCACAGGGAGGGTGGCGTAAGAACCGCAGGAGAGAATGAACTTGAATACTGAGAATAATCTTTTTTTTTCATAAATATTGCTAGTGCCTCCTACAGCCTCGGCCAAGGAACTCTTCAGGGAGAATATACCAACAAAAGACAGGAAGGGATCTGCTGGGTCAGCAAGTGCTGTCTGGCTACTGTGTCTTGGAGACTTTTTTTTTTTTTACAGTAATGATTTGTATAAGTTTATGTGACTGGAAATCCAATAAAATAAGACTAGCTCCTAAAGAAGACCATCAGAAGTCTAAACCCTTCACTTACAGGCCTGCTGCGAGCTGACACGTGGGTTCTGTCATTGGAGCATAACCCTCCAGAGCCGGTCAGCTCGTTCCTCAGAGGGAGACGGGGATACTCCAGTCCCTGCTACGCCAAATCCCAGCGACCGCGTGAGAACAATGCTCTTTCTTCTCCCCAAACTTGGACATTATTTGTATTAGTGTTAATAATTTGTGTTGTGTTTGCTGAATAACTAAGGTGAGTAACCTTGCTGGCCTTGCGAGTTGCATACCAAAGCCACCACGTGACCATCGTGAAGACCCTGTAACTGTCAGAGAGGCCAGGGAAGGGCATTCCCGGAACGGCCGCACGCGGAGGCTGACACCGCTCTCCAGAGGCTCCAAGTGCAGAAAGGGCCTGGAGGAGCAGCCAGGTTGTACCAGGGCTGGAGGAAATCAGYTTTAGAGCCCTGCTGCTTCACCACGTCCTACAGCTGGTTTTGGACCACCCATCAAGTCCCACACTTGCACGTGTGACCCACCGCTGTAACCCCACGGCTGCTCATATGATGTCATCCAAGGGAGAGGTTCAATGCTTGTGAAATGCCAACGCCTAGAGCATGAAAGCTCCTCGGCCACCTAACGCAGGTGTGCAGGGAGCATTGCAAACGGAGGAAGAGAAAGTTCCTGGTCTTGAGCAGTGGGAGGCATTCCTCGCCGCTCACCCGAACGGGGCTGCTCTCCAAGTTAACCTCATGGAAGTGCTTTCCTCCTCAGGCCTTGGGCACAAGCTGCAGCTTGCAGCTAGGAGCGGGGCGAGATACATGTTCTCCGTCCTGATTGCGTGGTCAGAGCCTCCTCCAAAAGTCACGCTAAYGCGATCTGCAAAGCTCCTGGAGGCCTGCAGCTTCCCCACTGCCTTGTCTCTGCTACCCAAGGCAGCACCTTCAGCTCCAGGGCTCCTGGCGAGATAAATSTCTGCACCTTGCGTGGTGGGAGCATCAGCAGCAATGCACGATTCCCATCCAGAACGGCTCAGCACGCAGGAGCTGTTTTCCATTATGGAAAATGTCAGTGATATTAAAAAGAATATATATATATATATGTAAAATATACATATATATATATATATAAAACTTGAAAGCCTGTCACTGATTAAAATGGAAGGCAGAGGCCGGGAGGGAGGGGGTGGCATTGAAAGGATTGAGAGACATGACTGATTTTGTAATGTCATCTGATGCCTCCCTCTCTGCCAGAGCCAGGCTTTAGGAGCTGCTCGGAGCAGGGGAAGGATCTGCTCCAAATATAGATCCTGCAAAGATTTTAACGAACCCAAATTACAGCGGTGGTTTGGGGTAGCAGAGAGGGAGCTGCATTACTGGTGTGTGTGTGTGTGTGTGTGTGTGCGTGCGCCAGCATCATCCAGAGGCGCTTCTGTAGCCGGGGACGGTTGACTTCGGCCTAAAAATAATGGGGGAAGGGGGGGCTGTCAGCAAGGGGCAGTGACTGAGCATTTATAGCATCGCCCGCCTCCCGCCTG
>NW_028186258.1:2492979-2500447 GCF_003343005.1 Rhea americana
CGGGGAAGCGCCTCGGGTGGAGCTCGCGCAGCCCCGCGAGCGTGCACGGCGCTGCCTGGCGCCGGGAGGGCGAGACCTCGCCGACGGGGCCGAGGCGCCCCGGCCGGGCGGCGAGAGGTGCGCTGAGCTCGGCGGGGCTCTGCGGTGGTGGCGGYGGCGGGCTCTAATCGCTCCGCGCACGCGCCGCTGCGCGGGCGAGATAGTCGTCTGCCCGCGCGCGCGGACGGGCGAGCTCGCCGCTGATGCAACGGCGGCTCGGGCACGGCGCCGGCGGCCCCCGGGACACCGGACCCGGCGCTTTGCTGCCCCTGCGCCGAAGCGAGGGCGCGTTTCGGCAGCGGGGGCTGCGCGCGGTCGGCGCCGGCGGCGCGCGGCGAGCGGGCCTCTCTCCCCACCCCGTTTGCTGGCCTGYGCTTCGGAGCTGGTCTCCGTGCGCCCAGCCTGCCGAGGAAGCCAAATTACCGAGCTCGCCTAAAAAAAAAAAAAAACCAAAAACCCCTCTAAACCCCTCTCTGAGTAGCTGCGAGCTCTGGTAAGTCGTAGCCGGCTCTGAGTCACGCTGGGGTTTTATTTTTGAACCTCTCCAGCGCTGACRAGCCCCGGGGCCGCGGCAGGGCCGCGCGTGGCCGTAGCTGGCCCTGCTGCGGGTGCAGCGCGGAGCGGAGGGCCCCCGGCCCGCTCCACGCCGAGCGGGGAGCGAGAAGGGGCTCTGCCGGGGCTGCGGCGCCGAGAGCGCCTGCAGCTGCAGGAGGGAGCTGCCGCTCCCAGGTAGATACTTTTAGAAGCAGAAATGCAAGGAAGACTCTCGTCCAAATCTTGTTGCAGAATCCAAGGCCGAATCTCTCGACAGCTGCAGTTTTAAACATCATTTTTCTACAGGATTTTATTTTTTTTCCCCTTAAGCCTCCTCCCCGTGGAGCACGCGCGGCCCGCGAGCCTTTGGACGAGCGCTGGCGGCACGGTGGGGACGAGCAGAGGGCGTCGGGGACTGGTCTCCTGCCGCTGGGCATGGTGCTGAGGTCTCTCTCTCCCACTTCCTCCGCTGCAGGCGCTGGTGAGGCCGTGGCCGTGAGCGATCCTTCYTCCCCCGCCGTTCCTCCCTGCGGCCGGCGGGCTCGCGGCACCGCGCAGCCATGACGACCTCCGCCTTGCGCCGGCAGGTGAAGAACATCGTGCACAACTACTCGGAGGCGGAGATCAAGGTGCGGGAGGCCACCTCCAACGACCCATGGGGGCCCCCCAGCTCCCTGATGTCGGAGATCGCGGACCTCACCTTCAACACGGTGGCCTTCGCCGAGGTCATGGGCATGATCTGGCGGCGGCTGAACGACAGCGGCAAGAACTGGCGCCACGTCTACAAAGCCCTCACGCTGCTGGACTACCTCATCAAAACCGGCTCGGAGAAGGTGACCCACCAGTGCCGGGAGAACCTCTACACCATCCAGACCCTCAAGGACTTCCAGTACGTGGACCGTGACGGCAAGGACCAAGGCATCAACATCCGGGAGAAGGTGAAGCAGGTCATGGCGCTGCTCAAGGACGAGGAGAGGCTGAAGCAGGAGCGGGCGCACGCGCTGCAGACCAAGGAGCGCATGGCCCTCGAGGGCATGGGCAGCGGCAGCCACCAGCTCGCCTACGGCCGGCGCGCCTCGCCGTACGGCGAGGACTACGGGCGGGCGCGGGGCTCGCCGTCCTCCTTTAACTGTGAGTACCGCGGGCGTGGGCGATGCGGGGGCGCCGGGGAGTGAAGCCACCATCCTACTCCAGCCCGGCATGGATTTGGCTGGGCGAGTGGCAAACCCCACGTGTGGCTGCCGCGGGCGGGTGGAGCCTGGCACGGGGCTGCCAGCGGGGCCCTGGCGCTCCAAGAGCCAAACGACGGGACGGCGGCCACCGGCAGCCCGACACCCGGGAGCTCGTTCATACTAAGCTTGGGATATTTCCCTTGGGAAASCGTGCTCCGGAGCTGCTGGCAGGGGGGTGGCGTTCCCGGGGAGCGGGGATGTGGGAGCATCGCTGGAAAGGCAGGTGGGGCTGAYGTGCTCCTCAAAACAACCCAGTCCAGATGCTGCTCTTTCAGCCTTCAACTCTTTTTCTCTCCCAGCCTCATCCTCGTCTCCGCGGTTCGCCTCCGACCTGGAGCAGGCGAGACCCCAGACCACGGGCGAGGAGGAGCTGCAGCTGCAGCTCGCCCTGGCCATGAGCCGCGAGGAGGCCGAGAAGGTAGCGTGGGCTCTCGCGGGGCCAGGGTGGCGGGGCGGCCGGGGATCTGCCCCGCTCGGCGCGCCCGCGGCGCCTTGGCCTGTCTCTTGGCCGTGCCGGGCGGCCGCGGTGAGTCAGCCTGTTTGGAGGAGGATTTATCGGGCTGCCCGAGCCCCGTGCATGCACCTGCGACCTTGCCAGGCTGCTCGCGCTGTGCCCTGCATCCAAAATCACGAGCAGGCAGGTGGAAGGAGGCACAGGCTGTTTGTGCTCCCCGTCCTCCTCCCAGCAGAGACGACAGCAGGGCTGGGATAAATCCGGGCATGCAGAAAGCTTCAAGATCCCAGGGTGAAGCCAGAAAATCCCCCCGATGCACGTGGCTCCCCCCCAGCCCTGGCTGCCCACTTCCCCCGAGGCTTTCCGGTGCAAGCTCCCCCGTTTCTGTTGGCGCCCCGTGCACGTTTCGGGTTTTGCTGTTCCCGCGGCGGGCGGGCGCGAGGGCCGGCGTGTGCCCGGGGCCGCGTGCTGGCGCGGGGCTCGGGGAGGCCGGGCGCTGCCGGGCGCTCTCCGACTGCAGCCGGTCGGGTAAACCCAGGCTGCGAGGAGCGCCGGAAAAGACTGTGGAAAGCAGCTYGCCTCGGCCAGGAGGAGCTGAGCAGAGATGAGGCTGGACAAGACCGAACCGAGTTTTGTTTCCGATACRGTCGTTGGGGCAGCAAACGAGGTGCAGGCCTCGGCAGGGATTGCCTCCCCCGGGCCTCTCCCCGCTGTCCTGTCTGTTGACCACGTCTCCTTTCCCAGTGCGGGCGGCTTATTTACACAAGGCCGCGATAGCCGCCGGCTGGCACGGCCAGTCTGGAGCGCACGGCTACGCGTGCCAGGCAGGACAAAGTCGGAGAGGGACGTGGTCACCAGAAGGGCTGCGTGGCCGGGCGTCCCGCTGCGGTGCCGGCGGCGTCCTTGGGGCTGGCGCCAAGGCCCGGCAGCCCCGCGTGCCGGGCGGTGCTGGCTAGGGAGGGGTGCTTCGGAGAGGATGCTTCCATTGCCCACCTTTCCCTTCCCGATGGCTCTTTTGGAGACTGAAGAGAATATAAGTATTCCTATATTTGTTCTGGAAATTGAGTATTTATAGCTTGCACACACTGCTGTGATGAGCGCTGYAGAAACATGCTCTTGACAGCTTTGCCTGTTCCAGTCCATCTGGGCTGTGTTCACACACGTGTGCACGCTCGCACGTGCCCGTACACGTGTGCACACCCAAGCACACCCTGCCGGCGTCCTTGCTGCCTCCTCGCAGCCCCAGCTGGCCCCACGCGGCGCGGCGATGCAGGTCCGACCTCTCCCTGGAGATGCTGCCTCAGCACCTCTGAGCGTTTCTATCCTGGAAGAGGGGGGAGCGGAAAAATTCGTAYGGTGGGATTTGAGGCTTGTTTGAGTGTCACATCCTCCTTTCTAGCACAAGGTGGAGGAGCAGGCTGAAGGGAAGAAGGCGGCACGTAGTTGATCTGCTTTCTTCTGCCGACTGCCCAAGGTCTTCCTATGTCAATGGAGAATGGCGGTGCCCCCCAAAGCCTCCCGAGGGAGATGCTGGCTCCTAATATAGGGTCATCTCACCCTAGATGAACAGGCAAACGAAAGAGTAGGTGGGTAAGGAGCTGCATTGCTGAATGTAGGGGAGCTGGATCGCAAAATAGTTCAAGAGAGTAGGGGTGACGGGCGATGACGGAGGCGGAGGTGCCCGGCCGGGAGTCAGGGCAGCGGAAGCCAAGTAGGAGCTGGCTGGATAACCGGAGACGTGCTGCGTGAACAGGCGAGAGGCTACAGGAAAGCCGGCTGTGAGGATGGGGATCTTTGATGGCAGCCCCACAAGCTGAGGTCAAGCTGAAATTTCACCCGATTTCCTCTGTTGGCAGAAGCCACTTCCTCCAATTTCCAGTACAGACGAAGAAAGGCAATTGCAGCTAGCGCTCGCGCTGAGCAAAGAGGAGCACGAGAAGGTACCTGTGCCCTGCAGCCCCGGGCGCTCCTCTGTCCTTGCACTCGGGCTTCTCTCTGGGACTCTGGAGTACAAAACGCTGCGTAGCTCTGCCTGGCTCGGCRGCCGGCCCCACCGCTGCCGCCGGGAGCGCTCGGGCACCCGCTTTGCTTTCGCTGCTCCGGGGCTGACTGCTGAGCGCTCTTGCGATGGGCTCATCCTGAGAAGAGCCAGCTGCTCGGACGCTGGGACTTTTGGGGATGCGGTGGCAGCTCCGGTTCTGGGTCTGTCTCTAGGAGAAGGTGTGYGCCCCGGGGCTGCTGGTACTCACCAGCACCATCCCTTGTCCCTGCAGGAGGTGAGGGCTTGGCAGGGGGAGAACTCCCTGCTGCAGAGAACCTTGGAGGAGACCACACAGGGTGGGGAGGAGGAGGAGGAAGAAGAGAAGATGAAGAAAAGCCAGGTAAAGACACTGTGGGCCCAGCTGGCCCCAGGGGGGCAAGACATCCATCCTGTGGTCACTGTCCCACATCCAAGCTTGGGCTCCAGAGTGGTGCCACAACTCTGGGCTGGGCTTACAGGTCTTCCTGGCCTTCTCTCACGTCTTTATTCCCTTTCTCTTTTCAGTCCTCTATTATGGAGCTGGCAGATATATTTGGGCCGGCGCCAGTCCCTCCCAGCCACACGTCTGCCGACCCGTGGGATATGCCAGGTGGGGGCAACTCTCGGGCTGCCAGAGCACGGGATGGTGGCAGGCGTCTCTGTCCCTTCCCCGTTCCTGGCGGCTCAGCGGTGAGGACCTCCCGCTTCGCCTCCCTCTGCTGCCCCATCCTTTCCTCCACGGTGAATGCGGGGCTGCTGCTGCTGGAAGCAGCCCCGTGCTGCGGGACGCTGCTCCGCCGGTTGCGTCCCCGCCGCTCGGCGGCCCTCCGCGGCCCGCGATGCTCCCCTCTTCCATGGCTTCCCTTCTTCTTTCAGATCTGAAACCCAAAGCGGAGCCAGCAGCCTCCGCCTGGCCCGGCGCGGCCGACCCCTGGGTCCCGCTCCCGGCCGCGGCCGGGGACCCGCTCTCCCAGGCGACGCCGTCGTCCCACCAAACCTCCGCCGGGCCCTGGGATTTCCCCCCTGGTGCCTCCTCCTCCTCCTCTTCCTCTGACCCTTGGGGAAAGACGCCCTTGCCTGCTGGCTTCCCTCCTGCGGACCCTTGGGTGAAGGCATCCCCACCCGCTCAGGCTTCTTCTGGGGCTACGTCGGCTGCCGACCCCTGGGCCGCCGTCACCGAGCAGCCGCCCAACGTGGGTAAGAGAGGCTGGGCGGGCGCTTCGGGTCTGCTTGGGGCCGCTYGTGCCGCTGACCACCGCTCCCGTTCTGCTGGCGGCCCTGGGCATCGCTGGCGCCCCCGCGGCAGCGCATCCCTGCCCCCCGCCTCGCGTCGCCCCCGTGGCCTGCTTCCCGGCCCCCCGCTCTCCTAGGGCCTTTCCGCTGGCTCCTTGGCACGCTGAAGGCTTCAGGGGCCCTTAGGCTTCGTCTCTGCAGAGGAGTCAGGCTGCTTTAATTAACCTGGCATAGTTAACTGAGCGCTCCTGCGGGAGCGGAGCAGCCGCCGCCGCCGGGGAGCGGCCCCGTTCGCTTTYCCGCGCCCGAAGCGGCGCCTGGAGAGCCCCGTCGGGCTGGCAGGCAGCTGCCGGCCGCCGGCGCCGCGGTGCAGACGAGGGGCCGCGTGTAGGACAGAGCCGCGTTGCCGGGCTCGGCGCTGCTCTCGGCTCTTCCTTGGTTATTTCCTGCGAGGCTGCGCGGATCCCGTCTGCGCAGCCCAGAACGCGTGGGCCAGGTGCCCCGGATTCGCTCACGGGGACGAGAGCGGAGCCCGGCCTCGGCGCGCGAGCGCCGGCTCTGAAGGCCTCCGTGCCCCCGGCACGCGTCCTCCTTTCCGCCTCTTCTTCCRCCGCGCCGCTGCCCGCCCGTCTCCCGCTTCCTCCCCTCCTCGAGCTCTGCTCTTCCCCGCAGCTTCGGGGGGCGACGCTTTCGACCTGTTTGCAAAGCCGCCGGAGGCAGCCGAGCAGCCGGAGCCGGAGCGTTCGCAGCCGCCCTCCTCGGCCAAGTCCGGCAGCCCCGCTGGTAAGAGGCGGAGGAGCCGGGGGCCGGGGCAGGGGCCGGGGTGCCCGGGGGTGGGGGGGGACGTTGGGCCGCTCAGCTCTGCCCGTGCGCGCGGCTGCCTGCGAGAAGCTCGTCCCCGCGCGCACCGCGGCATCCGGGCGCCCGAGGGGGCGGCACTGGGGCCCGCGGAGGCCGGGGGGGGGATCGGCTACGAGGGGCCGGTGTCCGCGTCCCCGCCGCTCCCCGCCCTGGGGACTGGCGCACGGCCGGCCGTGCAGCTCCCCTCTCCTCCGCCCCAGAGCTGGACCCCTTCGGCGACCTGTTCCCCAGCGCCAAGCACGACGGGGCGAAGAGCTTCGACCTCGCCAACCTGGCGGACTCCCTGGCCGAATCCTGCAGGGAGAGGAAGGACTGTAAAACCCCCGAGGCGTTCCTCGGCCCCGCCGCCTCCTCCCTGGTGAACCTGGACTCCCTGGTTGCCCCTCCGCAGGCGTCCAAGACGCGCAACCCTTTCCTCTCGGGTAGGTCCCGGGGCGCCGCGCTGCCCGTTTCTCGGAGCGCGGGGGCTCAGCCACGGGCGTTGGACGGGGGGGGGGGACACGGCACGGCACGACGGAGGCCGGGGGGCCGCCCTGACGGCCTCCCGCCCTCCCCGCGGCAGGTCTGAGCACGCCGTCGCCCACCAACCCGTTCAGCGTCGCCGAGCAGCCCAAGCCCACGCTCAACCAGATGCGGACCGGCTCGCCYGTGCCCGGCCTGCCCGCCGGCGTCRCCGCCAACTCCATGACGTACAGCGCCTCGCTGCCGCTGCCGCTGAGCAGCGTGCCCTCGGCCGCGGGCCTCCCCGCCTCCGCCAGTGCCTTCCCGCAGGCCGGGGCCGGGCCCTTTCCCGAACTCCCCAGCAACCTGCCGCAGCCTTTACTGCCGCTGAGCGGCCCGGCCGCGCCGCCGCCCTCGCACGCCGGGCTCAACCCTTTCCTCTGAGGTCCCCGGAGCGGACCGCCGGCACGGCGCGGTCTCTCTCTCTCGCCCCCTCCCCGGCTGTTACAGACACCCCGGCGTTTCCTCCTGCCAAGACCTCCCGGGCAACCGGCTCGCTCGCTGCGGCGGAGGACGCCGCCTTCTGCAAAGCCCTACCCCAGCACGCGCCCGGGCCGCCGGCAGAGCCAGCATGAGCATCCTCGCTTGACGCGC
>NW_028186258.1:2502147-2515044 GCF_003343005.1 Rhea americana
GCATTCTCTAACCCCCCTGAGCCCCTGCCTGCACCTGCAACCTCCCCTGCACCTCATCTGTCCCCTGTGATCTCCCTGCACCCCTTCCTGCACCCCTTCCTGCACCTGCAACTTCCCCTGCACCCCATCTGCACCCTGCAACTTCCCCTGCACCTCTTCTGCACCTGCAGCTCCCCTGCACCCCTTCCTGTGCCCTGCAACCCCTCTGCACCCCGGCCCTCCCCTGCCCTGTACCCCTTCATCCTCTGCACCCCAGAACCCTCCCCGCACCCTTTCTTGCATTCCTGCATTTCTTCCTGGCCCTACTGTGCCTGCCCTGCACCCCGTCACTGCCTCTTGACCCCTTCCTTCATCCTTTCTGCACTGTCCGTCCTTCCTCATCCTCCCTGCACCCCTCCTGTGCCCTGGTGTCACCCCCTGCGCCTCCCCCTGCCTCCCTGGCCACTGAGCGCGGTGCCACCCTGGTGCCGCCCCGGCTGTCCTGCCTTCGCTCTGGCTCTGCGCTTACTGAGGCGCCTAAAGCAAAGGCRGTCGCTGCCCCGGGGCCTGGGTTTGTGGGAGGAGAGGGCAGAGCTGCCGCCCCGCRCGGGTGCCGCAGGGTGCTCGGCCGCGTGCCCGTGCCGCCCGCGCCGGGCTGGGGGGGATTTTCCTCTCTGAGGACACACGAAGTGAGCGCTGTGGTGCTGCTGCCTTAGCCACGGTTGTCGAGTGACTCTGCCCCTGCAAGCTCTCCGAGAGGGTGCTGGTGCTGGTGCCGGTGCTGGGCTGCCGGAGAGGGGGCCCTGGCAGATGGCAGTGTCGGGGCCGTGCCTGCTCGAGCTTGCAGACCGCCTGCACCCGCGCGCCGCTGGAGGGGAGCAGCCTCCGCTGAATCGCCCGCTACCGGGGGGGATTTGTAGGGGCTGCCRTGCCGGCGGAGAGGCTCTGGGTCCCAGCACGGGACGCCGCTCGGTCGTGGCCGTGGTTGGACCATCCAGGGCGTGCCCGAAGGGAGCCGCCGTGCCCGGCTCTGGCGCGGCCCTGGCTGYGCGAGCCGTTCGCTCGCACTGCTGCGGTGCGGCACGGGTCTCGCGCGCCGTCGCTGCGCCCCTGCAGAGCCCCGCGGGCAGGGCATCAAGCTAACTCCGTGCTGTGCAGCCTGAGAGCTCTGGGCAGCGTCCCTTCGCGGGGTGCTCTTGCAGCATCCCGGGAGGGTCTTCTGCCAGGTGGCGGGTGCAGTCTGGCGGGTGGAGAATCCCCCCGCCATCGGCAATCCGAGGGGACCCCGGCAGGGTTGTGCTGGGGTCTGGACGTTGCTGCTCTCTCCAGGGGCCAGGCTGGCAGAGAAGTAAGGCAATGAATACGTTTCATGGCACAGGTGTGTGTTTCTGAAGGGGAGCGTGACCATGGCTACGGGGGGGAAGAACAGCGAGCCCGGTGTCCCTCGTTACACCAACCGCCTGATTAGTGAGAAGTCCCCCTATCTCCTCCAACACGCTCACAACCCCGTGGATTGGTAAGACTGAGTCTCGCCTTTCTCCCTTCTTTCCTTCCTGCAGCAGCACGAGCTGAGATGCGTGGGAGTGCGGAAGTGGCGGCTGCAGAAAGGGTGGCAGTTCGAGTGGCCTGGCTGCTCTGGGGGACTGAGATGCCACCTGCCCGCCTGGGTCGGCTGTGCTTGCACAGCCAGTGGTTTGGTTGTTGTGTTGTGCTTGTGGGCTCAGACTTCACGCCGCACGGGGAGGCGCTGCAGTCCAGGCTCGCGAGGGGGGCTTACTTCGTCTCCAGGGCATGGGGAGCGTGCCCTGGCTGCTCTCCATCAGACSGCTTTAGAGGAGGCTCCAGGTCCCAGCTGCAATGGTAACTGAAGCTTTTTTCTTGTCTTTCCTCCACAGGTACCCTTGGGGCCAGGAAGCCTTTGATAAAGCAAAGAAAGAAAACAAGCTGATATTTCTGTCGGGTAACTAGGAACAAGACGTGTTTAACTTTCCCACGTGTCGTTCTGTAAATGACCAGATAAGCTGGGCTGCTTTACCTGAGCTGCTACACGAATAGCCCTGTAGCTAAGGATGCTGCTTATTAATTCTCCGTCAGCAAGAGACAGACATGTGTTTTAATGGGCTCTTGCTGCAGATGGGCTGCAACCAGGGGCCTTCTTGKGTACCAGACTCCTTGGGTCATATCCTTGGAGCAAGAGCTGTRGAGATCAGGAGGCCTTGCAAGTCTCTGTGCTTGATGCAGACCTTTTTCCTTGCTGTCTCTTCTCCAATGGGGAAGCAGCTGTTCTGTTAGCAGGGTGCTTCATGCTGTAAGTGATCTCCCCATAGAGWGTGTGTCCTGCTTCTCAGCACAGGGCCTTTCCTGACTTGGCTGAACTTGTTTACAGTTGGCTATTCCACCTGCCACTGGTGCCATGTGATGGAGGAGGAATCCTTCAAGAACAGGGAGATTGGTGAGATYATGAACAAGAACTTTGTGTGCATAAAAGTGGATCGTGAGGAGCGGCCAGATGTGGACAAAGTGTACATGACTTTTGTGCAGGTAAGAGGCACAGGCTGGGCTCAGGTGGGCTCYCAACATGAGATTCATGGCCACGTTCCTCAGGCAAGAAGTGATGTGGTTCTTGGGAACTCAGTATGTTGGGTGGTCGGAAAGAGGCCGTGATCACAAGGATGGAAAAAAGCACTTGTCCGTCCTCATGTGAGGTGCATGCATGTGCCAGAGGGGTACAGAACAGAGGATACCTTTTGTATGCTCTTGGTGCACCCGTAATTTCTCTTTCAGGCAACCAGCGGTGGAGGTGGTTGGCCGATGAGCGTCTGGCTGACTCCGGACCTCAAGCCCTTTGCAGGGGGGACATACTTCCCTCCTGACGACAGGGTTTACCGCATTGGCTTTCGGACTGTGCTGCTCCGAATCGCAGAGCAGGTACAGAACAGGAATAGCAAAGTGGGCTAGCAGGCAGTGTTCAAACAGAGGGGTAGCGGAGAAATTGGACTGGGTTTGAAGGGTGGGTGAGTGCGTCAAGAGAAAAAAAAACATTGGAAGCAGTAGCATGAAGAAAACGTCAGAGTTTTGGCTCAGCTAGAGGTGGATTCGAACTAATCTGGGGAGGGAGACTGAGAAATGAAGGCAAAATTTGGGCTGATGCAGTGCAGGAAGCAGAAAGAAAGAGACAAAAAATGGCTGATTTTCTCACTCTTCTTCCTAGTGGAAGCAGAACAAAGATGCTCTGTTGGAGAACAGTCAGAAGATCATGGAAGCACTCCTAACCCAAACTGAGATCCGTGGCCAGGCCCAGGAGTCACCCCCGCCATCCAAAGAGGTAACGGACACGTGTTTCCAGCAGCTCTCCAGGTCCTATGATGAAGAATATGGCGGCTTTTCAGAGTTCCCGAAGTTCCCCACCCCAGGTCGGTCTGGCCTCTGTTGTTGAGCCCTGCTGTGATGCCGACAGTGCTGCGTGGTCCAGAACCCACCCTGCAGCCTCCTGCTTTGTCGTTGTATTTCAGTGAATTTGAATTTCCTCTTCACGTACTGGGCCCTGCACCGCACGACTCCAGAAGGGGCCCGAGCACTGCAGATGGCCCTCCACACCCTCAAAATGATGGCCTACGGGGGCATTCATGACCACATTGGTCAGGTAAGAGGAAGGTCTTGGAAGTAAACTCCAGGCATGTCCAGGAGGTGTGGGGTGGAGACACATCTGTTTGGTCTTTGCAGGGGTTTCACCGCTACTCCACTGACCAGCACTGGCATGTCCCTCACTTTGAGAAGATGCTRTATGACCAGGGACAGCTGGCAGCTGCATATACCAGAGCATTTCAGGTATGGCCACTACATTCATCTTCAGGGAGGTGTGCTCAGCACAATGTGTCCAGGCTGTGACAGGCTGGCTCAGTTTGGGAAGCAGCTTGGAAACCTATTTCCAAAGACATTGCCCGCCCCAGGGGGTCTAGGAGGTCCCATTCTCCCCTTTGTTGACCTATCCTCATCTGGATAGGAGTGCCGCACAAGCCTGTGAAAATTTAGCTGCAGGATTTTGAGTATGAGGAAAGGACCCTGTTTCCTGTCTGGTCCTTGCAAGAGTCCAGCAAACATGTCCTGCTCCCCCTGACCTTGGTGTAAAACCATGATTGCTATCCAGTGCCTGTAGACCTCTGTCAGAGGTCTAACTCCAAGTCCATCCCACATTTAAAATGCTTGGGTGTTCAAATATGCTTTTCCCCTTTGTCAGATGTTTAAATCAGAATCTCATATACTTTGTTGTGTCTCTTCCCTCAATTCCTTTGTCATATTTCTGGAGTAACATCCACCCTGTGTCCCCCACAGATCTCTGGTGATGAATTCTTTGCTGATGTGGCTGGAGATATTCTGCTCTATGTCTCTCGGGATCTGAGTGACCAGGTAAGCTTTTTCCCCGAGGTAGGGCAAAGCAAGTCACTTAGACCTGTCTGGGGTAAATTGGATGCGGTTCAGGGCTGTGGACACTTTTGCCTCCCTCCAGTCCCTTCTGATCTGAGTCTGTCTCATGTCTGTGGCCCTCCTGTCTCTGCACTGCAGCCAGGTTTAGCCACAAACTAGACTGCATGCCCAGCAGTAATGAGGAGTAGTCTGAGAGATGCTATACCAGTGTTGGGTGCTATCTCTGATAACGGTGCTCCTTTTTCCCAGGCTGGAGGTTTCTACAGCGCAGAGGATGCAGACTCCTATCCAACCGCTGCATCTAGAGAGAAGCGAGAAGGGGCGTTCTGCGTGTGGACAGCCGAGGAGATCCGRGCCCTCCTCCCTGACCCTGTCGAGGGGGCCACAGAAGGGACGACTCTGGGAGATGTCTTCATGCACCACTATGGGGTGAAGGAGGACGGCAATGTGAGCCCCGCGAAGGTGAGGGAGTGCCAGGTGCTGGGAGCAGTGAAGGGGGGAACTGCAGCACTGGGCAAGCGGGGAGGTGACAGCAGCCCCAAGACAAGTGGGGTCTTGCAGGAAGCTGGTCTGCCCCCAAGCCCTCGTCAGCTAGGCAGTGTTTGTAGAGYGGGGTTCTCCTTTCAGGACCCCCATAAGGAGCTGAAAGGCAAGAACGTCCTTATTGTCCAGTCCTCCCTGGAGCTGACTGCAGCCAAGTTTGGGCTGGAGCTGGGGCAGCTCAGCGCCGTGCTGCGAGAGAGCCGGCAGAGGCTGTCCGCAGCTCGGGCGCAGCGGCCGCGGCCTCACCTGGACACCAAGATGCTGACATCGTGGAACGGTGAGAGGCRGCTCTTGGCTCCAGCTCTGCCGCGCACAGGCTGTGGGGGTGCGCAGGGGCATACGTGCTGCAGCCAAGGCCCCTCTGCAGCCGTGACTGGGGCTGGGGAAGCTTTGTGGGCTTGTAATGAGTTCCCCGAGTCCAGCTGAGCCWGGACAGGCCCCAGGGAGGCATCTGACTGGATGGCTCCTGGCCCCGGAGCACCTGGAGGAAGCAGCCCCAGACACCTCCAAGCCATGGTGTTGGCAGGATCAAGATTTGCTGAGGGTCAGGATGTTGCCGTGGCCTTTTTTTCCCTGCTGCCAGTAGAGAGCAGCAAAACCCTTCTCTTGGCTCAGTCCAGCTCCGCAAGGCTTGGCGCTAGGGAAAGCGGGACTGAGCTGGAGGTTCAAGACCCATGTAGGGCCTAGATCCCATGTCCACCCCTGCATCAGCATAGTGACCCACAGGTCTGTGTCTGTCCAAGTGACCTGCAGCAGTTAGTAACTGCTGGGTCCCAGGCACTGTCTCTAGCTGTAAATGCCTCATGTTCCTGTTTCTGGGGACTGTATGAGCTGGAGTTACACGATGTAGCTAAGTCCTACAAACAAGGAGACTCTCTTCAACCCAGCTTTTGCCCACAAACAAAGACTGAGCTCTTGCTGGCATCCCAGACCTCTTCCTTTCTCATCAGTGATAAAAAGTGATTTTCTTAGTGGTTTAAACTGATTGTAAGAGATGACAGCTGAGTCCTGACCTGCTTTTGGCCTGCCTTGGATGTCAAGGAGCATGAGCTTCATCCTAAGCATCCTTTAAAGGAAAGATGTGACTCTCTAGCTGCTCCCTTGCACCCTAGCCTCTCCTTGAGCCCGTCCCTGTGTCTGTGACCTATGTAGGACTGATGATCTCAGGCTTTGCCCAGGCTGGGGCAACCCTGGCCAAAGAGGAGTATGTGAGCCGGGCTGTGCAAGCTGCCAACTTTCTGCGGAGACACCTTTTYGACCCCACCAGTGGGAAGTTACTGCGGAGCTGCTACCGGGGCAAAGACAACACSGTGGAGCAGAGGTAAGCCGAGGTATAGAGCATCTCCAGGCCACCTGGCCATGCTGTAGCTGTTGCGCTGACCCCCCCCCCCCCCATGGTCCCTGTCCTTCCATCCTGCAGGCCAGACTGAGTGTGAAGGGAGGGAGGCAGTTTGCTGTGCTGTACTGTGCTGAACTGCCTCCTGTGCATGTGTTTGGGGATGGATTAGTATTCTCAACAGAGCAAGGAGGAATTAAGGTCAAATCCTCTCCTTTTCCCTTTTCRTCTTCTTTCTGAGGTGATAGGAGCCTTCCCTGTCTTCCCATGTCACTTATGTCCCTGTACAGTATCCCGGGACTGAGTGGCACAATGACTTGCAACAGCCGCTGCTTATCTTAGACTGAGTTGAGGGAAGGACCAAGCGAGGTGGTGTCTCCTCATCTGACCCTAGACAGCAGAAACCAGTGTCTATACCMTACCAGTCTCAGGGGGTTGGAGGCCACTTCCGCCTTGCTGGCGTGGAGACCCTGATGGTCCTTCTGTTTGCCACTATAGTGCCGTGCCGATCCAAGGGTTCCTGGAGGATTACGTCTTTGTCATCCAGGCTCTCTTTGACCTGTATGAGGCCTCGCTGGACCAGGGCTGGCTGGAGTGGGCCTTGCAGCTCCAGCACACACAAGACAAGCTCTTCTGGGATCCCAAAGGCTTTGCGTATTTCCACAGCGAGGCTGGCGACCCCTCTCTGCTCCTCCGCCTCAAGGACGGTGAGCTCGGTTACCCATCCGCGCTCTCCGTGGCCAGGCATGGGCTCGTGTCTCTGGGCTGGTTGTGGCGTGACAGTTTAGGGAAGGCAGGGCTGATGTCTGTGGAGGGCCAAACTGTGGGACGGCTGGACTGACTGAGGGGTGGTTTTCTTCTCACAGACCAAGATGGAGCAGAGCCCAGCGCCAACTCTGTCACTGTCATGAACCTGCTCCGAGCAGCCTGTTATTCTGGCCACATGGAGTGGGTGGAAAAAGCTGGGCAGATCTTGGCTGCCTTCTCAGAGAGGTTGCTGAAGATCCCAGTAGCCCTGCCAGAGATGGTCCGCGCTAGTGCTGCCTTCCATCACACCCTCAAACAGGTAGGGGCTGGGCTGCCCTCCAGGCTGTGGGTCGGCCGGGGCTTGTGCACTTGCCTCTCCTTGTGGGTCGAGCTTAGCCACRCTGGGCAGGCAGCACCGGGCAGACGTGTCCACCTACACATCTGCCCTGTATCCACGTACTCCGCCACCCAAGCTCCCCCATCTCAAAGCGTTTGGGAGGGTGGTGAGGTGGCAKGCACCTCTCATCAAAGCCTGTGCTATGGGGTCTTAGTTTTGATGCTTCCAGGAGGCCAGACTGGRGGCCGTGCTCTTGGCATATGTGTCAGCTCCAGCTCCCTCAGGCAGTTTCTGATCAGGTTCATAATCTGGGCCCAGACACCCTGCAGTTTCTTGAGCTGCTTACGAGCGRGTTTTTAATATCCTTTGTGTTCCCCCATGTCCCTGAGCAGTGCTAAGCCTCAGCTCTGTTTAGCCGCAGAGGTGGCTCTATGTCTATCCTGGTTTCTGATCCTCAGGCTCATGGTTTCTAGGTGAAATGCCAGAGGCTGCTGGGCCGGCAGAGCCCAGAGGGACTGGACCTGCCACGGGGCAGGAGCCCAGGGCTGTGTGTGCATCCCTGTGAGCAGGGGTTGTCAGAGATCTCTGTCTCTGCTCTCTCCTTCCTGACCTTCCTGCTCTCTCCGGACAGGTTGTTATCTGTGGGGACCTGCAAGGAGAAGACACAAAAGATCTGCTTCGCTGCGTGCACTCTGTCTTCTGCCCAAACAAGGTAGAGGTGACAGTCCTTCCAGCCCTTGCCCTGTCCCTTCTGCACAGCCTTTCCCCTGCTGGCTGCAGTCGTGTGCAGGGCTGCCAGCTGGGTTGCTTGTGTTTTCATCCTGTCTCCCAGTGCTGCTGAAGCATGCATCTTCCTCCTCCTCCACACCCTGTCCTGCTTCCTTTCTCGGGAATATCCCATCCTTCCCTTGTTTGTCAGCAAGCTCGGCGTGGGCCGTGGCTCAGCTCCCTGCACGCCTCTCCCTGGTGCAGAGAGATGGCAGTTCAGCCTCCTTCTGGCAGCCCAGCCCTGGGATAGGAGTCGATACAGCAGCGTCTGCTGTCAGTGGTGCGTGTTTATGCTGCTCTCAGCTTGGCCCAGTGCTCCCAGCACGGTTCTCCTAAGGGAAGACTGTTTGTTGCAGTGTAGATGTGTCAAGCTCTGCACTGATCCACCTGGTGTCTCGGTCACCTTCAGCTTGGAGATGTTCATATGTCCCTGGGAAGAAGCAAGCCGATWCCTTAGTCCATCTGCATCGTGGGCTTGAGTATCCCCTCGCTGGGAGGGGCTGGCTTCTCCAAAAAGGCTTTGCTCCAAGCCCGTATGTGATAAGCAACACTGTGGTTGCACATGGTTGGTTACTGTCTCGCTGTGCTTGTCCAAGTCTCCGCTCAGGGACGTGTCACCCAGGGCATCCCCGGCCAGGGCTGGGACAAGTGCTGGGCACCCCGGGGCGGAAGGGAGAGCCCCCAGCCGTGCGGGCGGCGCGGAGGGGCCGCGTCGCTGCGGGGAAGGGGCCGTTTGCTGCCTGCGGAGTTGGCGGGGGGCAGCAGCGCTGCAGCTGGCTCCCCGGCGCCGTCACGTTCAGCCGGCAGCGTCCTTGCCCGGGGGCTGGCAGCTCGCCTGTGTGCAAGCCTGCTGAGTGTGGGGAAGTGGGGCTGGGCCGGTGGGCAAAGGGGCAGAGCGTTTGAACCTCTGCCCTGCTCCTCTGTGCCCGTCGGCATCCAGGTGCCGGGGGTTGGCACGTCGAGCTGCAGCACGTGGGTAATTGGCGCTGGGGCAAAGCACTGGTTTCCCTCTGTAACCCAAGCTGGGGCAAACTGGAGAGAGGCCAGTTGCCAGCAGTAAATGATTCCCTAGTCTGTCTTCGTGTCAGACCACACCACAGAGGTTTTCTTCCCTGGTTCCCTGTGCCAGGGGCCTAGAAGTGTTTAAGGAAGGCGGTGGAGGGCAGCCACGGCTTCTGTCCCCCACYGGGACGGCGGCCAGGCCCCGCTCCCCGCTCCCCGCACCGGGAGTGCAGCCGCGGGAACGGAGCTCCTGGTCCTTCCTCCCTGGCGCGGTCCGGCTCCCCGTGCGTCGCGGCTCAGCCGGCCCGTGGCCCGTGCCGGTCCGTGTGCAGCGTACAAGGCCCTTCTCTGCTCCAGCTTTATTCCTCCCTCTCCTTTTGAAGGATTACAGCGGGTGACCCAGTTTGCAGGAATCGAAAGCACCGTGCTGGCAGCGGGGAGCCAAGTGCTGCTGTTAATAACTGACTCCCTTTCCCAGCAGCGGGTTCAGTCCTCGTTCCCCTGAGCCGGAACGGGCTCTGGGAGGGGACGTAGCTGACAACTTCAGGGGTTTTGAGCAGAGCAGATAGCACAGCGGTTTCTTCCCCTCCTCCAGGGTGGTTCAGTTCCCTTCTGCGAAGCTGGCAGCAAGCCCAGCTGTCAAGCAGCTTCGTCTCCCGCGGGAACGGTCCATCCCCCCGGGCCTTCGCCTTCCCCAGAGCAGCGAGGCAGAGGAGGGCTGGGTGCTCCCCTCACAGCTTGTGTGTGCATCCTCTCTTGGGGCAGGTAAAATGCTGGAAGCGGCCTGAGGAAGGCGACGCTTGGCCGGGGACCGCGGACGGGCCGCGAGCGCGGAGGGCTGCGGCTGGTGGTGGAGGGGGCGCGTCGGGGCTCCGTCCCCTGCCACGCGCCTGCTCTCTGCGTCGCTCGTTGGGGGTTTCTGTTTCCCGCTGCGACCCGACGGTGGTTTCGGGGGGGGGGACTCGCCTTTGCTTTGCAAGGACGGAGAAACGGCCTCTGTCGCGTGTGCGGTGCCGAGCGCTCCTGCTCCTCGCGTCTGGAAGGGTCGTCTCGGAAATGCTTGTTCCGGTCCTGCGATGGGAAGCAGCAGTCAGGGGCCGAGCTGAAGTCGTCTTATCCTCCAGCGTGAGTCCATACATCATGGTTTGGACTTGMTGGGCCAGGCCAGATGACAGATCAGAAGTTGTGATTTTTGGCAGCCTGGCTGCTGCCTGAGTTTGTCTCCTGGAAGAAGGACTTTTCCCACACGTTTGTGAATGTGGCAGAAAGATCTTTGCCAGGAAAAACTCTCTCTACTGAAGGAGTGCAGAGCCAGAGGTAGATATCTCTTCTTCTTGGTGCACCAAATGCTGAAGGAGCTGTAGGAACCAAATTCATCCTCAAGTTTGGCAGCCCCAGGCCCCTCCAGTCCACCTTCACGGTGCTTGTTCCTGCAACAAGAGGGGGGCCTGGACGGCTGAGCTTGTCTCCAGCAGATGGGATGTCAGAGGGCTGCGCCGATCGTGCTGACAGCTGCTTCTCTCTGCTGTCGCACAGGCCTGGGGTGAGAGATCTGCTCTCCTCAGTGTCATTTGGGCGTAACGGAGGCTGACAAGGAGACAGAGCTGTGCAGAGCTGCACAGCCGTGCTTCCCTGACCTGTCACGCTGGGACCTACCTGGTAACGTGTTCCCCCGTCTGGAGGGACGGCGCGGAGAGCAGAATAACGGGATCCAGGGCCCAGGGCTGCCGGAGTCACGGACTGGAGCGGAGCCGTGGTGCTCGTGGAGGAAGGGAGCGGAAAGCAGGGYTAAGCACCGGATAAATTCAGCAAGAGAGGCGTGGGCGTGTGGGCACCGCAGCCCTGGGAGCTTCTGTGTCCCCCRTGTCGGTGAGAGATGCCCACTTGGYGGCTCGCAGGCTCGCTCGGGCCTGGGAGAGGCAGCAGTGGTAAAAGCTGCCTGCAGCCCGGGACAGGGGTCTAAGGGAGACCCCCGTCTGCCGCTGCTCCGGGGTGGCCGGCAGCGCGCCGCGGGCCGGGCTCGCCTGCCTGCGCCCGCCCCGTGCTGGGCATCGCCCGCACGCCGGGTCGCCCGGTGCTGGGCAGCGGAGGGTTTCTCTGGGCGTAGGAGGTTCGTGCGAGCGAAGACCTTGGCCTGAAGGYGCAGCTGCGCTCCTGGCCTGGCTTTTGCCTCCTAAGGGGGTTTGAGGGCTGCGACCCCTCCTTTGGCCAGAAAAGCAGGGTGGGTTCCCGCAGGCTGGGTGCAGGCACAGGCCAAGCTGGTGCTGTCAGGGCTGGCGTCGCTGATGGTTTTGTGTCTACTTTGGCGTTGCATTTGGCAGCAATTTGGATAATTTAATCTGTAGCGATAGGTCCTGTCTCCTCACCCCCCAAAGGTAGTGCAGAGGAGAGAGTAAAATCCCACTGCTCAGAGTTGGTGTGGGGATGTGGATCATGACTTGGGGCCTGACGTCTCCCACCAAGCATCCCTCGTTCCGTGTTGCAGTGCACGGAAAGGGAGACACGGTTGCTCCTTCTCCCACACGTCTTCTGCCCTCTGCAGCTGCTCTTCATCTCTCCTCCTCCTCCTCCTCCTCCCCAGGAAACAGCCCAAGGCTGAGCCGCCCTGAGTCACCCGCTCTGGGGACACGGCAGCTTTGGGAAGTGGCTTCACCGAGGAGTTGGGGAGACGTCACTTCTGTGTCTCTCGACGCCCCCGCTCCCCCCGGTGCTGGCGGGGCGCTGGGGGCTAGGCTCAGCTGCAGGAACACAATTAATTAGGTCGTCCCAGTAATTAATTCCTTACAAACCTCACACTGAAATTCGTGCTGTAATAAGAAGCCGATGATAAAATGGCGCTGGAGCTGGCAAGTTTAAATCGGCGTCTAGAGGAGCCCCTTGCCGGGGGCAGCGGCCGCTCGGCGAGGGGCCAGGAGCCGTGCTGAGCCCTTCCGGGGCGGTGCTGGGGGCTAACGCCTCGGGGTCCCGGGCTGGGACGGGGTCCCGGGCTGGGATGGGGTCCTGGGGCTGGGGACTCCGGCGCCGTGCTCCCGTCCCGCTGATCGTCCGCCCCGGCCTGGCCCGCTCTGTGCCTCAGTTTCCCCTTCCYCAGCGACCCGGCGGTGTGCAGGCGCCTGGGGGCGGCGGGGAGCTGCCCGGTTCRCCGGCCCCGTGGGGCTGGCGTGGGGCCGGGGCCGGCCACGGGAGCCGTGGGGCCGACTGCTCCTGGGTTGAATCCCTGCCCTGCTAATGGACTTTAGGGTAATTACGAAGGATCCCATTATCTCCGGCGCTGCGAGCGCGAGCTTGCCGGCTCGCTTTATCCTGGCCCTGCGAGAGGACCTTAGGGAGCCGKCGAGAAAAATGAATAATGAATTTCAGATTGGACATGAATTGGTAATTAATCACTCCTGGAATTAATTCCAGACAAAGCCAACGAGGGAGGAGGGCAAGCGGAGGAGAGGGAGGCAGGGCGGGACGCGGGCTGAGCCGGGGCTGGGCGGGCGTGCGGCGAGCGGGTCGGCGCTCGGCGGGCCCCGCTGCGTCGCTCACCGGCGCCTTCTCCCCGGCAGGTGCTGGTGCTGGCCGACGGGGACGGCGGCGCCCTCCTCTCCCGCCGCCTGCCCTTCCTTTCGTCGCTGGAGAGGAGAGACGGGAAAGCCACGGCCTACGTCTGCAGCGGCTTCGCCTGCTCCCTGCCCGCCACCTCGGCCCGGGAGCTGCGCCGGCTGCTCGCGCCGGGAGCCGCCGGCGCCCCGTGAGCCCGAGCGGAGCCGCCGCC
>NW_028186258.1:2515087-2518110 GCF_003343005.1 Rhea americana
TGGGCCCCCCCGGCCCGGCCCGCGGCGCCTCGGGCTCTGCGCCGGGGTCGGCCCGGGCTCGCGGGCATCCCGCCTGCGCGCGTGCTCGCTCCTCGCCTCGTTTTGCAGAGCAAAAAGAAAGCAAATTAAATATAAATCCTGGCCTTAATGCCGAAGTCAGATGCGAAAACTATTAGGGTTCCTATAGCAACCTGGGGTAACATTTTCAAAAGCACTTGAAGGACTTAAGAGTCGAGCGCTTTTGAGAGCGTTACCCGGTAAAATAGCCGCGGTATTTTTCCATTACMGGGTGGATTGTAACATGCACGAGTTAATACATGGTGTGTGCAAAAAACCTGCCGTGGCCGCAGCTGSTGAAAACTTGCAGCAAGCCCGAACGTGAGCGCTTCCAAACGGCGCTGTGCGGGCGGCGCCGAGCGTGGGGCGCCGGGCCCGGCCCGGGAAGGGCCCGCGAGAGCCTCCTTGCAGCGAGCCGCGGGGCGAGGGCGCGCGCGGCTCCCCGCTCGGCGCCACGCCGCGTCCCCGGGGCGCCCTTGGGCTCCGCTTTGGGCGGGTGCACCCCGGGCAGCGCGGCGCCCGCTGATTTAAGAGCTCTAATAAGAGCGTTTGGGGGCTCTCGGTCGTCCCGCAGGCGCCGGGATGCTCGGGAGGCGGCCGAGCCCCGCGGGCCGGAGGAGGAGGAGGAGGAGGAGGGGGACGAGCGTCCCGGCGGCGCTGCTTTCCCGGCCGGCCGCGACGTGCCGCGCGGAGGTGGCGGCGAGGCCTTTCCCTAGCAATCTTCTCGGCCGGTCGGCGCGGAAGGGGGACGCGGGCCGTAAGGACGCGCGATCCCTCCGGCGAGCTGGCGCCGGGGAGCCGGGGCTCCGGGCCGCGGCCGCCAGCTGCTCCCGTTAAGAGCTTTCCAGCGGCTCGTGCCAGGATTTGGGGGTGACTGGCCAGGAAAGACGGCTTTGAAGTCGAGGAGGAATTTTGCACCTCATCTCGCGAATGCTTTCTGCGCTTGTGGAAGAGGAGGCTTACTCTTTTTTATTTATTTATTACTTTTTTTTTTCTCTCCTTTTCCCCCCTTTGTTTTAAAAGCTGCAGCGTTCGTGGAAACCCAGCCGAAAAGTGCTGGCTTTGGCAGCTGGCTGCGCTCCTGGCCCTTCCTCTCGCCGCGGCCCCTCGGGGCTTAACGCGACGCCCCGGCCCGAGGCCCCTCGGCCCCGGCGCCCCGCGGCGACGGCCTTTCTCACGCACCCTCTCGCTCCGCGCCGCGTCTCCGGAGGCGGCCGCGGGGCGCGAACCCGCCGTAAACAGGCTGTCAGGATTAATTGGGCCGACCAGTGAAAAACACAACAGCAAAACCAGAACTAAAGCAAGAGTTCTGTGCAGCGAGCGCAGCGGGGGCAGGAGGGAGGAGGGAGGAGAGCCCTTCGCCTTCGCCGCGGGGCCGGACGCGGCCGAGCCCCGCCGAGCTCCTCGCCGCCGCGAACCGCGGCCCCCCGCCCGCCGGCAGCGGGAAGCGGCGTCTTTTTTCATAGCTGACAGCCCATGAATATTTATGGCCCCGCGTTAAAAATGTCCAGCCGCCTCCCGAATTAGTCACGGGGCCCGCGGCTCGCGCGCCCGGCCTGCGTTTCGGGGCGGGAACCGGCGCTGCAGCCGGGAGCGGAGGCCCGGGACCCCGGCAGCCCCGGGATCCCCCCCCCTCCATCCGTACCCGCGAGGTCCAGCATCCCTCCAGGCCCGGGATCAGCGGGGACGAGGCGCCACGACCCCGAGGTCGCCGTTTATTTATTTATTTTCCCCGAGCTGTGCAACGCAAAGTTCGGGTCTCCCTCCCCCCCTCCTTCATTTGTTGCAGTTTCTCTGTAATTTAGTGCGGGTTTTAGTTATAATTGAGTTTCCTGTGTCACAGCGTGCCTCAAACAGAAAATATAAATATTTAACAGCCTCCACTGGTAATAAAGATTCGCATTTGCCTCGTTTTGCTTCCCAGCACATGAATATTCCGGGCCGTGCTCCGTGCGTAAGTGGCTTCATTCAGCCTCAGCCCCGGTTATGCAATGCAACGTTRACGACGGAGAGAAGCCAGAGCTGAAAAATAATCGGGAACAGCCTCGACGCACCGGTCGGATGTTGCAGGCTCCTCCGCAGGYGCCAGCGCCCGCCGCTCTGCCCGCGCGGGACCGGCCCGGTCCTGCCGGGAACAGCGGGGCCAAGCGATTCCCGGCTCTCCTGGCGGGCGGCCGAGGCCGCTGGGCTGCGTTTGGGGGCTGCACCCGCGGGGGACGCCGGCCGGGGCGCCGGAGGCCAAACGCGCGTTCGCGTTGCGGAGCCCGAATGCCGAGCGCCGGGGCCGGCGAAAGCCCGCGGAGGAGCCAGCGGTTCCCAGCTGGGCTCGAGCAGGGCTGCTGCAGGCGGTGGCGGAACCCAGAATCCGCCCGAACACCTCTTTAAAAGGCAAAAAATGTCAGGGCCGTCTCTAAAATAATAGCTAATAACCCCTAAGCGGTGACGGCGGCGCACACCTCGGCGCTGGGGACGTGATTTAGCGGTGCTCTGCCCGCGCAAAATGGGAGCAGCTGCTCTCTGCTGGAAAGAGGAGGAAGATCTCCTCATCAGCATTAAATTTAAATGAGCCAGCCCTGATTTGCATGTTTCTGCGGCGCTCYGTTTCTGCAAAAAGGCTGACTTGGGAGCGCGGGTTTGCGGTGGAGGCTCGGTAATCAGCTTCTCCTTCGCTGCGTTTCTAAACACATTAAATAAGGCTCCTGCGTCCTAGGAGCCTCCGCGGGTGCGGAAGCGGTCGCAGCCCCGGGGCGATCGATGTCCCGTCCCCGCCGCCCTGTCCCGTCCCCGCCGCCCGTCCCCGTGTCCCTGTCCCCGTGCCAGGGTGTCCCGGCGTCGCTGCCACCGCTCTCTCCCGCTTTGCAAGCTGCCGACAGAGCTCACTGGGCTTCATGTTATTTTTAATTATATTTTACTTTAAAGGGCCATTAATTACAAAGATTCCCCAGCAGAGGACTTAAAAAAAAAAA
>NW_028186258.1:2519295-2522150 GCF_003343005.1 Rhea americana
GCCAGCCTCCTTCGGGGACTGACTGTGTCCCAAAGGGGCGAGGTGCAAATGCTGATCGTGCAAGAAAGCACTGGTCACCGGCCAAAAACAAGCGGTCCCTAAATTATTAATTCCGCTGCACGCGCTGAGCAGACCGGGCCGGCCGCACGCGCCCCTCTGCACAGCGACCGTGCCGCTTGCCGCGGTGTATTTTCCCCCCGACTACCCGCCTGGCTCTTCGCTTAACGAAGACAGCGGTCACAGCCAAACAGCCCCCGTTACGACGCGGTGCCGCTCCTGTGCGGCCGCCGCCAAAGCCCGCGAGCGCTCCRGCCATCCCCGGGCAGCAGCTCGCGTGCCCCTCGTGACGGTTTCCCTGGGGCCCCTTCCTGCCCCCCCCCGATGCCACCAGCCCTAGAGCCCCGGCGGCCCCTCCGCCCGAGCTCGCCTTGCTGCAATTCGGAGGCCAGGGCTGCGCGTGCGAGGTGAGCGTGACCTCCTTGGTTTCTTACGCGCTGTTGAAATTTCTCCTCCTTTGCRGCCCGGATCCCTAAATGTGCGTTTCAGGTCGCCGGTGCCGCTCGCCGCTGCAGCCGGCGCTTGGGGTGGGACCGGCGCGGCCCTTCCCTGGCCRCCCGCTACGTTTGGGCTCTGAGCTGAACCTCTCGGTGCAGCTGAAGAAGGCAAATACCCAGTTTACCCGAGGGGACCCTGCAAGGGTGGACCGGCGCTGGGGGACGTCCTAGGCTGGGGTGGGCTTGTCAGCTCGTCCCTGCTCCGAGCAATCATGAGACGGGGCTCAGACGTAGCTGAAATCAAAGGCAGCTCTGCCGGCAGCTTTGATCAGGCTAAAACTTCACCTATGGCCTCTGCTTTCGGCATCCCTCCCCGTCAGCAGGTAACTCCCTCCACCTCAGTGGTCTCTTTTCCCCCGCAAGAACATCCTTTTATCCATATAGCACATGGATACCAAAACCATGCCAGACCGGTGCTAGCCTGAGCCACCTGATGCTCAGCTGCTTCGTTTCAGGCTTGGGGGGTATGCGGCTTTGCTGAGCCTTTCTTCTTTTTCTGTCCTTGTTGGAGGAGGAGTGTTCTCCGAGATGGGAAACTTTGCACGGTCTCTTGTGTGTGATGTTGTATCCGTTTATAGGGCAGGTATCCTGTAAAGCAAAATGTTTCCAATTCTCTCAAAGAATGSAATTCTAGAAAATGTCCCCAATAAACAAAATGAGCCAAACATAATTAAAATGGAGACAGCATATAATCTGGTAACCCACTTAAAGGCTCAAAGCTTCAGCCTTTAAAAACTGTTTGCTCCAAATCCATTTAAATAAACAGAATGACACACAAAGGCTCTCTGTACATTATCAGGATGCAAAGGGAATCGGATCAAAAGCAGCTGTGGCCAGGCTGTACATAGGCAGTGAGGAAATTGCTTGGTCTAAGATTGCAYCTTGCACATGCAAATGCACTGGGGGACCCTTCTGTGAATCGCATTTGTACAACAGCCCAGCTCCTGGCTGCTGGGACAAGATCAGTGGGTGACGGCACAGGCACCCCTTGGCCCCTGCTCTTTCCCTCCCGTAGTGGCTGTGGCAGGATGCTTTGGCCGGCGTGRAGACATGCCAAAGATCAGCTGAGCTTTGCCTTCCCTGTGCGTGCTCCCACCAGCACCCAGAGGGTGGAATTGCTTGGAAGGAAAAAGAAAAAAAAAATAGGAGTCCCTTTCCTGAACACCCAGGCTGCAGGCCAGGCTCCCCACCAGCCCAGCACTGCTTGGGCCACTTGCTCCATCACGCTCGTTTCCCGGTGGACTTCCAGAGGTTTTCCCAGCAGCACAGCCATGGCGAATGCAGGGCTGCAGCGTCTCCCTTCCCGAAGTGTCGTCTCTACAGCTCTGCAGCAGAGCCCGACTGGCCTTGAAGTTTTGCCAGCGAACGTGATTTGTCTCAGACTGGACAGCACAGGCTGTGGGTGCAAGAGCAAGCGTGCTCGCAGGCCAGCGAGGGCGTTCTGGGTCCGCCGGAGCATCTCCTGGTGCTCCGTGGGGTGGTTTCTGGTAGTTAGAGAGGGCTTTTTGGGGGGTGAGGTGGGGTGCTCCTGTAAATTCGACTTGTGGGAGAAGTGACCATGGGGAGAGCGACCAGGCTGTTTTTAAAGTTGCAAGAAGTCTTAATAAGAAACGAAGCCTTGACGAGGACTGTGGGGATGTTTGCACCCGGAACTGGTGATGCTTGCAGAAAATCCTTTACGCCAGCCCTCCCGAAAAACAGGGCACCTCCAGGTAGGGCTGCTCCCGGAGYTGTCCTGGGGAAGCCCCACAGCGATTTTGGGGCCCTTATAACTCTATGGTGTGTTGGGGCCAGAAGCCCCCAGGATGGCTGCATTAACCCTGGGGCTGCAGGGTGCTGGGGACAGCGCACATTTCTGCACTCAGCCCTCGGGTGTGCCGGTTGASGGGCCGGGAGGCAGCAGGGATCTGCCCCATCACTGCCCCTGTGCCCCCCGGAGCACATCCCGGCCCTGCCCGGCCGCTGCTTGTGCCCCCCGCCGCGGGTGCGCAGCCCCCCGAGGGCACTCGCCGCCCGGTCGCTGCCGTCGGGGCCGGCTGCCGTCGCGGCGGGGCCTCGCACCGGCAGAGGGAGCTCCGGCCGCGTCCTGCGAGCGGCGGGGGCCGGGACAGCCGGCCGGGTCTCCACCTCCGGGCCCGGCTGCCTTCGGGCTGCTGGCCGGGGCGCGCACGTCGGGGCGGGGGCTCGCCCCGGCGCGGCGGCCGGCGGGCTGGCGGCCGGCGGGGCCTCCCGAGCGCTGCGCCCGGGGCGGGGGGACCCTCCGGCTGGGTGACAGTGCTCACTTGGCCGCTGTGGCGGGGC
>NW_028186258.1:2524750-2527375 GCF_003343005.1 Rhea americana
GCGAGCTGCCGGCTCGCTCCCCTGCGAAAGCCGGCCGGGCGCGCGCGGGAGGAAGCCCCGCGTCCGGCGCGGGAGCGGCTCCGTGGGAGCGGGAGGACGCGGTGCGGAGGGCCGAAGGGACGGCGCGGGTCGTCCCGCCGCCCCCGCTTGGGGYGAGCGGGTCGGAGCTGCGCCCGGGCTCAGGCTGGCGTGCCAGCGAAGAGCGGCGAGGGTCTGCCGGAGTTGCGAAGGTTGTTTTACTTGAGCTTCAGCAATAATTTATCTGCTAAAGAGCCTGCCTCCTTCCCTAAAATGTCCCCCAGGAGGGAAAAACAAGATTTTGCTTCCCAGGCCTGAATATTCCCAGCAGCTTCCCCGTGTCTCTCGCACACTAGCTCAGTGGCTCAAAGCTGCATTTATTTAAGCATCTTAGGAAATCTTGAAACTTTCTGAACCATTCTGTTCTGGGAAGAAATATTAACGACAGGCTGCAAGTCAGGGTGTTCTTATTACCTGCTATGACTAATATTGTATAGGATTGCTGATCTAAATGTTTTCAAGCCCCCCCTCCCTTTTTTTTTCTCTCCTAATGATGTTGCACTGAAGCAGGTGTTAACTCCTGCACCTTTTTTGCTGTTTTGAGTCAACAGCTCCCCCCGCCCCTCCTAGAAATGGCTGGAAATGCATCTTTTCTGCAGCTGCCAATACAAGCAAGTGAACTTTCGTCCTTGGAAAATTAGTGTTGTTTTAGAAGTCTCCCGTGGGCACCAGCCAGCACCGCTTCAAACTGGGAATGGGCATTAGGGTGCAGCCTTGGAAGCTCTAATTTTCCTTGTCACTAGTTTTTGACTTGCTTCCGACAGAGAAATGAGATYGCGAAGAGCCGCTGGCCCCGGCGGGGCCGCGGGGGAGGCTGCYGCGGGCCTCGGGGCTGCCTGTCTGCGTGCGACTGCTGGTTTTCGGGGTCACTGACCCAGAATTGGGAGAGCTTATTTAATGATAATTAAAGGGGGAAAAAAAAAGTAATTGAGCCCGCAGAAGAGACAGGAGCGTGCTGGCTGGCTCGGCGTCCTCGCTGCACTGCCGYTGCCCGTCCCGTCTGCGCGGCGGGCTGGAAAAGCAGCTCTTAGCACACGCTAATCTTCTAGGTACCGTGGCCCTGCACCGAACCCCCTCAGCCCCGCGTAATCACGTCGTTGGAGAGGCTTCGTTGCCCCCAGCTGCTCTGGGTAGGAGTGACGAGGGCTCGGATCACGCGGCTGGCAGAACCTGCCCCGTCCCTGGCCGGTTTGGCAGCCCCCGGCTGCGCTTTCGGGGGCTCGTTCTGCTCCTTCGGTTCCTCGTCGCCGGCGGCCCGGCGTTGGCACCGGTGCAGCCTCGCTCGCAGAGGCCGGAGGAGGGTGTGGGGGAGCGAGGATGCAGCGTTCCCGTCGGGGCGGTTTGTCAGGCTCTTCCGTGGGAGCTGAATTCAGAGCGTCTCCTGGCAGGGCCGCGGCTAGCGGGAAGCCGTGCGCTTTATCCTGACCCAGGAACGGGCGGCTCCGAGGCCTGAGATCTTGGGGTTTTAACTCTAAGACCGCGCGCGTCCTGCCAAACCCTCCTTGCCCTCTGCGCCGTAGCAGCGTTTTGAGGGCGAGCGTGGCCGAGCCGCGGCGGTCCCGCCTGCGGTGCGCGACGGCTCGCTCCCCGGCCAGCGCCGCGGGCCCCGAGGGCGCGATGCCGAGGCTTCCCCGCGGCACGGCGCAGCTCGGCGCGGCCGGGAGCATCCGCGCTCAGAGCGCCCGAGAGCCGCCCGCGGCCCCGGCCCGGGATAAAACCCCGGAGCGCCAGTGGGAGCTGGAGCCCAGGTGGAGCCGGTTACTTGACTTCCACCTGTAAAACAAAAGCACCGTGAAGGGTTGGAGGATGAAAGGCTGCAACAGGGTCTGCTCCTCCGATCGGAGACCAAAACCGAGGCCGTTTTTCCGCGAGCTGTGGAGCGACTGAAGAGCGGGGATGGAGAGGGCAGGCAGGATGCTCCGGCTCRGCGCTACGGGCTCCGAACGGGCAGGAGCAGGGAGCTGTGACCCCGGTGCGGGACGGGGGGCAACATCGGCCCTGGCCGGATCGCGGCGCCGAGCCACGGCAGGGAGCTGGGTCCTGCTGCCTCTGCCCCGGAGCTGGGGAGAGGTTTCCATCAAGAAGGTGCCTGCGCAGGGAGGCGCTTGTGCGCTGCTTTTGTACGCTTAAAAACAGTCATTTAACATCACTTTGGGGGGTTAAAAACCGCAATACCTCCCTTAGAGAGGTCTCGCAGCCGAGGGGGAGCCGCGAGGCCGGGGTGAGCCGGGCTGGGCCGCTCCGGGTGTCGTGCCGCTTCCCGAGGCGGGTGGCCGCGGTGCCTCCGGTTCGCGCTGGCATCAATGCGAGGATGCTGGGGAGAAACGGCCTCACCTTTATTTATTCATTTATTCTTTTATTCTTTTTTTTCCCACCCCTCYGGGAGCCCTCGCCGCTCCTCCATGGAGCAGAGCCGGGAGCGGTCGGTCCCGATCCGAGCGTCGTGTCGCTGGGGCTCTCCGGCGGTGCCCGTCCGCGGYGCAGGCGAGGCGCCGGCGAGCGCGCCGAGCACGTGCTGCTGCGCGCGCGTGGGGATTTCTCCCCCCT
>NW_028186258.1:2527507-2530218 GCF_003343005.1 Rhea americana
AGGAGATTCTTCTGCGAATTCCCTCTTCCAGGCTGTTGTGTCACATCTGGAAGTTTGTGTAGGAGTTTATCCAAGCGCTGCAGCGCAGGACAGCTTTTTCTCATTTAGAAACCGTAGGCTGGCATTTTGCATGGGGCGCGGGGGGAGGAAGGGGAGAGGGGAGCCGCCTGCCAAGAGGGAGGCTGGAGCCGAGGAGCCGTAATGACTTCCAGAAGTTTTCTCCCTTGCTTTCCTTCTCCCTTTCTCGCTCCCCGCCGGGCGGTCGCCGGTTACGCGGGGCCGGCTCGTCCCCGACCGGCGGCTCCCCGGGGCGCCCGGCCCCGCTTCTCCTCGGGGACGGGCCGGTCGGATTCCTCGCCTCCTTGTAGGAAATCCGGAACAAGGATTCCGACAAGACGCGAGCGAGGCCGTCTCCGGAGGCCTGCTTTTAATTTGGGGTGGGAGGGGGGGAGGAGGAGGAGAGGGAAAAGGCAGGAATTGCTGGAACGGGATCGCGCGCCTGCTGCTCGCCCGCCGGCGCCGGCCCGGACGGGTCCCCTCGCGGTGGGGGCTAGTCCCCATCCCCTTCGGCGCCGGGATAAGGGCTCCAGCCGCCTCTTGCTCCGGTGCTTTCCCGGTTCTCCCAACCGGCGCGTGGCGACTTGCTGCTCGAGGACTCACCAGCCTCGGTGTTTCCTCGGCCCAAACGACCTCTCGATGGCTTGTTCGTTTGGGTTGTAAATGTGTTTTCCTTGGCAYGGCAGCGTGGGCGAGTGTTTGCCCGGCCCGGGATGCCCCGAAGCGGCCAGTTTGGTTACCCAAAACCCGGGAGAGGCCGTGTCCCTTGGTTATTTACTCTTATTTCTCAAGTGGGTTAAGAGCAGCCCGCAGCGGCGAATAGCTGCGAGCTGGAGGCAGGTCGGGAAGGCTTTGAAGCTCCGCCGTGGTTTGGAGGAGGTGGAGCATCCCGGTTAGCTGGGAGCCCCGAGCGTTTCCCGGCCCGCTCCGCGGCCAGCCCGTGGCTTCCCCTGCCCCGGCCGGGCCGGCGGAGCGCCGGGGCCGCGCGCGGAGCTTCCCCCAGCGCGGGACGGGGCGGCTCCGCGAGCAGCCCTCAGCCTCGGCCGCGGAGCGCGGCGGGGCGAAAAAGGAGGAAATTCTCCCGGTTTTATGTAACCCGGTGACTAACGATTGGTCGCGCTCCGGGATGCGTTCACATCTGCTTCCTACCACAGCTCGCGCAAACAGCCTTCGAGCAGATGGAAAAAGCACGTTTCTCGGCCTGGGTATTTGCCGCGAGAAAGTTTCGGGCTCGAGCTCTGCCTGCGGCGCTCGGGGACGATTTACCCAGCGCCGGTCAGCGCCTGACGGTGAGGCGGCCGCCGGGGAGCTTTCGCGCCTTTGGGGTTTCCCGTGGTTCGTAACTTAATCGGGTCAGGTTTAGCACTCCTCCTCCGGAATTACGGCTCGGCCCTCGAGCGCGGCAAAGCGGAGCCAGCCCCTGCCCCGATAGATAGCGAGTGGGGCTCGTTAATGATTTGTTAATTTAATTAGGAACCGATCGCTAACCCGTTCTGAGGATAAAGCTCCCTTCTGGAGGGCAGGGCTCATCCCCTCTGCCTGCAACTGTGTGCCAAAACGTTTATTTTGCGTTAAGCTGACAGCCACGCTCTGCAAATATAGATGTTAATCGTGAATAAGGTTCATTTTTAGCTCTCGGTTGAGACGAGACTCGAGAGGAGCCCGGCTATTTGGGCCGGGGGCGGGCGGGCGCAGCCTCCGGGGATGCGCCCCGTCCCTGCCGCCGGCGCGTCCTGCCTCGTGCTCAAAAGGACGCCGAACCCCGGGGCAGGATCCCGCAGCCCTGAGGTCTGTAGGAAGCTTGAAAATGTTTCCTTTGCTGAGGGCTGAAGGCAGCTTTCAAATGCATTTGCTGCGCTGYGCTTTAACCAGCCTCCGCTTCAATCTTATCCGCTAATAACACGAAAAAAAGAATCCTGCCCGGGTTTCAGGTACTTGTGTTAGACGCACGGCGCTTTTCACTCGGGCACCTTGCTTTCTAGACAGCTCGGAGATAGTAATTCTGCCTGAACCGGAGAAAACAGAAACCCCAGTAAGAATGATGAATAATCGGGCCCCAGCGCTCCAGTGAATTAATGCTTATTTGGGCCGACAGGGAGGAGAGGAATTAAATTAATATCTGACTTCTAACTGCTACTGTATGTGGTTATGGACTTATCTTCCTTCGGAGGAAGGTAAATCCGCCTCGGGCTGCGGCCGGGGGCCGGCGCGCCGCTCAGGGTCGCGGCGCGGGGCCGGCTCGGGCGCTGCTCGGAGCGCCGGCGCGGAGGCCGGGCTCGGGATCCTCGTTCCTCCGGCGGGGGATGCGGGCGCGTCCTGAAGGCCTCTCCGCGGCGTAAACCRCTTCGTTGTCTGCAGTCCCGAAGGAGGGCGAGACCCGCCGGAGCGGGGCGGACGGGGCGAGCTGCCTGCCTGCCTCGGGCCTGGGCTGCAGCCGCCCGGGCAGCGCCCGGGACCTCCCTCGAGCTTGACACCAGCCCGCGTTGGGGGACGCTTCCCGCCGGGACCACCAGCTTTCCACTGCCTCGCGGCTCCGGGCTACCCGGGGAGTCCCCAGCGCCCGCTCCCGGCGCCGGGAGAACCGGGGCGTCCCCGGTGCTCGCCTCTCCTTCGCCTTCCCTATCAAACGAGCGCAGCCTTCGTTAGGCGTTGCC
>NW_028186258.1:2531438-2533290 GCF_003343005.1 Rhea americana
CCTCCGGCGGGAGCCGTGCCGTGCCGTGCCGCGACCGGAGCAGCCACCTCCGGCGGGAGCCGTGCCGTGCCGTGCTGCGGCCGCTGCGGGATTCTGCCCGCTGCGCCGCGGAGATCGAGCTCGTGCAACACTGTCCTGCAGCCTAATCCGCTCCCTTTTCCAAGTTCCTCGTTTTGGCCTTCCGCAAACCTCACGATCTCGGGGCCCCGCAGCTGAACGYGGCTCCGAGCGGCTCTTCCCGGCGCTCCCGGGCCCCCTCGGAGCCGCATCCCAGCCCTGCTGCCCGGGAGCCGCCTCGCCGGCCCCCAAGCCCTCCGTGCAGGTGGCTTTGGGGTCCGCGGGGCGSGCGCCGCCGGGACGCCTCGCTCGGGCTGCCGTCGGAGGTGGCCAAAAAGAGCAACTTCGAGACGGTCGCGAGAACGCGTTATGCATTACAGGCTGGATTTTTCAGGGTTTTTGGTGTTTCTTTTCCTTTCCCACTTCCTCCGTGCTGCTGGCTGTACCGGCTGAGCGGTGAAGCTTACGGGCGAAGCAGCGCCGCTGCCGGGAAACGTTTTGCTTAGCTGGTGGGGTTGAATTTTATTTTGTTTTGCTGGCAGCGGGTGAAGGGAGCGGCAATGCGAGCAGGCTGGCTGCTAGGCTGCCGCCGCAGCAAGGYGCGAGCTTGTCTGGGAGGGAAAACCCGGCAGAGCGGGGGGCCGGGCGGCGGCGGAGAGGGCTGAGCCTTCGGGACGTCGGAGCCGGCGCGGACCCGTCCCGCTCCGGAGCCGCGCGTCCTGCGAGAGCACCCCGGCAGCTCTTCAGCACCACGTGCCGCAGCTGGTCGCTCCCGTTGCTCCATCCTCCTCCTCCTCCTCCAAAGAAAAAAAGAAAAAAAAAAAAAAAAAAAGGGGGGGGGGAAAAATTCCATCTTTTGGCCTCCCTAAAAACCGCCATTTTCTTTCATGCCCATCCTCCCGGCTCCCCCCTCCCTTTGGTTCCCTTCCGGAGCCGGCTGCCGCCCCGGCGGGCACGGGAGGTTCAAAAAGCTGCTTTTAAAAAATTTTGCAAGTTGGAACCTCGGAAGCGGGGCCGAACCGGTGGCCCCCGGCCCGGGCCCGGCTCTCCCGCCTGCTGCCGCGGGCCCTCGGGAACGCGGGGCGACGGCGTCCGACGGCACCGGCGCCCGCAGCTGATTAAAATCTTAAATCCTTCCCTTTTTTTTTTTTTTTTTTTTGGACAAGGTTGGGGTTTTCTGTGCCGAGCCACGGAGTGGCTCCCACGGAGTCTCTATGGCAACAGCCGAAAGCAACTTTTTGCCTAAATCCGCCTTTTTTCCCCCCTTTTTCTCGCGGGGGGGGGAGAGGTCCTCTCGGCGCGGCCGCGGGAGGCGCGTGGGGCGTCTTCGAGCCGGGCAGCTGGCGGCGCGAGCGAGGTCGCGGCAGCGTTCGGAGGTGCGAGGAAAACTCCGACCTTTGAGGGAAAAGTCTCGCGGGATTTAACGGGAAGGAAACCCGCGGAGCTCTGCTGAAACCTAACAGGCTTTGGGARTAATTTTTAGAGTCCTACAGCGTAGTTCTTTCTAGAAAGAGTCTACACAATCTAATAACGTGCTATATTCCTGTATATTATATTCAAATCATCCTATAGTATTGTGTAGGAGGAATCTAATTTTTTTCCGAGGGGGTAATGTACCTTTCTATAGGTTTTTCAGTTGTGGTGGTTTTCCTTTATTCTTGGTCCGTTGGAGTTAAGTAAAAAATTACGTCCTTCCGAGGAAATCTATCGAGTTGAGCAGAAAATAATACGTTTAATTTCTGTTTCAAAGCGCGCGGGTCGGCGAGGCGGCGGGCCCGCGCCGCGCTGGCCGTAC
>NW_028186258.1:2533560-2534878 GCF_003343005.1 Rhea americana
ACTGCAGCCGTGCCGTCGCGTCCGCTCGCCGCGGGCTGCGGCGCTCGGCGCTGCTCCGACGCCCGTTCCCGCGGGCAGCGCCCGTGGCCCCTGCTGCCCCTCGAGGTGCCCCGGAGGACCGGAGCCTTTTAATAGCCATGGTAACTAATGAGCCCTGCGTGGTGACATACCTACGGTCTCYGTGGCAACCTGAGGACCATCGCGTAGCAACGTGTGCCTCCCGTACCCATGGCAACTGCCTGGTAGTGTTGGAGCAGCGCGGCGGTGCATCCTCCTCCTGGGCGCYGTCCCCAGGTGACCCCGCGGAGGGGCCTGCCGCTGCCGGCGCGGCACGGCACGGCGCGGCACGGCACGGCCCGGGGAAATCCCGCTTGGATCCGCGCCCCGGAACGGGGCTGCCRAGGAGAGCGGGGCCGGAGCGGCGTCGCAGGCGTTTCTCGCAGCGCACCGTGACCCTCGAGCGGTGGTACCGGCTGCGTACCAGCACTGGACGATTGCGACGGACCTAGCTGCTTTGCTTTTCCCCAGATTGCCCRCCAACAGGCTGAAAATTTTAAGCGTTGGTTCGTTTGTAGCTGTTGCAAGCGCAGCRCCGAGTGCGCTTCAGCCTTTCCTTCCTCGTGTTGCAACCTTACCGTTAAAAACACAGCGCGCAGGTGCTTGGGAGCATCTCTGGTTCCCRGGGCCGTCCCTGCAAATCATTCCCGCAGACAAATGTAGCAGCTCTGGGAGGATTTGCAGATTGTTTTTTGTTTGTTTGTTGGATTTTAAAGACTGTGAACTGGACGGSTTAATACACACGTCAATATATATTTGTCAACTTTCAGGCTAACCTCTTTTTCTCTCTCCGGCTGGTGCTCAGTCTGCTCTGGGTCAGGGCTTGCAGAGCGGCCCAAGCTCTGACTTCACCCTGGGCACGTGCGACGGGGCCGCAAGGCGTCAGTACGCCCGAGGCGTTCCCGAGTCCTGCCGGTGGCTCCTGCCTTTCCTGGCGGGAGCCCGCGTCGGGCCAGGGCCGCGCGAGCGCCTGCGGGATGGTTCCCGCCCGGAGAGTTCGGGCTGTCGGAGCGAATCGACGGGTCCTTCGCAATCCAAGCTGGAACTGGTGCAGGGATCGGTCGCGCTTTAAGTACGCTGGAAACCCGCGTGCCTCCGGCTCCTCCGGCTCGTGCCCGACTTCCGCGCGCCTGTGCAGCGACGCCGGGCGGGCACGTGCCGGAGCTGGGCGCCCTGGCTCGCGCTGGGGCCGTGGGCTCTTCCCCTGCCTCCGTCCCCCCCGCGCCTCCGGCGGAGCGGGGAGAGGAGCCGCGGCGCCGCT
>NW_028186258.1:2535028-2544985 GCF_003343005.1 Rhea americana
AGCAGGTTTCCCCGCTCGGCCCGGAGCTCCCGTGCTCCTTCTCCTGAAGCCCGGGCGCTGACCCGCGGGGCGCGAGCGCGGCGGCGGCGGCGCGGGCCTTTTCCCGGGAGCGGGCGTCCCGGCGTGCGGGCGCGATTCCCGCCGCTCCTGCGCGGCCGCGCGGTGCTGTCCTCGCCGCCGCGCCCGGGACAGCCGCCGCAAACTCGGCGAGGCTTAATTAAATGTGAAATCGCGGCCGTTTCCTCCCGGGGCTTCGGCTCGGGATGCCGCTGGGAGGGAGCGAGGCGAGCAGGAGCGGCGGCGGGGGGCCCGCGGCAGCGGCGTGCTTCCGCTCGGGGCTCAGCCCCGCGGCGAGGCGGGTGATGCGCCTGGCGGGTTACAGGCGTGCGGGAAAAGCGGCGGCGGGAATCAACCCCGGCTCTCGTTGCCTGCAGCCGGGGACGAAGCGCTCGCCGGCGGCGAGCAGCTCTTCACCCCGCCGCCCRGCAGCGCGAGGGGACCGGGTTGCTTCTCTTCACGCCGTCTCGTCGCGTTTCCAGGTTAGAAATCCAGGACGCTCCCAAACCCGCCGAAGGAGGCGGACGGGGTGYGTGGGGCGGGAGCGATGCCGCCAAACCCGAGCGTGCTCTGGGGATTATTTATGGACCGGTTTCATCCCGTGTTTGATACCTTTCRCTGCCTAGTTCCCACCTTCCCACGGCCCCGCGTCGCAGCCGGGCCGGGGGAGCGAGCGCGGCGCTGCCGGTGGGAGCGCGGCGGCCCCGTGCTCCGCTGGAAACGAGTATCCGTAACTGCCTGGCTTGCTTCCTGCCGGTCACGACCTTCCTGTTGCCTGCACAGACGATTTTTATATTTTATTTCTTAAGTTAAATACATGTGTGTATGTAAATGCTGTATCTTGGCAGTCGCTGTTCCTCCAAACCTGCTGTTTGCCCGGGYGGCCGCTCCGCTCCCCGGGGCCTCGTAAACCCGGGTGGAGTTTGTGGGAACATGCGAAAACGTGGAGCTCTTCTTCCTTCCTCCTCCCGTCGGCCGCTGGCGCGGYGGGAGGCCGGGGGCGGCGGGTGCCTCCCGGGTCGGGGAGCTGCCGCCGCCCTCGCTGCCCCCGGAGCCGGGTTCCCGTGGAAGGAGGGGGCTCGGTTGCGGCGGGCCGCTGGCTTTTACAGCCCTGAGAACGGACCTCGGAGGAGGCTGTCTGTCCATCCGTCTGTCTGTCCCGGGGGAGCCGGCTCGCACCCGGGCAAGCGGAGCAAAGAGGCGAAGGCAAAGGGCCTGCGCGGCGCTCGGAGCAGAGCCTTCTCCCGCGGGCCGGCGTTCGCGTGGGCAAAGCGCCGGGGCAGGCAGGCGGCCGCGAGCGGCGCGGACGTGCCCTCTCCTGCCGCCGGCACGGCGTGAAAACGAGCGTGAGACGGTGGGCTCCAGCTCCGGGATTAGCAGCGACCAAACCCGAATTACCGGGGCGAGCTGAGCTCTTCCYGGACCCGTCTGAATCAAACGCTCCGTCGGTCTCCGGGCCGCCCGCGGCTCGCCGGCCCCGGCCTGGCTCCCGCAGGAGCTCTTGGTGTGCTTTGCTGCTTTCTCAATTTCTCTCCTGGATGCGGAGCCGGGCGAATAATTCGTCGTGAATAATYTGCCTCGTTAATTTATTAGCTTGACGAACGTCACTGCATTCTTTCCTCGGACTGCCCACGAGCGGATCGCARCCTTCTCAGCCCGAAGAGACTTCCTTCCCCGGATCGTTTCCGCCGGCGACGTCTGCCTCGCTCTGTTTGTTTGCAAACGCTCTGTTTGCACGTGCTGTTCGGCCAGCTCRGCCGCGGCCCCCTTGGTTCGGGCGCGCAGCTCGCTCGGCGGTCCCTGAGCCCCGGAGGGCGGCACGTAGCTCTGAGAACCAGGTTTCCGCCGTGAGCAGCTGCAGTTTTTAATTCCAAACTTGTTTTCTGCGGATATTTCCCGGTTTTCTAGCYGCTGCCGTTCCTGCAGCAAAGAGGATCCCACGGGGGGAGCAAAGGGAGAAAGCGGGGCCGGCGTGGGCCGGCCTGACAAAATCTCGCTCCGAGAAGCGGTGCAGTGGCCGGCGCAAGCCCTGCGCGCGGGCCTGGCGGAGAGATGCCTGACTTATTTGCCGATTTATTTGCRGAGCGAAACCAGGGCAGGCGCGTTAAATATTAAGGTTCCCCTTAATATCCTCGCTTCCCCTTTCCTCCAGTCTGTTTCCGCTTGTCCTTTGGAGACGGTTAACCGGAGCCGGGGGTGCTCGGGGCTGACGGCTTCCGAAGACGCCTCGCAGCCCCGCGATGCAGCGGGCACGGGCTGGGGGCGAACGGGATTTTGCCGCTGTCGCTGAAACGCGGTTTTTACGGGCGGAAGCGTCGCGCTGCGAGGCAGGGCGCGGAGGGCGAGGGTGTCGCTCCTTCCCCGCCGGCGGCTCCGCAGAGGCGTGTTTGCTGGCCGGGAGCCCTTCTCCCCGCGCCGCGCCGCGCCGCTCCGCTCCGTCCTCCCCCGGCGCTGCCGCTGCCCGCCGTCTCCGCAGGCGGTTCCCGGGGGCAGGCGCCGGTGCGTCCGTGCTGCCGCCGGCGGCCGAGCCCCGGCTCTCGCCTTGGAGCATCTGCAGTAAAAGACCCGCTCGAGGCTCTTCCTGCGGCTCCCGTCTGCGAAGCCGGGAGGTTTTAGTCTCTTCCGCGCTGATGGAGGCAACAGTCGCACGGGACGGTGCGGCGACCTTGCCGGCGGCGGGACCCCGCTGCAGCCCGTGCTGCCGCCCACCCGCTCTTCGCCTGCGCCGGCCCCCGGCGCCCTGCGGTGAATCGGGGTGGCGGGATCCCGGTGCGGGTGCGATGAGCCGCGTCGAAGCACGGCCTGGGGCAGCCCGGCCGGGAGCCGCCGGGGCTCCCGGGCGCCGAGCCGCGCCGCGGCGGGTCCCTGCGCGGGCCGCGGGGCGGGGAGGCTCCGGGTACCGTCCCCACTGGGGCAGTTTTGGGRTGCAAACGCAGGGACAAGCCGGGCTTTCCTGGGAAACGTCCTGCCACCGCCCTGCCCTTATCCAAACCCTACTCGTGGGTGCGTKCCCGGCGGGCCCTTTTCCTCCCGCCGCGGAGGATCCTGGTGCCTCCCGGCCCCGCGAATGGCCCCGGGGCCCCGCGGTACGTGTTTAGTGCACTCGGCCTTTCCCCGCGGGTCAGGCCTCTCTCTGGATCCCCTCCAAGGTTCCCGATGGTGTCTCGGGAAGGTCGAGCAGTGAAGTTCGCCCCAGGTGGAGCGGGGCCCCATAAGGGCTGGCTTTAGAGGCGAGCGTCGTTCCGGCAGACGCTCGCAGCGCGGCGGGGACGTTGCGAATCGCAGCAGTTGGCGTGCGGGGAGTCGCTCCCGAGGCTAGGAAGGGGCGCGGGAGGGGAGCCCCCCGGCCCCCCGGCCCCCCGGCCCTCGGTACGAACACCGCCGCCTTCGTCCTGCCGCCTCGGGCCCCCCTGCCTGCGCGTCCGGCAGGGACTCCCCCTTTTTCTTTCCTCCTGGCTGCTTTGGCCCATTCCCGAGGACTGAGCTGGTTCCCGCACGGGGCCCTTGGTGTCTGGGCAGCGCGGGGAGAGCAGGAGGAGGAGGAGGAGGAGGAGGAGGAGGAGGAGGAGGAGGGAGCCCTTTCTCCCAGGGCCCTGTGCCATGATCCCGCTTATTTGGGCTATCCGTAGCGTTTAACCCGGCCGCGCGGCCGCTGCCTCCTCCCTGGGCGCAGCTCGGTGTGCTCTCCGGGGAGGCGGGAGAGGAGCCGGTGGTGGCGCGGTGACTTTGGCAGCGTTTCTAGCCTGGCAAATTCGAGACGGGTCGGAAATCGGAGAGCGGATTTGGAGAATCCATCTGYGACACCGGTTCCTGCGGGGATTTGTGCGGACGCCGCCTGCCTGGGTAGCCGAACGGTGCCTAAACCCTCCGGGGCCTCCCCCAGCGCATCCCACCCCGTTCCGCTTCCAGCGAGTCCAACTTCCGTGCGAACCCGATCCCCAGTGAAACGAGCTCCTGGTGTTACTTTTTGGCCGAGTCTTCCTCGGAAGAACTCCGGGGCAAAACGAAATGAAACGGGGTCACGGGAGGGTTTAATTCAGTACAGTGTCCTTCAAGGGAAGGAAAAGTCAGACGAGGAGTTTTAAACATTTTATAAAAATATCCACATGTGCTCAGTGCAAAACTCACCGTCTTTACCTAATTTAGAAAATGACTTTATATGGAGAAATATTTAACACTGCTGTATGGAGAGGAAGAATAATGAATACGTCTGTACCAAATCGTGCTGTCATCTGAAGATCTCAAAGTGCTTTTGAAAGGGTTGGAGAGAAATAATTGTTCTTCCCTTCACTGGTTTTAGAAACTGAGGCATGGGACGAGAAAGCCATAAAAGTGCAACTTTCATGGCTAATTTTAGCCATTTGAAATCCATATCTAAGCACCTAAATAAATGGCCCGATTTTAATAGGCTCCTGGTCAAGTCTCTGGGGTAGAACCCGGAATAAGCCTGGCTCCGCAGGCTCGCAGAGGTGGGCTGGCTCCCGAGAGGGGACTGGCTCCCTTGCCTCGATTTGGCACTGCCTCTGCGAGTCTCGAAAAGACCGAAGAACAGAGGTACTGGAAGACGAAGCTAATGGGAGGGAGTTTATCTGAATTCCTTTGAACTTAAAGAAAAGGAAAAAAAAAAAAAAAAAAGGGAAGGAAAAGTCCGTGCTCAGGAGCAGTCCTGTTTTGCCCCGGTCCGTCCCTGCGCCCCAGGGGCCTGGTACGGAGCAGAGGTGCTCCGTGCTCCTCCGTCCCAGGCCGGAGCAAGTTACGGTCCGAACCGTCCGGCCGCGACGGACGGGAATCGGGGCGAGCGCGAGCTCCGGGGCCTGGGCGCTGCGCCCGAGCCGGCTCCGGCCGCGGGGCTTTCCCCGTCTTCCCTTCCCCTCAGCCTCTGCAGGCACGACTCTGCTGCCGCTCGCCCGGCGCCCTGACTTTGGTTCTTTGTGCCTGGCTTTGCTTCCTGCAAAATATCGGCCCTTTCCCCACCTCCGAATGGGGGTAGCAGGGCTGAGCGCGTTCGAGCCCGGAAGATGCTCGCCAGCCGCGTTCGCCTCGGGTCCGCACCTCTGATTTTCCGCCCGCGCCACGCTGCGAGCTGGAAGTTGCCCCGGGCTGCAACGAAGAGCTCCGGCATCGCAAGCGGCATGCAGCGGCGGCGGCGGCGAGGGACGAGCACGGGCTCGGGCCGGTCCCCGCTGGAGCCGCGCGGCGCCTGACGCTTGCAGAGCCCCGGGGAGGCGAGCGGCGCGCCGGGTCAATATTTGCAGCCGGCGGCGGCGGGGAGCTGGGCCGGGACCGTGCCCGCGCTGCACTGCGCTCGGGCGCTTGAGCCTGTTACTGCAGAATATCGCAGTATTTTTAATAAGGGTTGGTGCGGTCATTGCACTTGTTACAGGCGAAAGCAATGAGAATTTTATGAGGTGTAAATGGATGGTGAGTGCTTTAGAGCGGCTCCGTGCACGCACATACGTCCYCGCCGCCTCGCCTCGGCCCAAGCGTTTCGTCTCCGTGCAGGCTTTGCGCAAAGATAAATATTAGCACTGTGAGATGCTCTAATCCTAGTTTCTGTCTGAGTTGCTGTTGTTGTGGTTAAAAAACATTCTTCTGGCTGCCGGCTTCATTAGGACCCGGTCTCCGGGGTTCRGAGGGAAACCGGAGCAGCTGTTAATGACGGAGCAGTAATATCTAGACCTCGTTTCAAAGCAATAATGGAATTAGGAAGACGACAAACACAGATCAGTCCCGTGCCTGATGGCTTTATTTTCTGCTTCCTTCTTGCTTTTCACTTTATTAGTTAGAATTAGAACATACATTTTGCATTAGAGGGCGGATGATTAAATCACACGGGATTGGAGAGAGTTACCAGCGATGGACTAGRAAAGGGAAGTTTGAGCTTTCTCGGCCATTGCTAAGAGCTTTAGCCACAGACGGCGGCGAAGTGCGAAGCGCGTGGGGAGCAGGAGGGAAGGCTGGGGTTGCGGTGCACAGGCAGACGGGACAGCGAAGGGCAAGCGCTGGARCCTGCAGCCTTTTTAGCGAGGCTTGTGCTTTGTTATTAATGGGAAAGAAACTGCAATTTTTATTTTGTGGAAATTCTTTTGTTCCACATTAATTTTTAAAGCACGCTTTGCTCCCATTACAGCCTCCTGCTGGAGCGCGGCGCGGGGAGACTCACGGTGCGGCGCTGCCCTTTGCAGGGCCTTGCGGGGCTCGGGTTTCTCCTTCCTCTCCTGGCGTCGAGGTAGAGGAGGGAGGCGCCTCCCTGCGAAGGGGTTTTGCATTCCCGCCTCTCCCTTCGTTTCTGCCAGTCGTCGTCCAGGCCCCCGTGGGGGCCGGGGCGCGGGATGCGAGCCGTTATTAGGTGGCGTGGCCTCATTAGGGCTCGTTAGGGCTCGCGGGTCCGTCGCTCCCGGCGCTCGCAGCCCAGAGCTGGCACGCAGCATCTCCCGCTGCCGCCTCGCCGCTGCTGCAAAATTAAGAAACCTGGGGGCTATGGTGCATTTTTCAYGAAGCTTTCGGGGAGATCAGAAGCATTACAAATTAGTTGGTTTAAGCCTCTTAATGCGGTAGCCAAATAGCCTGGGTCGGAGGGTTTTCCGCGCGCGGGCGCCGCGGGGGGAGGCAGCGCGGTTTGCCGGCGGGCTCGTGGTCACGCGCCGGGGTCGAAGCCGCGCGGGCCGGCGAAGGCCCTTCCGCCCGCTGCGGGCGCAGCCGCCCGAAAACGCGGCTTTGGTCTAGCAAACGTTTCAGGAAGGGACGGGCTGGGGCGCTGGGTGACGCGGGGGCTCGTGCCGGACCGCGGAGCCCGGCGCGTGCCGGTCCCGGCGCGGAGGAGGTCGGGAAGAGCTGCAGGCTGCCGGCGCGTCAGCTTATCCGGTCCGCAGAGGTCTCTGCAYGAGGCAGACCCCGAAAGCTGTAATTTCCACCCAAATTCGCTCGAGCCGACCTCACTTGCCAGGGAACCCGTGGAGATTTGGAAGGGCTGYGGAACAGAGCCCCCGCTGCACCCCGCCGCCGCGGGGGGTCCACGGGAGCCACTGCGCCCCGCCGAGCCGCTCCTGCAGCCCCCGGCGCCGGGGGGGGGGGCAGGTCGCAGCCTCCGGCAGGATGGACGGACGGACGGACGGGTCCGTCCGTCCGGGCCTGGTGGGCGTTCGGTGCCGCTGCCGCTCGCTCCGATCCTCTTGGCAGAGGCTCCGCAGCCCGCGACGTACCCGGCTCGGTGGCGTCACAGTCCGGGGGGGAGCCCGCAGCGGGAAGCAGCCGGAGGCTTAGCGGAGGGAAGGAAGTGTTTTTAAGTAAACAGGTCTGTGGAAAAYAAAAGTGGAGAGCAGATATTTTAACTAGTGGCCTGGGAGCTGGAAATCTGGTGCGGATCTGCTTGGGCGCAAGTTGTTTCGAGTGGGGAGAGCGGCGCGCGCTGCGAACCCCTTATCCGGGAGATCCGCGCCGGGAGCGGCGGCTCGGGAAGCAGCAGCCGGGAYGGCTGGGTCCCGGTTTTGAGGGCGACCGCCGGCTCTGCTCGTGTCCTGGTCGCTCCCGGTGCTCGAGGGGACCTCCACCTCCGGCTCCCCGCGTGCAGAACGAGCGCTTTAACGCTCTTCCTGTTTCTGAAAGTTCTCCAGTGCTTACAGTGAAACACACTCACTTTTTTTTTAGTCTTTTTACGCTTTAAAATCTGAAGCGTGTGAGATAGCTTCAGTCRAATTAAGTGCTTACCCTGTAATGAAATGTCGCATTTTATGCATTGCATGTTTATTTTATGTTCGGGGGCTCTGGCGKTTTTTTTTCAGAAAGGAGAAGTTGGCTCTATTACTAAGCGAAACGTTGAAGCAGTCCACTTGGAAAACCGTCATCATCTTCAGGCTTTATAAACCCTCCCCCCGTCCCCCCCCAGTCGAAGCCAGGTCAGAAAATATAGCCAAAAATTCGTGGGTAGTTTGAGTTGACCCAAAGCTGTATTTCTTCTGCAGACCTTTGCATGGAAAGTTACACCGAGCGTTAATTAAATGCAAATCATTAAGTGGGAAGGGCTGGATCCCCTGGTGTTTCCAACTGCTCCCACTGATGCTTGCAGAAGCGTTTTTCCCGAAGGAGAGCATCGCCTCGGATATCGTTTTTTGTTTCGGCCGTTCCCGGCCCCGCGGGCCCCTCGGCAGCGGCGTTTCGGCCTCCTACCCACCCCCCCTCCGCCCCGGCTTGGTCCGCGAGGTTAAAGCGACGCCGGATTTGCGCGTGGATTTGGCCGAGCCTTTTTGCGCGGCTTGGCCGGGGTTCCTTGGGGGCTCGAGCCGGTGCCCTTCCGCGGTTAAAAAACAGCAAGGTGGGAAAGCGCAGGGCGGGTCGGACGGGGGTGCCCGGGGAGCGGGGCTCCTTCGGAGCGTCCCGCGCCCAGCTCCGAGCGGCTGGGACAGGGGCTCGCGCCGCAGCCGCCCGCCACCGCCTCCTCGCGAGCAGCCCCCCGAGCCGCCCCGTCCCTCGCTCGCCGGCTGCAGGGCTGCGCCCTTCCCAGCTTTCCTTCCCAACGCTTTCCTCGGGGCTGGGGGCGCGTTTCCCCGGCCGGGCGGCGCGGGGGGGAGGCAAGCGCGGGGAAGAGCTGGGAAGGAGCAGAACCGGTCGGGAATGCCCCCGAACTCGCTCGCGTTTCTGCAGGCCGGGCCGGCCCGCGGCGGCGGGCTCGGCGCCGGCACGTCCCTCGGCTCGGCGCCTCGACCTCCCCCTCGCCCCGGTTCCCCCCGGAGCATCCTCGGCCCGGAGAGCCGACGTCTCGGGAACGGAGCCGCGGGGTGGAAGCCGGTCGCGMGTCTCTGATGGAAACGGAGCTGATTCGCCCGGTTTCGCTGAGCGCCGGCTCCTTCTCCAGCGGCTCCGCTTTGCTCTGCGCCGCGTTTCTCCGGCCCCGCTCCGGGCGGGAATCGCCTCTCCCGGCCGAGCCGCCTCCCCCGCGGCGGCGGGCGGCGCGGGCGGCCGCGAGCGCAGCTCCTGCCCGCGCTTCCTCCGCCCCGGCCGGGCTCCGCGCTCCCGTGCTGGCTCTTCCTGGCTTCCTGCCGCCCGCCTGTTGGGGCGACCAGGGAGCTGCYGAATTAACCAGCGGCCGCGGTCGACCCGGCAGAGCCGTAACGTCTCCTGCCCCGGCCGAATCTTTCACGCGCCCGCCTCGCGCAGCCTTAGCGGCGTGGGATTCGGTGCCGGCGGGGCTCGAGAGCCGCCGGGCAGGCGTGGGACTAGAGCCCGCCGCCGCGGGGCTGGGGGGGCCCGCGGGCCGAGGGCGCCGGGGGCCGAAAGCGGCGCTCGCCCCGCTCCCGGGAGGCGCTTCCAGCGGGGGGGGGCTTCCCCCTGCGCGGATTTGGGGGGCTCTGGCCGTGCGGGAGGGATTTTTCCGAGTTGGTGCATCGTGTGGTTTGGGCTCCTTCCCCCAGGGAGCGAGGAAGGAGGAGGAGGAGGAGGAGGAGGAGGAGGGGGGGGGCCGCCCCCGCTCCGCGCGCTTGCAGAGCGCCTGCCTTGCCCGGGCTCGGAAGCCTCCGGGGCGGCGGCGGCGGCGGCTCCCGCTGCCCGCTCTCGCCCGGGGCCGGGCGCACGAGCCCCGGGCGGCCGCGCGCTGCCGCCGCCTCCCGAGCCTCCGTCGCTTCTCAAGCCGTTACATAAATCCGCTTTTATACCCGCCGTGCGGACGTCACCGAAGCTCCGGCCGTACCCGTACCATCACCGTTCCCATGGAAACCAGCATACTTCCAAGGGGGGAAAAGTAGAAGGAGACTAAAAAAAGGACAAAGAAAGAACAAAATAAGACAAATATGTGACAGAGCCCAACCGCGTGCCGGCGGAGGAAGCGATGAGGCTTGCGCCGCGCCGTGCTTGGGGAGCCTTGCATAACGCTTCGAGCGCGGCGGCGAGCCGGCCGGGGCGGCGCGC
>NW_028186258.1:2545270-2560655 GCF_003343005.1 Rhea americana
TTTTTTTTTTTGGCCTGCTCACTGCAGGGCAAGCCTGTCATTGCAACCCAGTTTTCGCTCCGCATCTGCACAAAACCCTTCCGGGCCCTCGAAGCCCTTTGCGGCGTGCCGCGGCCGCGTTTCGTCCCGGCTCCCGCAGGCGGCTCGGGGCCGGCGCTTCGCCGTGCCTCTCTCTCTSGGTCGCGTCAAGCCCGGGCAGCGCGGGCTCTCGCCTCCTCGTTGCGACAGGTCGGGCTTCGGGGTGCTTTCGTTTCTGTTATAGCATTACAGAAAAAAAACTGAATAGCTAGGTTGTAGCAAAAGTCTATGTGGCAGAAACAGGGATTTTTCTGCTTCAAAAGCATCCATAAACATTTTGGTTATTTACCTTGACAAAGCTGATGGTAAAACTGTGGATTATTAAAAGCAACCTGGGATAAGCGGTCCTGAAGAGCAGGGACCTGGTTTAACACGCCCTGCGGCATGGGACGCTTTTTTTCTTTTTTTTCTTTTCTTGGTCTTGTGTGTGCGAAATCGTTTATTTGTTTTTCTTTTAAAAAAATCAATTTCTCTTTAAAAATCGATTCTACGCCTCTGATCTGTGGCGCGGGGACGGTGCGAGCCGCGTTTCCTCCGCTTCCCTCCGCGTTTCGTCCGGGTGACGCGGTGCGGGCGAGCGCAGCGGGCTCGCCCCGGGGAGCCGTCCGCCGCCGAGACGGTCTGCAGACGCCGCCGGGAGCGAAGGGAGCGCCGTCGCGCCGCCCCGGCGCCCGCGGCTGCTCGGCCGCCCCGGGGCCGCGGGCGGGCTCCGCTCCCAGCGCCGCGCGGAGCCCGCCTCTCCGCCCGGCCCTGCGCTTGCGATGGATGTTATTCCAGGCCGCCGCCCCAACAGCCTGACGGTGGGAATTTCCGCTCCGATCTCGTGCAAATAACTGCTCCCGGTTGAACGCCGCGGGCTGCCGGCGGCTCAGCCGCGCGCGGTTTTGCGGGAGTTCCCGCGGGAAAGCGCGCGGGAGCCGCGCTGCCCGGGCCGCCGCCGCCGCCGCCTTTGCTCGTCCGAGCACCCCGGTCCGGGGGGGTGATCGCGCCCGCCGGCACCCCCGTGACCGTGGCTCCCACGCCCCACATCCGCCCCGGCCCCGGGTGGGGGCTGCACACCGGGAAGCAGTTAAAGAGCTGCCAGGTGGGAGCAATCCCATTACTGCAGCCCCGGGAGGGACCCGAGACCTGTGCGCGATTAAAAGGGCGGCTTGGCCCAGGGCGAAGGCAGGTGGGGTGTGGGCAGGTGCCGTGAGCTGCGGCGGGTGCCGGACCCCCTCCGCGYGCCGCAGCAGCGCGGTTCGTCCCGCGGGAAAGCGGCAGCGGTCGGAGCCCGTCCCGGCTGCTCAGGTCCCCGCGCGCCGCCCGGGCGGGAGCGGCGGGGGTAGGGGCCGCGCTCGGCGGGGCCTCGGCCTCTTAGGYGGTCGGTTAATGTTTTTGACAGTTGTAATTTGGACTGGGAATGAAAAGTTCAGTGCCCRGCTTCGGGGAGACGCCCCTGGGATAAGCTGCGGCACGGCTAATAGAGGATTGCAATGCCATTAAAGTGCTTTCCTGTAAAATGCCAGGAGAAGAAATTAATGTTTTTTTTTTTTTTTTCCTCCTAAAAGTTTGTATCGTTCTTTTAAATTAATTTTTTAATCCATCATATCAGTCCTCGGCAGTCCTGCCATGCAACTTCGTAGTGTTTTTTTCACGCTAGCCGTGATGTCACCGCGGGGAAAGCGTGCCCTCGCCTTGCCGTTTGGTGCGCAAGCAGCACGCAGGATTTCCACGAGGCCCCAGAGAGTGTCTGCCCTCCGGGGCAGCAGGGCTTGGCACGGACCCTGCTTTAAAGAGCAGGGCGATGTTTGCGAGCCGGCGGGGACTGCGTGCGCGCTCTCCTCCGCGCTCTTTAAACACGGTGCCAGACGGGGCCGGGGAAGAAGGCTGGAGAGGGGCGAAGCGGCGCGGGGCGAGGAACCCGGGGCGGGCGCGCGGGTCGTTCGTCCCGCGCGGCCCCGCTCGCGCTCTCCCCGGGGCCGTTGGCTTCCTTGACGCGGCTGCCGCCCACATGGTTCGAGCGGGTGAGCATGCTGGTGATCCTCCTCAACTGCGTCACGCTGGGCATGTTCCACCCCTGCGAAGACCTCGCCTGCGACTCGCCGCGCTGCCGGATCCTCCAGGTACGGCCCGGGCGGCCGAGGCGCTCGCGCGCCCGTGGGGTGGTTGGGGTCTTGCCTGCGCCCGGGTTTCAGATTTAGGTGCTCCCGTGCAACCGCATAGCGCAAACCCTGCCGGCTGCGGCTCTTTTCCAGAGCTTTGACGACTTCATCTTTGCCTTCTTCGCTGTGGAAATGATAGTCAAGATGATTGCGCTGGGGATCTTTGGGAAGAAATGCTACCTGGGAGACACGTGGAACCGCCTGGATTTCTTCATCGTCGTAGCAGGGTAAGCCGGGCGCGCCGGGGACGGCGCCCTTCCCCTCGCCGTGCCGCGAGCCTCGGATTTTGGGGGAGCGGATGTCCCATGCTGGAGAGGACGTCCTGCGCTGGTGAGCGCTAAGGTCCTGCTGGCCCTAGCTGCGCACCAGGGTCAGCGGCGTCGCCTGTCCCTGCGGCGAGGGTGATGGCCGGACCACGGCTCCRAGGCAGACCCTCGGGCAGCACCTGGAGCTCGTGCTATGCGAGCGCCGTGTCTCCTAGCGCTCGGCAGCAGGGTCATCGCGTCTCCCCGCGGCAGCGCCCGCCGTAGGCGTACAGGTGCCAGCAACAAAAGGGGGAGCGGCGGAGCAGGGCAAGAACGGTTCGCCGTCGCTCTGCGCCAGCCCGCTGCGTCCCGCGCCGTCGGCTCTCGGGCGGGCTCGCCTGGCACGCAGCTGAACTGGTTTTCTGGCTCCAGCAGCACTGGTAGTCTCAGTTTCATGCGGATTGCCCAGTGGATGAGGTTTCAGCAGATCGTTTAGAGCAAGGAGCTGGGTTCCAAGAGGAATGTTTCAGTGAGATGTGCGTGATTGCCCGCTTTATTTTCTTTGAGGGAAAGCGACCAAGTTTGCCTTTTTAAGCGTTTTTCTTTCAGAGGCACCTGGTTTGAATTAAAGGCTCTTCTAACACCCGAGAATCTCCTGGCTGTGCCTGGAAATCCACATGAAAAGTTCCTGGCCCCTGGCCAAAAAGCCAAGCTTCTCCGACACATTAAGCACTCACCGGCCCTTGCCTCCCCTCCCTCCTCCAAGAGCCCAAGGATCTTTGGGAAAATGGTGTTTTTTCCCCTTTCAATACAGATACAGATCAGATTAACTGGATTTTCCTGGAATGGACCAGTGGACCCTCCCAGCTGGGCCATTTCCCAGGCGAGGGTGTCAGCAGGATGCTTGATGTCCGCTGAGATGGGATGAGATGTTTGTGTGCCTTGCTGATGGTCAGCCACCGGCCCTGTAGGGTGATGACTCATGTCTTGTGGTTGAGCTAGGAAGCCAGTGAGGACAAGGTGGCCAGATACAAACCAGCAAGGAAGTACCTTGTCTCCCAGCTCCATCGTTCGACCGGGGAGCTCGCTGCCACAGGATGCTGCAGAGGCCAAAAGATTTAGTGAGGCTCAAAACCCAGATTGGCTGCAGAGATGGAGAACAGAAAGGCTAGGGGCTGGAACAGTCAATATAAACCGATCTTCTGCAGAAGGCACAAAATGTCATGCTTTGTGCTTGAGACAGCCTCTAACTGCTCGAGTTAGAGGGCTTACATTTCTTCTCGAAGCATCTGGAGAACGTTACTGGCCACAGCGACAGGATGTTGGATGAGATGGGACCCCAGGTCTGATCCGCTCTGGCAGGGCTGTAAACACGAGACTGGGCTGTCAAAACTTCTCCAGGCTAGAGGATTTTATAGCCTTTCTGCGGGCACCTTGCCTGTGCAGCGCTGCCGTGGCAGGCTGCACGTGTCCTGTGGCTGGAGCCCTCTTCCTGCAAAGGGGAGATGGCTGCTAGCAGAGATTGCGCGGCAGAACGGGAATGCCAGCTCTGTGTGCTGGTAGTTCCATGTTGGCAAATGCACAAAGCCACAGGCAGGTGTGTTCTGGGGTAGCTGCTCCTGGGAAGGAATGGGACCGCCTTGACACCTTAGGTAGGAAGCAAGGTGGCTGCTGGCTGCCCATGTCCTGTAGAGAAACCCGGCATGGCACTATGCTGAGGAGTTCCCTGCCCCTGGGAGAGACCTCCGGAGAGGTGCTGTGAGCAGCAGGGGTCCTCAGATTAGGTTTCAATCATGATTAGGCTTCCACAGGAAAAAAAAATCAGATCTTTGTGCTGCCTAGTGCTGGTTTCTGCCGTCGTTTGCTGCCTGCAAAGTCCACAGAGGAGCCCATGGGAGCGAAAGGGAGGCAAAGCTCCCTTCTGCCTCTTTGCTTTATCACGTCAGGTACTGTTTACTGGGAAAAGTAAAGGTGACGCACAAAATGTCCTTTTGCCTTTGCACACAATGAATCTCTTCAAAGCATCTTATTATTTGTATTACCTTTCCTAATTCTGTGAAAGCATTACAAGATTAGGGCTTACTCTAGATCCTGCTCGCTGTCATTAGCAGTCTTCTGGCAATTGCAGCAGACCTGGGCTCATGTTGGTCTGTGCCACTGAAGAGAGAGTTTCTCCAAGGACGAGGGGCCTGCTGCAGGGTGTTAAAGCCACCCTGTGTATTTCAAATTCTTCTTTATTTCTTTTTATTTGATATTTCTTAACACAGAATAGTTGAGGTTGGAAGGGACCTCTAGAGATCATCTAGTCCAACCCCCCTGCTCAAGCAGGGTCACCTAGAGCATGTTGGACAGGGTTGCATTGGCCTCCTTGGCTACAAGGGCATATTGTTGGCTTGTAGTCAACTTGTTGTCCACYRGAACTCCCAGGTCCTTCTCCACAGAGCTGCTTTCCAGCAGGTCAGCCTCCAACCTGTGGTGGTGCAAAGGGTTATTCTCCATAGGTGCAGGATCATGCACTTGCCTTTGAACTTCATGAGATTCCTCTCTGCCTGGGAAGAGGTTTCTCTCCTTGCCAGCCTATCCAGGTCCCTCTGAATGGCACTGCCACTCCTTCCAGGTTGGTATCATCAGCAAACTTGCTGCAAAATATTTCTTATATTAGAATTAAGTGCATTAGGCTATCAAACCAGAAATGTGGCTTGGAGCCCCAACTTGGGAGGTTCAGTGAGGCTCAGTGTGGGGCGGGTGACAGGACAGGCTTAGGGGTAGCACAGTGGCAAGGCTGTGCACTGAGACATGCGAGTGTGGGGCTACTTCCAGCTCTGTCATGTGGTGAGTTAACTGCCCAGGGTGTTGCTGTGTCTTCCTTCCCCACCTTTTCCTTGCCTTGGCTGTTTGGACTGCAAATAGTTTGGAGCTGGAGTTATCCTTGATATGCTTCTGCAGAGACTCTGTCGTGGTGGAACTCTGGTGTCTACTGATGTCCCTCTAGCACGGCTGTTGCTGCTGCTCCTGACCTAATTCCTGCTGCTAAAACCTAATGCCACTTTGCACACGAATCACTGCCCACCAACTGTGCTTGGGCACCAGTACAGGTGTTTCGGTGTGTCAGGACCACTTTCCTCTCCGTGCCCACCACGCTTAGCATGAGGAGCTGCCCCTGCCCCATGCCCGCAGCTGCACTGTGGCATTTGCTCCGGAGGTTTTGCAGCCTCGCGACTTGGCTGGCTTTCCCCACTGCTGCCAGGTCAGCTTTGTCTCTTGCTAAATGATCGCTCTTTTCTGTGTGTGCATGAACTGCTCCCATCTGGGCCCTGTCAAAACTGATTCAGCTGACAAAGGATCGAACAGGCTTTAAATCCCAAGCAGGATATCTCCTTCYCTGGTGTGTTTGGTTTCTCTGCTGCTTGTTATCCGGACGCTCTCCTTCACGCCCTTACTCCTCTCCTCCAGAATTTGCCCATCTGTTCTGGCAGCAATTGCCTTTCTGCTATGATACTGGGTGTGAGGTCCTTCTGTGCTACCTGTGCTTAAGGAAGTGTGAAGGTGCTGCAGGAACATAGCACTACATTGCAGAGGGAAAAATGAAGGAACTGAAGCAAAACTTCTGTTACTTGAATCAAGACATAGGTAAAGAACGGATTAAGTATAGGTCCTAACCTAGGTTTTGGTCCTAACCAAAAAAAGCACTTTAGGATCAAATTCCAACCAAGTAGAGTCAAATTACTCCAGTTCCTCTTGAGTGCAATGAGACAGCTTTGTGGTTCCCACCTGGGCTGAATTACTTGGATGAGCATCCAGGCCATGGCACTGGTGGCAGCAGCAGTGGGAGCAAAGAAGGAGCTAAACTTGATGTGAAGACATCTTGCTGCTTCAGCTTCTCTCCCTTCTGCAGCTCAGCAGCTGCTTTTGAGGAACCACAAGTGTAAGCTGTTGCTGAACGCTAGTGAGGATGTTATGTGGAGGCGGCTGTGCAAACGATGTCCTTAAAATGTCTCAGGGTGCCCAGAGCAGAGAGGCTTTGAGAAAAATCAGAGAATGGACTTGAGCTGAGCTGCTCCAAGGCAGGCCTGAAAAAATCCTATTTAGCAGTCAGAGAGGAGCTCAGCAAAGGCTTTCTGAGAAATMTCAGGGCTTCCTGCAGCAGTGGTACAAATTCAGCCTTGTTGATAGGGCACAGTATGTTCAAAGAGGCTTTGCTGGTGCAGCCCATAGATGCATCCACCCACTAAAGTGAGCTGGATCCCTTATTTAAWTTTTTTTGAGGGCTCCAGCCACACTCCCTGCTGTCATCCAAAACAGAACTCTTGTTGCAAGCTGGCATAATAAGCCCTCTGCTTGGCCCTTTCCACCAAACCTTTTCCCTCTGGATCCCACTGCTGTCCGAGCCTCCCCTGCCTGCCTCAGTCGTGGTTTGTCCCTGTGCTTGGAGAGTGGCCACGGGGAAGCGGTGGCCTCAGGACTGGCTGCAGGGGGTGCGTGGCYGGGGCTGATAGGTGGCACACAGGGGCTTGATCACAGGCAGGTGCAGCAGGACCAGCCTCCCTGTAGCTGCCCAGTGAGGTGACTGGGGACACATGGTGCATGTGGTAATTTAAGTCTAGGCTTGGAAGCTTCCTCCGTGTTTCATGGCAGTCAAACCTCCTTAGAAACTGTTAAGAACCAGGACTAGMCTAAGAGAGGCTCACTTAAAAAGCAAGCAAACAAAAAGTGTTGCATTTCATCCTCCTGGTTCCTTGAGAAGCTGCTGGACCAGCCAGGAGTTGCCGTTGCAGGGAAACGGCTTGTTTGTACTCGATTGCTCAAAATCCGGATGCTGTGAGTGTCACGCTGCCAGCGGCACCTGCAAGCCCCTGCCGCGGCTGGCTCCGGTGCCAGGCTCGCTCCCCGCTGCCTCGCGGCCCCGTGCTGTTGGCCACTGTTGGGGCACGCAGTTATGAACTTTTTGGCTCTACTAAACTGCCCAGACCAATCTCATGAGCTTGTGGAGAATAAATGACTTCTTTGTGACAATGTAATGCAATTAGCACTAATTGTAGAGAATGTAATGTCTGCAACACATCTCTGTAATTACAGTAAAACTTGTTGGAGATGAGAATAGCACTATATTATCAAAACTCAGCTTATTGAAATATGGCTCTGACTGTAGGTTATGGAGTTGCATGGGGAAAAGGAAAAAAAATGTGATGAATCACATAATTACGTTCTGTTATTTTAACGGAGAGGATCTGGGGAGCAAGCTTTTAGAAGAATGCTTGAASGCTTACAAGCATTAGGGGCAAGCTTGCATCCTCTAAGGATGACTCAGTATGATTTCCACCCCTCCTGGAGTAAGGTGCTGAAACACTGGGGATACATGTGTGTTTACACCCCAAAATAGGCAGAATCATTTACAGTTTGGTGCTCTCTGAGGCTGGAGCTGGTGAACCGTGGCCATGGGATGAAGATGTGCTCTGCCTTGCTGTCTCCTTGGACCCCGTGGCTGACTCTCGGGGATCCTGCGGCAGTACCCAGCCTCTCCGGTCGCCTGGCCTCTGCTTGCCACGCTTGGTACGGCTTGCTGCACTGTGCCACTGGAGTGCCAAGCAGTGGGAGCTTTACTCAGATTAGTTTGTGAGAAGAAAACATCCACCAGTGGAGAAATGCCAGTCTCTTGGCTGGGATCATCGCCTTCACCAACAACATTGCTGGGGTCTCACCAGCTTCCAGGACACCAACTCGTCTTGCCTTTAGTCAGATAAGACCTTTCCTGAACTTCTGTGTAATGATACTTTAAGTCATCCTCATCTAAAAAACGTCACAAGATATGGTGGTTAACTGGTATAGAGCCACTGAGATCCCAGWAAAGAGGCTTTATGTAATAACTTAGTGCTGTGAGAGCTGGCAGGCGTCCCCTTTGCCTTCTCTAGACACAGGCTGGAGCAGGCTCCTTATGGCTCTGGGTCAGCCTCTGTGTTTCTACTCTGGTTTTAGTAAGGTTGTACATCATCCTGTGTTTGAATTGTGCAGGTCTGCTGTTAGTCTGGGCTCAGTCATTTCTTCAGCCAGGCATTCAGAGCCCTATTTGTGCTTTGCTCATCGTAACAGTAATGGGCGTCTTAAAGACTTCATGCAAAAATTAAACGCTTCTGCAATATTTTGCTTGCGATTCAAGAGGCGCTGGAAGTGGTTGTAATCAGCTTTCTTCAGAAACAGACACGATTTTCTTTTCTCTTTGCCTCCTGGATGCTGCTTTTAATGTTCGTTATTTGTCTGTCCCTGCGTTGAGGACTGTATCARAGAGTTAGCTCTGTGGAAGCTGTCATAAACAACCCTTAAGGAAGCCTTGCTCCCTCCTTCTGCCTTGAGGGCTGAATTTCAGGGATGAAATATCTTGCAGGAAGCCTGGGTGCGTTCCTAGATGTCTGGAGGAGAGAGGGATGTTAGAGCCCCCGCTCCACCCTGGCTCCATCTGAAACAAAAGTTTCTAAAAAGCCCTTAGCTCAGGAAAGGGGTATAAGGGCAATTCTGCCATGCCAGTTGGCACGGAGAGTGATGCTTGTATGGGTGCAACAGCCAAAACAGTGTTCCTGTCGGGTGCTTTGGGTAAAGTTGCCGATGCCTGGCCTTCGTTTCACCGTGCCGATTCACTTYGGAAAGAGGCAGGGCTCTTTTGAACTGTGCTCTCAGATGTGCAAAGCTGACCGAGGACTTTTTCAGCTCCCTGTTTCAGAGGCAAGGATCCTGCTCACACCTACGAGTAGTACCTCGAAGATGTTGGCTGTGCGGTGCCATCTGCAGCGGGCTGGAGCAATTGGGTAATTGGCCGTGAAAGTGGCCAATTTGCACACGCAATTACCCGACGTGCAGTCACAGCGGCAGCCCCTTGGTGCGGGACCCTGCTGCTTCGTGCCGCCCTTGCTGCGGAGTTTGCAGCCTTTGAGATGGAGCAACCCAAGCGAACGGCATCCTGGACTCGGAGCATCCTGCTGTTTGAGAGAGACCTCTCGGGAGCCTCCCTCGCAGCCGAGCTCTGACTCAAACCCGCCTGTGAAAAGAAACTTTCTCTCCAACTTTTAGGATATTCTTTTTAAGGGAAACCTTCAGTTTCTCTCAGTTCGTCAGCTGAACTGGCTGTTGCTTCGAAAGCCTTGTCGGTGAAGCGTCCCGGCTGGGACACGCGGTGCCTCGGGGCGGCCTGGATCCAGCAGGCAGCAGGGTGCCAGGTTCACTCTGCCACCAGCGCTATTGTGTTTGCTCCATTCAACTTGATTGAAATGAGTAKTTTTAAAAATTGAGCAACACCCACAAAGGCGGTGAAACCTGTAAGGCTGGAGAAGCAGCTCTTGAGCAAAAGCAGAGCCTGCGMGGGCTGGGAGGAAATTTCATTCCGGCTTTCTGAAGATACGACACAATCTAAATAATTTCCCCTTGTCTTTTCCAACACTGATGGCTTAATATTATCCACCGATTGCTGTGCTTTGAAGATAAAAGGTGCCTATATGCCCAGTTTTGGAAACCTTTTAACACTGAATAAATCTGAGTCTATCTCTTTCTTGCAGCGAGCGGTGGCTCCGTATCGCCGCGGGCAGACGGGCGGCCAGCTCCCGCGACGCTGGCCGCCTGTTCAGGGCTCCAGTTGAATTTTGCTGGTTAATTTGGTGACTYTGGCTGCAGCCCGCTGGTTTCGCCAGGCTGGCCGCGCTGTGCCGGCCGAGGGCGCAGCCTGGGGCTCCCGAGGGAGCGCTCACCTTCGCGAGAAACCGCTCCATTAATATTTTTGCGCACGTGGCTTTCCCCGCTGCCGCTTTTCATCTCGTCCCCTGCAGCGGTAATGCATATGCACGAGTTCTTCTCAGAAGCCGCAGTCAGCACAAACTCAGCGGCTCTGATGTGTGTGTTTTTTTGCTTTTTTAGAACGTGGCGCCTGAGTGAGCTGGTCACCTCCCAGCTTTACTCTSTGCTCCTTTGAAGCCGTTTGTGGCAGGTTCCCACTTTCGGAGCGGTAGCAACCTGGGTAATAGGAGGAGAGCCAGGACTAAGAGCGGGCTGGGTGAGAAAGGAGATCACGAACGGTTGTGGAGAGGAGGTTTGCTGGYGTTTCCGTAGCTCTCCTAGAGGCTAACGGGGTGAGGAGATCCCTTTAACCCCTGCCGAGCTCGTGCTCCTCGTTCAAGCCTTTCGTAGGGGTTTTGCTGAAGGGCTGCGCTGCTGCTGGACAAGGTGCTTACAAGATCCTTCCTGGCGCTTTGATTGTTACACGAAACCCCACCGTGATCCCTGTCCGTCTCCAGGCAGAGCATGAACAGATCTCGTCTGCCCCGTCTATCCCAGGCCGCCCTTGCTGCCTGCTCCGCTGAGTCCTGGATTTCCCTCTCTGAAGAGCCTTTGCTGCAGGTTTGCATCAGCCCTTTTTAAGTGTCCCACCAGCAGCCCCTTGCACCTCTGGCTTTGCAGATCCTCTTATTCTGAGGAAGTCCTGAAGGCTTTCGTGCTGAATACCTCCAGCAATCAGGAGTTGCTGATGACTCTGACAATTCTCAGCATGTGTTACGAATTCCTTCTGTCTAATGCCTAGTACTTTTCTAAACCTTTAACTTCAGTGCGCACTGAGGTCCATGGCAGGGGCTTTGACAGGCATCGTGCTTTTGCAGTTGAACAGAAACGACATCCAAGTTGAAGCTTCAGAGTGAGTTTTATACACTGCAGATTTTCAAAGCGTAAAGCTTGTATATGCTGGTAAACGCACCTGTCACATCACCAGTTCGTGGCATCTCCACACTGGTTCTCTCCGGGTATCTTCGCTTGCCAGGGAATGTGGACCAAGCCCTCCTGTGTATCCCTGTGCTTTGGTAAATGACCGCTGAGCAAGGAGTGGTTGGGATTCTCGTTGGAGCTGTTCTTTAGTGACTACTATTTACCACCTTTTATTTTTTATTTTTTATTTTTTTAATACTYCTGTCAAGGGCCTTGCAGGTTGCTTGAGCTGTTAAGTTTCTAGGCGATGCCTTGATGTTGTAGTTGAGGTCTGCAGCAGAGCTGTGCTGCTGCCGTGTCCGGCAGGAGAATGCCTGCGAGGGCTTGGTCTCCATGTTGGAGTTTGCTCCAGCTGGAGTTTTGCTCTTTATTTTTCTTTCTTTTTTCTTTCTTTCTTTTTTTTTTTTAACTTGACATTAGAATTGTTCTTTATATTGAATCAAAATGTATTTTGAAACCGTCCCTTTGAAGGTGACAATCACGACTATCTCTAGAAGCGAGTCTAGATCTGTCGTTAATCAGAAAATGGCTTGTGTTGGTGAAAATAATGACATGCTGTTCTAAATTTTGCTGTTAGCCTCTGCTTTAATAATGAATCCAGGAAAAGCTGTATGTTTGACATAAGCTTTTTACCTGAATCCTGCAAACTATAAAATAATCTTAACTTGCCACAGTGAGTGAAATTTTAGACCCATTGAAATTCAAGGAAATTTTTGCTAGTGTCCGCATCAGACCAATATGGGTGATCCTGCAAACACAGAGTGGGACTTGCTTTTGTCTCAGAGACCAGATGTGCTGGTGGTGGCGTGCTGCATTGCTTTCAGGTCGGAGGATGAAGACAAGCCCACAGAGTCAACACTTGGCTGTTGAGTGCTTGTGTTCTGGGACTGCCTGCGGGACTGTAAACGTTGCTCCCTGGCTGAGTAAAAAAGAACGYGTCAAGATTATTTTGATCTTAGGTGCGGTTTGATAATAACCATCAYCAGAACCTATTAAGAGAAATGAGATAAAACGTGTCTGCCTCGAGTGTAGTTTCATGTATGTAAGGACCACAAACTAGAAAGGCATCTCCAAATGGGGTGCTCCGCCATGGGAGACAGCAGAGAGGAAGGAGAATGTTTGGTTGACCAGAGCGAGCAGAAGTCACTGGTGTGATGCAGCCRTGAAAAAGGCTAGCGTGGTCTAGATGAATCCAGCAAGATTTCCAGCAGGGAGAGAAGGGGCAGCATTAATGCTGTGGCATGAGGTGCTGGCAGAGCCTCATCCAAAAGCTCAATGTCTATTCAAGGGTGATGGTGATTAATGCAAGCTGGAGCGAGTGTGGAGAAAGCTGTGGAGATGACTGGGAAAGCAGAAAGCCCCTCTTGCAAGAGGAGGCTGGAAGAGCCTGGTTAGTTCAGCTGTGCAGAAGCAAGGCTGAGAGGGGATGTGATTTGTCCTCTGTAAACGTACCAGGGAGGTAGATGCCAGGGACAAGGAACAGCTRTATAAGCTACTTAAACAATTTTGGCTTAAGAAAAATGCATACAAGCTTGTCCTGAATAGACTTAGGCTGGAAAATGTTTCTAACTACCAAAGTTGGAGGGAGGGAATCACTCAACTGGCTTTAAGATGGAACTTGGTAATTTTTGGAAGATTAATATCCTGTGGTTGCCTGTGGCAACAGGGAGCCCAGCTGTGTGGAGAGCCTTGTAGTCCTGCTCGCTGCAGGTGCCTGACTCTACCTCTTCAAAAGTACGTGTGGGCAGAGCCCTTCCAGGTTCCCCCATGGGGAGCAAAGTCCTGGCAGTGCTGTGATGGATGGCCCTGCTGTGCTTGAGCAAAGGTACCACGAGCAGAGGGAGATGGAGGTTCCTTGGTCCACGTTTGCCCCAAATGTCTACAGTGCCAYCCACTGTGATTTGTGTGCTTGCCTGTCCACCCAACACCCACCCGTGAGTGGTCTCCTGCTCTCTGCTGGGTAAAGCTAGAACAGCTTGGCCAGGCCCTGGCCCAAACTGCACTCCCCCAGCTCAGGGAGGAGAGGGCTTGCGGTGGGATGCTGCTCTCTGCTCTGCGGGGTCRTGGGGGTTATGGTGGTGTCCTGTTTAAAGCAAAGCTGTCTCTAGAAATTCCCTTCCCAGACTGCACAATGCTTTTCAGGAAGCTTCTGCCCTGGACCCTCTACAAGAACGGTAACCAAAGCAGGTGAGAGGAACGGTGGGTGTCTGAGCTGCTGCATGATGTTCTCTCTCATTGAGTTTATTCTGATATGCAAATAACCCTTAATTAATTCCTCTGGCAAACTTTCCCGATGGGAGAGATGCAGTTAAAAAGTCTCTCTGTGGGCAGCTGGTGATAATGTTTAATTTATAATGTTTGATAATCTAACCTGAATTTCTCTCCTGAAGATCTTTGACAGTCCTCCGTGTCTGTGGTTTTTGCAGCATGCTGGAGTACTCCCTGGACCTGCAGAACGTCAGCTTCTCGGCRGTGCGCACCGTCCGGGTCCTTCGGCCACTCAGAGCCATTAACAGAGTTCCCAGTGAGTTTGATCCTTATTTCCTTTTGTTGGAGCATGGATATAAAGAACTGGTATCATAGATGGGAAAGCAAATGCAGATGCATCTCATTTTACGTTGCAGCCCTAATGTTCACCCAGACCCTGGTAGTGTAATGTTCTACCACTGCTCTGTGGCTTCTAGGGCCTGACACTCTCCTACTTTAAATAATATTCCTTCTGACACCTTTGGGATCAGAGATGAGCAACCAATCTAAAAGATAGCTAGTGCTGTAGTCACACTCCTTTTTTTTTTGTCACCTGAAGAAGGTTTTAGGAGGCCATTCAGTCGAAGAGATGCAGGTGGTAAAGGTGCCCAAGTCAACAGCCTTCAGCAGGCAGCACAGGCAGTGGGTCTGAGCCACGTCACTCCCACYGTCTTGTGTTACCATCCCCTCCTGGAGGATGAGCTGCAGTYCTTCCCGCTGAAGGAGCGGTGGCCYGAGACATCCTGTCTGATTGATGCATGTGACGGGGTGGAAGAAATGGGRGTGAGGAAAGTTTGTCGTGCCTTACCAGTGCTAAGGATCCAGGTTCTGTTGTCTTTAATGTAACATGGATTGTCCAAGCTATTTTCTCCCTGGGAAGTCAARGTGGCCTCGTGTCTTTCAGTGAATGCAGTGATGCTATGGAAGTCATGGAGTACCTTAAGGAACATGAGGAAACATTGCAAGATCTTCCTYTTTATGATTTTTTTCCAAGAGAAATACTTCTCATGAGTAGAGCTGCTTATTTCCCAGACCCCAGAAAGAGGAACAAGTCTATCTTTCCCCAACACCTTCAAAACAAGCCTGGACAGGGTGGGAGGTGGTCATTCAGGGCTGGCTTAGCAGGCCATGCTTGAGGATATCATACTCAGCTTTAACACTGGCCAGCGACATGGCCTGATCTTGCATCTCAGCAGGCAGCAGCGGCACAGCCCGTTGCTCAGAGAGGTACCGGTGCCTTTGCAAACCCTCCCAAACTTCCCAGGAGCCATTTGTGTTGCATAGCGCTGAGCAGAGCACAAAGATCTGGGGGAGAGAGGGAATAAATTCAGTTTCCTTAAGGACTGTGTGTATTCAGTGTAAGTACAACTGCATTAGAAATGTGTGCCTGGACCTACAGTCCTGAGTATTGAGTTCAGCATTGTTATTAGCCAAATTAAATCCAAGTCTGAACGCCAATCTGTCTGAACTAGCTGATGCCCTGATGAGAACTAATCAGCTTCTGTTCTGYCTGTCAGTGCTGGAGGTGCCTGGGCTCTATTTATTTTTCTGATCCTGACTGTTAMACTTAATCTGGTGTGCTGCTGCTGCCGCTGTTGTTTCAATCGTTACGGTAGCGTCTGAATCCTGTTTGCAATTCTCTTTTTTTTTCTTTCTTTTTCTTTTTTTTCCTGCTGCTAAACTGATGGATGGCTGAATTTATCTGCCACTGTCTAACTGGGGATGTAATTCACTTAATGTATTTTCAAATCCCGGGTAATTTATCTTGGCTCCTGTGCAACATAGTTACAATGAGAAARAAATGTAAGGTGGAAGGTGGTGGGGGGAAGAGAATTCTGTATGATGATAAATGCAGTAACCACCGAAAGTCATTTCAGTCAATTAGTAGTTGACACATGGTGGTTATTCCCTGGTAGAGGAGCAGGAAAAAAAAAA
>NW_028186258.1:2560670-2663236 GCF_003343005.1 Rhea americana
AAAAAAAAAAAAAAAAAAAAAAAAAAAAAAAACTGGTAGAGGAGGTGACAGTATCAGGTAATAGAGAAAAACAGTCATTTTCAAGTATCAAAGTAAAGAGTGCAACAGGAAAGATTTATTTAAATGAAAATCAATATAAGCAAGCAAGAGAATGCAGAAGATAAGAAAAGAAGGAAAAAGAGAGATGAGCAGAATATTACAGAGATGTCAGATGAAATCAGTTTTTTTCGTGTGTGTAAATGTCAAGTTGAAGTCATCATCAATTTGTCTTTGTTACGGAACTTGCTGTTCCTGAACTTGTGAGAATTAACTGCCAGAGAAAGTCCTGTATCTTAAGGCAGAAAGGGGATTTAGGGTAGATGGGAGGAATTAAGAATGGAAGGGAATTTTAATATATTGGGAGTGGGGAAAGGAATGTGACAGAGCAAGGGCATGGCTGAGGTCAGTCTCTGGGAAGATGGGAGCAGCTGGAGAAGTATAGCTGGAGAAGACTTTGAGAGGAAAGGAGGAATTGAGACGAGGAGTGAAGGAAGGGACATTGGGTGGGAGGGCAGCTGGACGGTAGGGGATGGAAAAGTATGGAGTGTGGATGGAAAGGAAAGGTGTAGGAGGACATAGCTGGAATATGAAAAATTCTCTTTAATGACAGCTTCCTCTTTGCCTCAGGTATGCGCATCCTGGTGACACTTCTTCTGGACACACTACCCATGCTAGGGAACGTCCTCCTCCTCTGTTTCTTTGTCTTCTTCATCTTTGGCATCGTGGGAGTCCAGCTGTGGGCAGGTTTGCTCAGGAACCGCTGCTTCCTACCAGAGAACTTCAGCATGTGAGTGTGGAGCAGGCTCCTGATGTGGGGTGGGCAGCACAAGTGTCTCCACGTTGGGCAAATCCTTATCCTGCCAGTGCTGGAGGAAACCTTGCCAGGGTCTCACCGGGCCGCGGGCTCGGTGCAAGGGAGGTGGCGGCGGCTCCAGGACTGACTTACGTGGGGTTTTGTCCGAGGAATGCAGTGGGCTCGGGGACAGGCTGTCTGCAGTGTGGTGGGCCCGTGCCCACGGGACATCCGCCAACGACGGGTGCTCCATCCAGTCACCTGCTGCGGCTCACTGCAGCCGTGTGCCTGTGAGGGGACAGACCGCTCCAGGGAGCGGGACCAGGGCCCCGGGTCGCACCAGCGCGTGACACAGCAGCGTCCAGCCCTGGGCTGGTGCTCTGTGATCTAGCAGTATTCACACAGGGCAACAGTGCCGCAAATAGTGCCGTGAACCGGGAAAAACCATAAGGACGATACCAACGTGCTAGACCTCCTGGTCCCTGTTAGGGGTGCTAGCCGCGGTAGCAAAAGAAAGGCTCCAAAACTCTCAGTCGATCACTTCCAAATGCAGGCTCCCAAGTGCTGATCCGGTTAGATCCACACCGGGATGCGAGAGTCCTGCARTCCCAAAGTCTCTCCATCTTACGCACGGCAGGATCACGGAGAGGTCGCCGCGACCAGACAGCTCTCGGGCCTGGAGCTCGCTCACTGGAGCGATGCAGCTTTTATCCTCTCCCACGCATTTCCTAACCAGCTGCCACCCCTCTCCTAGGCTGTGTCCTCGGAGGGGAGTAGGAGGCTCATTAGCGGGACAAGGCCCTTTTAAATAAAATGGCAACAGAGCAAAGGGACTGATTCACCACTGAGGAAATCCAATAGAGCCACAGGTTTGGGTGCTCTTTAATTGAACCAGAATTCCAGGGGCTTAGATAAGCTTTGAAGGGTATTAAAGGCAATTCTGCAGGAATTAACTGGGCTGAACTAGGCTTAAAAATATCTTTGCAAGCTTTAGTGGGAGTCCTGGCAGCATTAAGGGGATAGCTGTTTGCTGAGCAAGAAACCAGTCGCTGGCTGACCGTAGGTTGTTACATCTCCCCAAAGAGGTTTTTGCCTGGCTTGCTGTTGTCAGGCCGCCCTCGGAGGGAATTTATAGTCTATCTGGTGCTTAATAGTCACTGTGAAATGCGGAGGGAAGGCCCTGACTCGTTCAACAAGCTGGGGAGACTGTATACAGGGATCTCCCAAAGCCAGTCTTAGATATCCAGGACAGGAAACACATGAGCATAAATTCACTGATTCCCGTTTTATTGCAGCAAGAACACTTTACAGAAGCCCGGCTGGGAAAAATCCTACTATTAGTCCCCTAAAGTCAAAGTTGGAACAGTTTTTGATGGGGTGTTGTCAGAGCGATTGCTCCAAAATCGTAGCATTGAACATAGCTCCACTTTGACACCGTCCAACCAACCTCATTCACGTCTTTCCTCCTCATGTTTCTTTTTCTATTCCTCTATTTCATTCTCTTTCCTTTCCTTCCAGTAGCAAGGAGTTTATACATGGCAGGAGTGAGAGGTCCCAGTTTTGGGTGGCTGAGGGCAGTGCCTCAGTTTCCTGAAACCAGATAGGGATCTGATCTCCCCTGCTGGGGCCTGCAGAAGGGCTGAGGACTCTCCTTTTCAAAGAGCTTTAGCACCCACAACAAAAGATTTCAGGCTTCATTGCTGTTACAGTTGTTACCTGGGCAGACTGCCTGTAATCAGTGTGCAAGACCCAGCCACGTCTGCACTCTTTCAGCCCCTACACAGTGGATTTGGAGCGCTACTACCAGACAGAGAACGAAGATGAGAATCCCTTCATCTGCTCCCAGCCCCGCGAGAACGGGATGCGCTACTGCCGAAGCATCCCAACGCGGAGGGAAGAAGGTCTTGAGTGCACCCTGGATTATTATTCCTACAACGACACCACCAACACGTCTTGCGTCAACTGGAACCAGTATTACACAAACTGTTCTGCTGGGGAGCACAACCCTTTCAAAGGAGCCATCAACTTCGATAACATCGGCTATGCCTGGATTGCGATATTTCAGGTGAGCCCTGTGTGCAGACTGTYACCAGGGAAGGAAGCAGCAGGTTGGGTCTACCCACATGTTCCCAGGGGCTGTATAATCAAATTCCCAGAAGCTATTCAGCACCCAGAACACACCTGTATAGTAGTCCAAGGGTACTCCAAACGCCAGGGAGACAATCTGATATCTGCTTTGAAGATGCTTCCACCTCACACCCGCAGAACAAAGCCCCCGTCTCCAAACACTTTGTGTACGCAGGAAGAGTACCCTGGGGTGGAGCAGAGCCTAGAGCCTGCCCCTGCATCTGCAAAATGCAGCTGTGGGCCTTAGGCCTGTCTGGGAAAGAAGGGCTGGAGTCAGCCTACATTTTGGACAGCTGGCAATGTGACTCTTGGCATCAATGTGAGTAGGATTTGGCTCCTTAGTGCCTTGCTGTGCACTGAGACAAGGCACCAGACATGACCCAGCTTTGAGAAGTGTTGCCTGTGCACTTGGTGTTACCACTGTGCCTTGATGGGTCTGTATTCCCTTCCCTGTCTCTGCCAGGTCATCACACTGGAGGGCTGGGTGGACATCATGTACTTCGTCATGGATGCGCACTCCTTCTACAACTTCATCTACTTCATTCTCCTGATCATTGTGAGTTGCCTGATCCTGTGAATGTGTGTTTCCTCCTACTGTACTGGTGTGACCCAGAGCAACAGGGCAGATAATACATTAAGTGTCTCTACCTAGGAGAGGTAGAGGTAGAGACTCCCTGCTGGAAGCCACACAGCTTTATTACAGCATTGCTCCTAACTAGCTGCTGTATTTGCACGTGCAGCTGCCTTTTGCTGCAAACATGAAGGAAGGCTGTGGTAGATACACTGCTAGTGCTGCTGCTTCTATTGCTTCTCTCCTTGTCCTCCAATTCCCCTCCCTTTTGTTGCTTCCTTGACTTTAAGCTTAAAAGATCGGCAAATTTCCCAATCAGCTTCTGAACTGTGGTTGGAGGAGGAGGCTGCTCTGAAATGCCCCCTTATGGAAGAGCCCAGCTGGCTGGAGTCCTCGGTGGAGAATGGGCATTCCAGGAAAACAGGCCCACATGTCAGAGAGCAACTTTTATAAAGGAGGGAACAGATCAGTCCCCACAGTCCACCCACACTTCACAGCCTCATCTGAGACCACCCACAAAGGAGCCAACGAAGCATTTCCATGGGGGAGACCTCGTGATGGGGTTCCTCTTTGCAAGCAGAGAGGTCTACAGCAACTAGCTGAGCTYGTTGTCTAGACTCTATCATCAAGTGAGAAAAATAGGTGCTTTAAGGGGTGATTCATCTCATCTAAAGGTAGATATCTAAAATAAATTAGATGCATTACAGACTTGATGTGCCTATTCCTCTCCTGATTCTAAAGGATCATTAGGTGCCTCACTCAGATGTAGCTTAGRTAAGTGAGATGAGTCTTCCTGTCTAATTGGACTAAGTCCAGCAAAAGAGCTGCACATCCTTCATTAGACCATTGCATGRATTTCTGATCCTCATCAAACCAGGACTTGAACTCTGGTGAGAAGGTAGGAATCTGTTTAGTCCRTGTCACTTTTTCTGGTTCATCTATCAGCCTCTGAAGAAAAGAAACAGTCCCTTGTTCTCTGCCTCTCTGGAACAAGAGAGAGGGAGGGCAAATGGTGCTTTCCCAGATGTCGTGTGAGTACCATTAGCAGTGTGTGACAAACTGTTAGCAGGGGCTAGGGACATTAGTTATTCTTTGTGATCCAAGCTGGCTTCCGCAGGAAGCAGAACCTCATGAAAACCTGGTTTGAAATAAAATCTCAAAGCTGTGGATGCAGACTGCTGATGCCCTTGCGTAACAGTAACCTGCAAATCCAGTTAGCAGAGGAAAGGGATCTGCTCACAAGCTACCCACACACTGCTAGAAAAAACCCTCCCATCAGTCAGGCTCGGTGCATTCATCGTAATGCCACTAATTGTGATAATTACAACTGCTGTCTACGGAGACAGAAAAACAAAATCTTAAAAGAGCAAAAGCTTTTTTTGTCAAAATAATCTGCTCTCATCTTTGATCTCTGACGTTCTCGGTAGAGCCCTGGCGTGGGAGTCCCCAGGGCGGGGGCTCGGGGATGAGTCAGCTGCTCGGCATGCCCCCCACCGATGGGCTCTCCCCTCTGCGCGCACGCACCCCGCTGCTGCCGTTCGTGCCCTTGCTGGCCCTGCACCGTCCTCCCTCGTCTCTGGCTCGAGCTGCTGGTGTTTTCTCTTCCCCTCCTAGCCTTGCGTTAGTGTCCCGGGGTGACTTCTCCCACCGCTGCTTTTGGCCCTCTGGCTAAGCCCAGGCACCTGCTTTCCCACGGCACACTCATGCCATCCGGGTTCAGAAAGCCACATCTCTGTCCTCTCTCAGCTCTGCTCTAAAACCTCCCCTGTCTGCAAAGTCTGCCAGTTCCTGCTGTCTGGCGGGCCAAGCCCAGGGCACTCTTCCAAAAGAGTCGCACGCACACGGGGGAGCCCCCTTTTGCTCCCGGCGGGGCAGAGAAGGGGGCCGCGGCTCACCAGCGCTCGTTCACTCGCCCCAGCTTGGGCTGTGGGAAGGGAATCCCCAGGGGCAGGGATGGGGCTATGGGACTACTTGGCAGCAGGGATGCCCATCCTGCCCTCTCCGCGACGCGCCTGACGCCTCGCTCCCCTTAGGTGGGCTCCTTCTTCATGATCAACCTCTGCCTAGTGGTTATAGCGACGCAGTTCTCCGAGACGAAGCAGCGCGAGAGCCAGCTGATGAAGGAGCAGCGGGTGAGGTACCTGTCCAATGCTAGCACCCTTGCCAGCTTTTCGGAGCCGGGTAGCTGCTACGATGAACTTCTCAAGTACCTGGTGTACATTGCCCGTAAAGGCAGCAAACAGCTCATGGAGGTGTACCGGGCGGCGGGGGTGAGGATGGGCTTCCTCCCCAGCCCCGCAAGCAAGGCAGCGGCTGACAGGCAGGCTGGGAAGCACCGGAGCAGGAAAAGATCCTCTGTGCACCACCTCATTCACCACCACCACCACCACCACCACCACTACCACCTGGGCAACGGGAACCTGCGGGCACCCCGTGCCAGCCCGGAGATCAGCGACGTGGAAACCAGCTCGCTTCAGAACGGGACCAACCGGCTCATGCTCCCGTCCTCGGCATCAAACCCCCACGCCGCCCCCGGTGCTGCTCCCAGCAACACCGAGTCCATCCACAGCATCTACCATGCCGACTGCCATTTCGAGCCAGTCCGCTGCAGGTCGTCCCTCACGCAGCCGGGCCTCAGCTTGCCAAGCCCAGAAGGCATCCCCAAGAACATAGTCGGCAGCAAGGTCTACCCCACTGTACACCCAAGTACCTCCCATGAGATACTGAGAGAGAAGAGCTTAGGAGAAGCTGCAGTCGGCGCTGGGGCCAGCACCCTAACAAACTTTAACATACCTCCAGGGCCGTACAGCACCATGCACAAGCTGCTGGAGACACAGAGTACTGGTGAGTGCTGGGGCTGGAGATCAGCCTCTGCTTGTGTTTCAGAAATGAGAGAGAGATTCTAATTTCTTTTTCTTTCCACTGAATCTTTCCAGGGTTCTTTTCGGTCCACGTTACAGATAAAGGTGATGGCTTTCCAGGTAAGGCCAACAGGAGTCTTCCAACCCACCAAATGTCTTACAGTCAAAGCCAGGAAAATTTTCAACCTCCCAGGCTTCTTACTTGTAAAAATCCAAAGGAAATTAATGTTTGCAATGAACTGATTTTCTTTTCTTCGCTTCCCCCTCCACCCTCACAGTTTATTCTGTGATTACAGGGAGCACTCCCAAAATCACTGCACTCACAGAATAGGCTGGAATGGGCTCAGTGATGCAGGSCAGACCCGGAGCTAAACTCAGCCCTTTCAAAAGGGGCCTTCCTAGATAAAACGCGGGAGTTGCCGATGTCTCCGTTGCCTGCTGCTTGCTGCTGAGTTCGGATGTGGACACCTTCCAGATTTAAGTGACCCGAGTCCCTCAGCACACCCTTGAGTACTGCTTAGCTCCACTCTCCAAGGGACCCAAAGCTCAGAGAGATCAAATGTCTGCTTTTCAGAAGTTCTCAATGGCAATCGCAGATGCTGAGTATTAAAAATCTACCCTAAGTGATTTGCTCAGGAAGTCTGTAACAGAGCCAGAAACTGAACGCAGCATTCCTAAATTGGGGGTTTCATACCTTCACCGCAAGACTCTCTTTTCCCCTCCACATCCTGAGGTTTGGAAGCTCAGGCTGGTCTAGTTCAAACTCTCTCAGCCTCCAAGAGGCGTTTCTAAGCCAAGCTTTCCAATATCATGTGCACCCCTGTCCCAGCAGCCTGTTTCACCACAAGTTTTAACCTTTCCAGCCAAGACCAGTGCAGAGAAGAGCCAAAGTTTTCCAGCAGTTCCAGAGCCTCGCTGGAGAACAACTAAATAGAGCTGGGCTCTGAGATGGTTTTTACTCAAACCGATGTTTGCTGCTGTGGATGGGTCAGGAATGCACTTGGTAAATAGCCTCTCCCTTCCTTTTGCAGCCAGCCCGTGTTTTTAAGAGAATATCCCACTTCCATCGTCGACTAGGGGAGCCATCTGGCAGCTGGGAGCTGCCATTGTACGGAGCAGGCTGCAAGTCGTGTGTTTAAGGGGAAGCTGGCAATTTTGAAGTATCAGCAAACAGCGGGAGGAGGAAAGCAGGCTGCTGGCCGCGGCGCTCCCGCTGATTGCAACGCGGTGTGCCAGCGGAGCCCATCGATTGCTTCCCTGTGCCTCAAGGGCCGTGGGGCTAATGAGATGGGTTAGGGCCCCTCGGCTGGAGGCAGCGCGCAGTAAGGAGGGAGAAGGCACCTGGGGAGTGAAGGTTCTGTCTAGGCCCCTCTAAGCATTTGAGGAGGGCAGCACAAGAGGGGAGGAGGCAGAGGGCTGGACCTCCGGGAGTTGTGTCTCCTCTGTGTTGACCCCGCGGGTGGGACATCCTCTGGCGAGGCTGTTCTCCAAGATCTGCCCTGCAYGCAGGTCCTTCTAACAGTATCAGAGCTGCTGCTGCTTCACCTGGCCCAGCAGCAAGAGAGCCAGAAGCAGTCCTCTTCCCTTAGGAAATATCTAGCAGGCAACAATTTGGCGCTAGAAGGGCCAGGGGATTCCTCCCGTTGCGCTCCGAGCCACCCGGGCTGGCTGGTGGGATCCCCTGAATGTGCTTTGCTGGCGTTTCAGGTACCTGCAAGCTTTCCGCCCCCTGCACCAAGYTGGACGGTGGTTCCAGCAACCCTGACAGCTGCCCCTACTGCCTCAAGACGCTGGCCAATGATGCAGAGCTCACGGACAACGAGACGGCCGACTCGGACAGCGACGGGGTGTATGAGTTTACGCAGGACGCCCACTACAGTGACCAGAGAGACCCTCAGCGGGGGAAAGCCCGTGTTAAGAGAGTGAGCCGGGTCCTGGCCTTCTGGCACATGGTTTGTGAGACCTTCAGGAAGATCGTGGACAGCAAATACTTTGGCCGTGGGATCATGGTGGCTATCCTCATCAACACGCTCAGCATGGGCATCGAGTACCACGAGCAGGTAAGCATGCCCGCGTGGCACTGCACTGCTGTATCTTGGCTCTCGGGAGTCGCTTCGCTGTGGGAAAATGACTTGCCTTGGTCCTGGAGCCTTGGTTTGACCAGGCAGCCCTGGCACCTTTGGTGTCYCTGAGTTGGAGGTGAGAGCTGCTAGGGTCTTGAGTGAAGGGACCCAGTGGCAAAGGGTCTGCTATGCCCTGAGCAGGAGGAAGACAGGGCTGCATTTTCTCATCTGAGCATGTTTCTAGCTTGTAAATAGGGTCAAACAGTGCTCAGCCTCATCACAGCCCCATGTCCTGGCCCTGCCAGGGATGCTCTGCTCCGTGACGAGACCACTGTCATGCAGAAAGCRCCATGTATTTCTGGTTTTTCTAGTGTGGAGGCTAACCGGAGGAGCCAGTGGTTTGCCACAGCTTTTGTTTCAGCTTGGCAATTCTGGTGGCGCTGTTCGTGGCRGTGGGCTGCGGGGTCAGCACAGCTGCAGGCATGAAAGTCTATTGAATTTCCAGTCCCTGGAGAGGACGTAACAAATGCCTTTGCCTCCCCAGTGAATGCTACAGCAACAGTGTGCTGAATCCAAAATAGGCTCATCGCAGCCTACTCCTCCGCTGTATTATCTCAGCCCTTGCAGGCACAAGGCTGCTCTGCTCTAGGCTTTCATGCACTTGTCACCCAGCAGATCCTTCCCCTATATATAGTCATTAAGAAAAGAAGTTGTGGCGTTCCTCTTGAAGCATCTCCATAAGGGCTGCAGGAGCCCTTTCACCTAGTGTTTCGTGGCTGCAGGCAGTGGCGTGCCTGGCGCGGGTGCGCTCAGCTCAGCTGCCCGATGGGGGTCCGCCGAAACCCCTGCCCGTACACGGACCGGATCAGTCATTTCCCGGTGGCCACGCACTTCGGCTGCATTTGGAGGGAGGGAAGAGTTTATCCGCCTGGATGCTTAGGTCCTGCAAAACCGCCTTAGGCAGCTCTCTCGAGCGCAGCRCTCGAGGCTGCCGGTGCAGGGGATCTGGGAGGGGATGCGCTGCCTGCACCAGGCGTCTCGGCGCGGTGCTTCGCCCAGCGCCTCTCGGGAAGCTCCTGGACACAGCGGCTCTTCCACCCCCTGGACCCTGTCCCGCCGCCAGCATTTTCTGGGAACTCCCTTGTGTTTCAAGTCATTGTTGTTTACTTTTTGCCCTTTCTGGCACGTTTTGTGTTTGCGCAGTYGTTCCAATTGCATGCAGAGGCATTTCTTCCCCTGCGTTTATCTCCTGTCATCAGTGGGGTGGCTGCAGATGGAGCCACACCGAAACAGCTCCAAATCCCCATGTCTTCCTGTGGCATTAATGCCTAAATGCTCGGGAGACTCCGATCTCCTCAGTGTGCTAAATGTGTCCCTTCAGAGCAGCACGTTCCCCCTGATGTCCTAATACGGTCTGGCTGGCTAACCTTTGTTTTCAGTACACATTAACTGGAGATGCGCACTGAAGTCCTGCAGGTAGGATCAGTCAGTGCTGTTTCACCTTCACGCAGTGACCTTTCTGGGAARCACTCGCCTGTGCGCAAGAGGAAGCTTTAGTGATTCCTCGTTTGTTTAATAATATCAGGAAGATCATCTCTTAAGAACCTGCRGGGAGGTGGATCACAGAAACGGATCAAAATTTGTATTCCTCCTCTGGCTAGCTGAAAGGTGAGAGCGGATAAGCAGTACTTGGGCTGTGCTATCGCTGCCGCGTCTCGCTGGGTTTGTCCAAGGGGCACACCTTCAAGGGTTGGCGTCCACTGTGAGAAGCCCCTGGAGGATCTGCCCGTGCAAGCTCTCCGTGCGTGGTCTGAGRGAGGCAGTGTGCAACAACGTCACCTTCCCATCAAGGGCTAAAGGCCAAGCATTGGCAGTGAGCTCCCGAGAAAAGGTGGCTTGGGAAAAGCCCTCTGTGACAGATCCATGCACATCAAGCTTGCACAGGGTCCGTCCTCACTTGGAACAGCATTGGCTTAGAAGCAGCACGGAGATGGTAGGTGCCCTCACGCTGTAGCAGCGTGAGGCCATCGCAGGCCCTACCTATTTTAAGCGGAGGTGTCGCATTCATCCAGGGCATTGGGTTCTCAGCCTTCTCGCACCGCCAGGCACTGCTGTCATTAAGATTTTAAGTAAAAACGCGCTAAAGACRACGTGACTCTCCCATTCCTGTGCTTTGGGCTCGGGGGAAACGTGTCGGGAGGCTCTTGGCCTCTGCCTTGGCCAGCAGTGAAATCCCCACAGGCAGGTGGACGGGAAGAGGTGGATTTCTGTGGCCGTTTTTGGGTAACAAGGTGAAGGGAGCTGACAAGTGTGTGGGGGGATTCCAGACGCTGTGGGTGGTTGCTTTTCTTGATGGCGTTTTGAAACTACTACTGTTCCAGATTCCTTTCTTCCAGGCGTTTGGAGCGAATAGCAGARCTTGGTTTTGTTAGTTCATCCGCTTAAAGCGGTGGCAGGGAGCAGAGAGGTGTTTTTCTGTAAACTCGAGAGGCTTATAGTCTGCAGTTTCCTAATCTGACAGTTATGAGAGCAGGAATTAGAGTGGAGAAATGCTGGACCAGGCCTTTCTGCAGAGATTATAAACACTGAAACATGTGATTTTTCTTTTATGAGAGCCCTTCTTGAAAGTGCAAGTGCTCAACCTTGTCAAATTTATCTTCGTTGGCTGACTGTTTGCAAGGAAGTGAGGGGGCTTGTGGAGTACTTGGCTCCGTGCGTTTCTGCATTGACCTCTCTGCTTGTTTAATGAATATTTACCTCTTGGGTTTTTCACACCAGGTTGCCCTGGAYGTAGTAAGTTTTACTAGGATAAATACTTTCAGGACATGTTTTATGGTGGTGTATCAAAAGCTTTGTGTTGCTTGCCAGCATCTYGCCGGAGGGGAGATGCTAGTGTGGGTGAGGGAGGATGATTGGTGGCTACTGTGTGAAGAGGAGGAGGGCTTGTGCCCACCCGTGGTTCCTTGGTGGTTTTGGGAGGGATTCGCTTGTGCTGAGACCTCCAGAGCATCCTGGACTTCGAAACGTGGGCTAGGCAGCCAAGCTCCCAGTCATAGCCTGGTGGAAGTGTGCTCCTCTGAAGGCTTTGCATCTTGCCTTGGGACAGGCATCCTGGAGAGCCCTGCTTTTCTCCCTGAAGGATGCCTGGAAGACTAAAAAGCTGTCRCAGTCAGTTGCTTAGCAGACCTATTAACCAGAGAAGGCCAGGTCTGGGATATTTAGGAAGAGACTGGTGGTTTGAAGGCRTATTGAAACGAGTGGAAATTGGAAGTGCATTGAAACCGTCATCCATCCACCTCTGGCTGTTCCTTTGCATTCACCCACAACTATTATCGCTTTGGGTGCTGAATGGATGTAGCAAAAGGCAGTTTATCTGTTTAGCTCAGGACCTCTCATCCCAGTCCTCTCTGCAKAGCACGCTCCCCAGTGAAGTCATTGACAGCAAATATTTTGCCTTCAGTTGGCTTAGAGCTTGGGACTTGAGCTTTCTCTAAGCTCCTACTGACATGACCTACCATAGCATTCACTGACTTTCTCACTCAGCATCAGGTTGTTCCCATGTGGTTCATGCTTCTGTGCGAGGGGGAGATCCGCCTGAATGCGTTTACCTCTGCACTTTCTCCATTAGAAGGCTGTGATTCTTGCTTTTCTCATGGCAGCTGGATTTAGTAGGAGGAAATCAGAGCAGCTTTAGGTGCATATAACACTCACCATGTCGCTGCTGCTGGGCAGCAGTGTGAAATTTTCCATCAGGGAAATGACAACCAGATTGCTGCGGATTATTAATGTGACTACTAAATAGCTTGTTTTTCTACAGAGATGAAGCAAAATGCAGGTAGAAACTATTAGCTTTAGAGAGAGAAGTATAGAGATGATTTAAAGGTAGACTCCGGGGGGTTTWAAATACACTGTTGAACCAATTGACAGATTCGCCTTAGGGAGGCTGAGACTCTGCAGTGATGTGGGGTCAAATGGCTAGGGCTTTGCAAAAGCATGTTCTGCCATAGAGCAGGAGTAAAATGTGCTGCTGAACCAGAGGRTTTCTCTGCTGCTTTCCCCCCCAGCCCTGGCAGTAGGCCAGACTATGTTCCATAACATGCTGCTTTTTCTAAAGTTCTTCCTTGGAGTGAAATGCAGAGACTGAGTACAAGGCGTGATGTTGGACTTCTCCATAGGGGCAGAAATTCAGCAAGGGCTTCCTTAAGGAAGGGCTTGGGGTTTTGTTTTTGTTTTTAAAATCTGGTTTGCATTGAGCTGCCTGGCTGTTCCGATTTTCCTTGTCTGAACTCACATTGTATGAACTATACCCTACATATTCATTTGTTTAAATAGTGCTTAAATTTCAGCTGCCGTCTCTGCAGTGTTTCACCACTGCTAACATAACAAGAGAGAGGCATGATCCTGACTCGGAGGTCCTGCACCGGCCTCTCTGCAGCTGCACGGCAGGAGCTTGTGGATATACCCTTGGCTCTAGATTGGTCCAAAGCCCTGGTGTCTTTAAAGGAAGGTGGAGGAAGCTGCTTCAGACCTATAACAAAAAACAAAAACCCTTTTGTTAAGTTTTTTTTAAGAGCAAGTTGGACAGATTGCAAGGGTGAATGACTCTCTGGGACTGCACCCAAGGAGAGAAGTGTATAATCCTTGGGAGGCAATTCTTCAGGGAAGTGAGAAAAGGAAATACCTGACATCAGCCTAACAGGAAAATCGCAGGTGGGGTATCAGCAGCTATAGCAATACAAGATACGAATGCACAAAGCAGCAGCGCCTCGAACGTGAGCGGATGCGCAAACTCCCTCTGCAGAAGGCAGGAGTAACCTTTTCAATAACAGCCTAAACTCACGTTAGTATCTAAAGCTTAATTTGTAGTGCATGAAGCTGCAGGGGCCCAGAGTGCATAGCTGTACAAATGATATAAAGTTGTCCCTGGTAACATTACGATCTAATAACCACTGCAGCATGAAAATATCAACCATCTGTGCCAAAGCATCTAAGGAAAKCTATCTGGCAAAATGGATTAAAGTGCCTCTTTATGTAAACAGTAGAGCCTGGAGAGCATGGAAGCTTCCCTAATCGGAGTTAGAGTGTGTCAAATTTTCAGGTATCCAGGGTGATCGAGAGAGGRGGTTAAGGGTTGGTAGCTGCAGTGATGTTACAAAACTTACTGGCTTGGAGGGACCCAAATGGTACTTACATACTTCTGCCATGAGGTCAGTGTGCAGGGAAGAAGGTAGGTGACAATTACTACTTGTCTGGAGCCCCATAACCTCCAGATTTGAGTTGGGTCTTAAGCCAAAGTTCAGTTAAAAGAATTTGCAGAGTGCCGGAGCCGGGAGGAGAGGGGAGGCGGGCTGGCTGCGCAGGGGGTGGTTGTGCGGGGACATGCTCAGCCCTGCAGCACAGGGCACGTCCGCAACCCCCCCTGCGGCGGGACAGCCCGGGCAAGACCCCAGCCCGCGTGTGCCGCCGCGGCCAGCGCGGAGCACGGCTCATGCAGCGCCTGCGCGCGTGCCGGCTGCGGTGCTGCGCTGCCCGGGCTTAGCCCCTACCTGCGACCGAGGTACTGCTGYGCCAGGTCACGGGGCCGAGCCCAGGGAGCGGATCGTAGTCTCCGAGCGGCTTGCTGGGAGGGTTTGGCTATCCTAATGCTCGCGGATTGGTTTTTCCATCTGGAAGAAAAAATGAAATGCTCCATGGTAAGTGGTGTAATGGAGCAGTGCACTGGGGCTGGGCAGGCTGGTGCACCAGTGCTCGAGGATGCTCTGAAGGAGCTGCTGGCCTAAAATGAGTCTGTGTTAGTGTCCACCACCTGGGCAGGTYGGAGGGGACAGAGCAGCAGGTCTGGGATCCAGCTGGGAGTGCTGCCTTCAGAAACCGAGGCTGTATTGAGATCTGAACCRTGTTAGCTGCAGCCCTTTGAAGTCAAGATCATCTTGGTCTCCACCAGTTTCAAGTAAAGTTGGATGCCCTGCTGCTGGACACCTGAATGGTGGGAGGCAGCTGCGAATYTGAGTGTATCAGTGCTGGTCCTTTAATGTCTGTGTGTGCCAAAATGAGATCTTTCCARCAGGTCTTTCACCTCCCACAGGGAAGGCAGCCGGATCTCGGCTGCCTCGCAGCTCTCGCAGAGTGTGCGCTGCCTGACCCACAACCCCAGCCTGCCTGGCGTCTTCCTCGCGCCACGGGCTCCGTGCCAATGGCTTGGTCCTGCAGCCAAGCTCCGTGTTTATCGTGCGCYGGTGTGAGCCGGCGCTGCATCCCACCACAACCCGGGCCTTGCTGCTTTACGCCATCYGTGGGCTTGATAGGAGAACCCTACTGCCCTAGAAACTAGCAGAGTTTCTAAGGCGATGATTCCCACGTGAATCTAATTCGTTAGGCCTTGATTCAGGAAAGCACTTAGGCATGTGCATGAATCCCCATAAATCAGCGAGACAGCCTTTCGGAGGACGACCTCCGCCAGCCCCAGGGCTCTTCCCGCGAACCTGTGGGGACGCGCGCCTGGGAGGTCCCGCGGCCGCGCGCTACCATAGCTTCCTGGAGGTATCTCCGCTTCCACTTTGGTGCATAGGCCGTTTCTCTGTTTAACTTCATGACACGGCCCCTCCGGCTGGTGCCAGCTCATCTTAGCCAAGTGATGAGCGCTTTGGCAGCGCTGCGAGGCTTCCCCTCCTYTGAGGGCTGTTGTCTTTGCCCAGATACTGCTTGTATCTAGCTGCAACTCARTTTCTCAGTGCTACAGCTGCACAGGACATGGGCTGTAGGAAAAGAAGGTGCCCTATACATCTGCACATGCTACAGTCAGTTGACTCCTGCGTACCCAGAAATTACTCTTATTAACAGTTTGTTGTTAGAGACTAAGGGAGTCAAATTGATGCTAATGGAAGCTACCAGAGCTGTTAATCACTGGGATCACCAGCTTCAAAACCTGTTCTCTGTCTGTTATTGGGGGTAATTCTGTTTATTGACCCCAGGGGTTATCCAGCTGTCTTAGTATTTTGATGGATTTAAGATGTCTTGTAGGAACTTGTATGTTCTTATTGACTAGATCACAATGCTCTTCTGGAGTAACATCCAAAAATACAGTGCTGCCAGGGCTTTCCTGAGTATTAAAAATAAAGGCCCTATCCATAAAGTAGACTTTGTCCTGGATCTGGAGATTAAATTCTTTAAAAATTAAGCGAGATTTCATGCAAGAGGAAAATGTATGGGGTTTCTGTCAGATAATTCAATTCTCCGGATGCTTTAGGCATGAAGCTATGTGAATTTCTTGACATCTGTCTTCTACTAAAGTTTTCTTCAGTTACAGGGATGGGAGGCTGTAAGTGTCAATCCCTTCCTGTTAATTTTGTTCAGAGCCTGGAAATACTCAGGCTGCCTTAGATCATATCGTCACAGTGGATGTTTCAACTGCCACCAGCACCCTCATGTTATCRCCGCTCAGGCAGCCTTGAGAAAAGAATCAGGCTTGCCGCAATGGGAAATGATGTGCGTTCTCCAAACTTGCTTCATCCTGGTGAGGATGAAAAATCTCTGCTCTCCGCAGATAGGTGCGTCTCCGTGTTGCGTCTTTGATTGTTGCAGGTGTTCCCCGCCGGGTGCAAGCTGGCAAACATAGCGARAGCTTTTGTAGCTTCCCTGGTTTACACCAGCAAATCTGCAAGCATTTTGTGCATGATTTAGCAGCGATCAGTCCTCTCCACCTTTTCCAGCTCTTCACCCAGAGTTCGGTCCCAGTGCTGACGCTGCCGTGGTGTTGCTGCATCCTGGCAGAACCCCCTTCTTGCCACACTCTGCCCCAAAGCGAGCAGGATGTGACCCAACTACCAGGTGCTCCTGCTGTCAGGTTGCTTGGGTATCCATGAGATTTCAAGCTCTATGTTATAATTGTTCTTTTGCTGATGTTGAGAAACGAGCAGCTTTTCCCCCATGGAAGTCAGTCAGCATTAGAGATAGTGTTACCAGCGCAAGAAACCCAGTTTCAGCAGAACTGTGCAGGAGTAGCACGGAGAAAGCCTTATTCTTTCTTTTTTTCTCCTTCCCTCCCCTTGGTACCTTCTCAAGTACTAATGGGGAGATAAGTTTGAAACTTGGTTTAGATTAACTAGAAATAGAGGGCTTTAAATCTCAAGTACTTACAAGGTGTGACCAAGTGGAAATGCAGCTTTTGTTTGGCTTAAGCTCCTTCAAAACCTGGGCAGATGGATGAGCCAGTTCATGTTTTTCTTGCATTTTCTGGGATAATATTCATCCTGAAATCTCAAGCTGAGAGAGATAAGGAGTTCAGGCAAGAATATCTGCTGTGCCTCCTGAGAGCGGTGAAGAAAGCATAGCCCAAGGGCTTGGAGGAGAGCATGGTTTACTGGTGATATTTATGGCTCCTGGGCAAGGATAATTCATGGCAGATCCCTTCAGGGCTGGCCGGGGGCTGGCCAGCTACTGCAGGGCCTGGAATGCTCCTGGCTACGTTTTCCCCCAGATTTGTACCCCTCCTTTGACCCTTCCAGTGGAAGGGAGGCAGGAGGAGCCAGAGCATGAGCATCCTGCAATGGTGCAGCACTTGGTCCTTGGCCATGTTGGGGGGCAAGCTTGTGGTGGAGGAGAAAGTTGTGCTTCCTGCAGCCAGAGCAGCACCAAGTCCATGGGATCAGACCCCTTCCCCATGAAGGGGTGAGAGCAGAAAGGAACGTATGTTAATTATAATGGAGAGGAATAAGGGGAAGTTGGAAGAGATTAGAGGACGTGGCAGAAGGGGAGTTCCTCTTGAGTAGGTAGTTCCAATTTCTCTGAAATGAAAGCAGCTTTCCACTCTTTCTTACAGTATTGCTCGCTGTGGCATCAAATATTCAGTCTCTATTCAATCTATAACAAAATCTTCCTTTCCCATGCCATGCTGGGATGAAACCGGACTTGTTCAGTTGTCTGTCAAAGTCATTTTCTTTGTATAAATGGCTATAAATCCTGAACTTCACAGCAGTGCTTTTTCCCCAGTCTGCAGAGCAATGAGCGTGCTGCCCTTTTTGTCTATAACCACGCTGGGATGGGAAGGTGGAGCCAGCAGGAATGTGAGATTAATGAGATGCAGTCCAGACTCTTCTGGAAGTGCATACTTGAGATCTCATGCGGCAATATCCTTCACCCTGGTGTCAGGATGGGTGAAGAGCCCAGGGACTGAGACAATTCAGGAAGAGAAGAATGAGAGCCACTGCAATCCTGCAACTTTCTGAATTGTCTTCCAGAGGGAGAACTTCTTCCTTTAAATCAATTTGGCAAAGGATCAGTAGAGAAAGCATATCAGTGTATCAGACTGATTAAGCAGAGCTCAGGTTAGAGCTGCCGGACCCAAGACAATAGCTAAAGCTCAGTTCCTTTTAAGGAGCCTCAAAGACAATGAATGTCATTGCTGAAAGTATGTGTGGATTGAGTTTCTATTTATAAAAGAGCAAGTGTCTCTGTAGCTAAGAGGAGTTATATTTACTGAAGGAGATTGAAGTGTTTTTTTTGGATAGCCATAGCTCCACAGAGCTTCTGAAGTCTACCTAACCTTCTCTGGGCCCAGCAGGAGATCTGTGGAGCAGAGCCTGCAAGCTGCAGTCAACCTCCCGAAGCTGTTCAGGAGCTCGATGGACACCAAGGCCCAGGGGAAATAGTGAACCGTGTGGCTGCAACAAGAAAGAGGCATTTAGAAGAAGTTGTTGGACAACTAGAGGACAAAGCAATGAAACTGAAAACAAAGCATTGCAGGTCAAGGTGATTGCTGCTGCTAAAAGCCCCACTGGTAGCAGAAGCAGAGAGGCTTGAGGTTTGCCTTTGGTAGATAGGGCCAGCTCCTGGTCCTGGCAGGTCAGCAGTGGAATAGTAGGGTACAGGTGATGATTCCCTGCTTTCGAAAGCTGGTGAGCAAGCTCTGAGGCTACAACTAGCTTTAATGAGATGTTTACTTTGTTTGACTGCACAGCAGGAGGACCACTTAGCTTAACCCAATGCTGGTCATGTCTCCTCATCTCCTTCTCTCTGACTGAGTTGGAAGAACCATTGATTAAACACCTGGAGCAGACCAAGAGGCACCTCAGTTTGAGGAGCAGGGCAAATCTTGCATTTGTGGATCCTGATTGATTTTTCTTATGTATGTTTAAAAAAAAATCTAGAAGTGATGAGTCAGTAAAATGTTGGTGGTGTTTCCTGGGAAATAGCTGAGGTCGTTATTTTCCTCCAGTGGTATTTTTCCTTAGTTGCCATGGCAATGATTTCAGGAGGTTTTCTTCTGCAGTTTTCTGAARAGGTGAGAAGTTTTCATGGTCTTCTGGATGTGCTCTCAAGAAGCCTCAGGATGAGAAGGGATCTGCCTTGTGGCCAGTTGCCCCCTCCAGACTTTTGCACTGTGGCAAGACAGAAATCTTTTGATGTTATATTTTACTGTTAGCAAGATAGAAGATCTCTTGGGAGCATTTGCACTTTTGTTCAGCTATCCTGGGGCAGGAGGCAAGGCAGGACCAAAATTCACACAGCTTGAAGCTCACTGTCGTAGACAAGAAGAGGGAAGGGATCCTTGCTGGACATGCCCATGTGCATGAGGCTGGATGCAGGTCTGATGAAGATGAAGTGCCTGTGCTCCAGCACAGTCATTTTCCTTTTATGGGTCATGGCTGGAATGAGGTAGGAATGGAGGCCATCTAGCTCCGACCTCATCATCCACTCCCCAAATTCCCTTGATATTAGCCAGTGTGCTTTCACGCCAGCAAACAAATGTACTTGGATGTTTAATATCTCCTTAGAAAGAAGAAAACTCGGAGGGGAACTTTATCACCTTCAGTGTGCTATCAGCCACGGCAGACTGGGGATAGCAGCCAGTCTCGGGCTGACGGGTGAAGGCATTGGAGCGGTCCTTTGTGTCCCGGGAAACTTCACGAATTTGTCACCCTTCCTCAGTGGGTGCTCCCAGGTGGAGGCCGTGGCTGGCCCTCCCTGGGGCGCAGCAGGGAGCGAAGGTGCTCCCTGAGACGTATGCCAGGGTGCTGGGCTGCGTTTCATCATCCGGCAAGGCTGTGAACTGTGCTTTTAATGCTTACCTCAACTTGTGCTTTTAATGATTTCTGCCTCAGTCCTCCTCAGGCCCAGAGTGACGTTTCCCCGCTTGCTACCTTCAGCCTTGCTTGCTCAGAAGGCACTTTGGAGCCCTGTACACACAGCCCTGACAGAAGGGAGTAYCACACTGTCTCATACCCGAGTGTAAATGCAGCACATACATAGCTTCTGCCGGCTGCAACCTCGCTCAAGAACCTCCCTGAAGTTTTAGACATGTATAAATAAAATGCCCTATAGCCTATTTCCAAATGCTGAAAAAGGACAAGGTGCTGGTCTAGCCCGAARGAACTCCCTGAGGCAGCACTGGGTGATTGGAGATGTTCTTCCCTTGCCTGCCCTATGCTCAGAGGTGCCACTGGACCATACTGGYGACAAGAGCCTGGGCACCCAGCGGGATTGCCTGGGGTGACCCAGGTGGGGCTGGTCACCTCCTGGACCCTCAGTGTCTCTAGAGCTCTTTCCAGAAGGTGTGAGAGAAAGAAATGCCCGTAGGCAGCACCCCGTGGTCCAGTGAGGGACGCTCCGCTGCCACAGCACACGAGTGACGTCGAGGCTTGACTCTGACCCCCTACCAAAAAAAAAAGGAGAGAGAGAAGGAAGGAAGGAATCAGATGCAATTTTGACACATGTGCAGCACAGAAATGCGGCTGGCTCTGAGCAGTGCTGGTGAGTTGTTAAAGGCTCCCAATTCCTGGAGCACAGGAGGGCCTGTGGCCCGATGGGGAGAGCCACTGCCRTGTGTGCAAGAAGGAGCCGAGAGAAGGCTTCTGGGCACTCTCGACCGGCCCTTGCAGAGAAATGCTCGCTTTTGTGCGGTGCCCTCCTCCGGGAGTGCCCTCTCCGCCGTCCGAGMCCCCTGGGAGCGATGCCGCGCTGTCTCTTCCGATCCGATGTGCTGCCAGCGCTTGTCAACACGCTGCTTGGTACATCAGCGAATGGACACTACCAAGCGCCGAGCTAACAGGGAATGATTTATCCAAGACACCACGTCTGCGTGGCCAGATAGCCTGGAAACAAAATCCAGCGTTTACCGGAGACTCGCGGGAAGAGCTGGTGCTTCATGCCGCAGCTGAATCATGCTTGTATCTCGCCTGTTCTGGGTGTTACTCGTTTAATCATAGCAAGCTTTCCTTTTAATTAGTCGCTGCTGWTGCTGTGGAGAGAATTAGCAGAAGCTGCTGTTAACGGGGAATCGTAATCTATGGCAGATGCCCTCRGATCAAAGCGGCGGGCAGGGAGCGTCGTGCTGCACGTAAACCCCACGTTTTGCACCTTATTCCCGCCTGCGGACCTGCGCCGGGACCGTCCTTCTGGCGTTCCCAGTTTTCCGTACTGGGCACGTAAGCAAAGCCAAAGCTGGTTCGTTTTCCCGGCTGTRTCGCTCGGCCAAAAGGAGGATGTTACCTGCCCCGAGGCTGGGGCCGGCGCTCGCTCCGGCACGCGCTCGGCCCCCGCGCTCGGCAGCGGAGCCTCGGAGCTGGGGCCGCGCCAGGAATCCTCGRCTCTCCCGGGTACCTGCTGTTGAGAGGCGGTCGATGGCATTTTGRTTAGGCAGTTATTGTCAGAAAAGGGCAATTTATCAAAATTGAAGCTGTTCCTAGGAGGGGAACAGTTTCAGTGAACTCTGTGTTTCCAAAAAGAAAGAAAGAAAGAAAAAAAAACCCCAACAACACAGTATTGAAATACACTGCCTGAAATATTTGAAGCATCCGTTTGAACATTTTGGGAATGGAAAGTTCTGTGTTCTTCAAGCTGACTTTTATTTATATTTTTAATTTCGGTTGATTTATAGAAAAGAACAAACGAATGAGGGAATACAGGCTGAAGCGGAGAGGAGGGCTTTCAAGATTTCGGAGGCAAAGCGCTTCGGTTAACCACATCCGAAACTTCTCATTTGTGTTGGAGGTGGGAGGACAATTTTAATTCCCACGGGATAGGAAACCCACTTCCCTGCTGAATGTTAATGAMGTATAAGGGAAGAAGTCTCAGATGTGTTTGTGCTCTCTCTAAGGCAGAAGTATCTTCTAAACAATATTGCATATATACATATAGATCGTCTTGGAAATCTTGTAGCCGAGATTATCGGAGCTGCCTCTAGGCGTCTGAACCCCCGTTTCCCAGCCGGGGCTGCCTGTCCCCTTAGGCAGGTTGCAGTCTCAGCCCCCTTGATCTTCATCCGCCCCACCGGAGCGGGTGCTCCGGCTGCGGAGAGCGAGCCGTGCTCTGTTTTGCTGGCGCACCGAGAGCAGCTCGCATCGTACGCCGGGTCCCGCCGGCCAGCGGAGCGGGACTCGGCCTCTGCATCCCGTTCCTCGGTGGCAGCGGATGAGGAGGAAAGCTTCCAAGAGCGTGTTTCTTCTCCCAGCAATACTGCCGTCACAGCAGTAACAACAGCACAGTCTACCGTGGTGCTCTTGCAGTTATGAATGAGTTGGCGTTTTTGGTGACTGATGTAGACTTCTAGCTATTTTAAATTGTCCCGAGGTGCAACTTGACTTGTTCACGGCGTATTTGTTGCTTTTTCTCCAAGTGCTCCCGTATGTATATAATTTTAAGCCAGGACTGTGTTTAATATTCTGAGCTAGAGCATTTGTATTTTAACTCTAGATCAGCAAGGAAGCAATGTGGACTGTGTGTCAAGCGTGTGTTTGCCAGCCTCTAGCTGAGGGATCTGCTCCTTGGTGGCAGCAACGAGTGTAAACCCTGCCGCGCTGGGACGTGAATTGTTATAACCCTTTATTTTCTTCCCTTCTGGTTTCTCTTTCTCTCTTCTCCTCCTTTCCCTTCATTTGTAACCCTCACTGTTTTTTGTGAGGCAGCCTCTTTGATGATTTTAGCTCTCTTATTTTGTTATAAAGGGGAGAAAAATATTGGAGATGTTTGAGACATGGGACGTGTCTGAACCATTTTCTGCCTGTGACCTTTTCAATGCTACCATTCCCCCCTTCGCTAGCTTAGGCTGCTGCTGTGTTGCACCAAACCCTCACCAGTATCAGTGCTGGTCCCTGGGGATCACTCTACAGTGTCAAGATAACGTCAGAAGAGTTTGGGTGCCCGTCTGGGGAGAAACCCTTGCACCAGGCTGGAGGAATTTGAGCTAACAGGGCTTGGAAGGCTGCGCCCAGAGGCTTTGGTGCTAAGAAACAAAGAAAAAGAATTCAATGCACACCTGGATTTCTCTGTTTATTTGTCCAGCATATATTTGTGGAGCCTTTGGTTACTATGGTTTCTTGGTGCTCTGAAAGGCGATCGATGAGGCACGGAGAGAGGTGATGATGATATCCTTGCATTGCCCTTCTCTCTGGGTAGTGGGCTGGGATTGGGACACCTCACATCCAACTCCGCAGCTTGTGCTACAGCAGGACTAAGTTGTCCTGTCAGGTCCTGATAGGTTTTAAGAAGTTCTTGTTCCTGCTGTTGGCCAGCTGAAAAGTCATTTTAGTACGGTTAGTTGGTGGGAGCAGTCAGGAGCTAGCCTGCGAGCATCCTGTGTTGGCTTGGGTTTGTTGCTTCACCGCTGCGAACGCGCCTGTAAAGCTGGCCGTAAGGCACCGTAGCGTCTAGGCAGCTAAAGATGCAGGTGGGTGCCTGTGGGAATTTAGAAAAGTATGTATATGAATTAAATGCTGAACCACCAYTTAGCAGAAGAATCAAGTACCTGATGTGTTTCAGGTGTTTGGCAAAATATTCCAGCCCACTGCGYGTTGGGGCAACTTGATATTGTCAGTTTGACCCCGCAGCCGTGTCTCAGCATCGATTTTGATGCAACTTTTAAGTAGACGSATGAAGTTGCCTATATGTTAGGGGTTTAAATTGGGAGAATGACTCTAGTGTTACAAATTTTGTTCCTATCTTTGTCACTGACTGAGAGTATGATCCTAAACAGGCTACACCACCATTTTTTGTCTTCTGCCATATGTTTTCCAATAATGCACGCCCACCCGCCGTGGAAAGCGCAGCGCTTGATGTCTGTAGGCATTGTTGGGAACCCTCTGTGAAATATGGCAGAAAAACATGAAAGGTATTAATTTAGGTCTAAGATTACTGGAAGTCTGTTTGTGCTTTTTTTTCATACCTCTATTTTTAGTTTGCTGGTCTGAAATACTAGGATTGGGCCCTTTTCTCAGTAGCAATGTTCAGGGCTTCCTGATTATCAGGTTTTCTGAGGCATTTCAGTTAAAGCATTTAAAATCACTAACTGCTTTTGAAAATCTTATCAAGTCTTTTGATAAGATACTGAATAAAAAAGCAGGCTTGAAATTGTCAGAGAAAACATTTCGACTTTCCCTCGTGCGTAAGGAGCATTGGTACGGAGGCTACGAAAACATTAAGACTCTGCACGTGACRCTTCTACATAAACCTCCTGTGGTGGTGCTAAAGCTGAGATTAACATGAAGTCCATGTTTGGATTTCCCCCTTCAATTTATAATGGGTATATAAACCTTAAATAGTATTTTTCTTATCTTCGCTCTCCTGGGGTTTGTTTGCTATTGCCACTTTCCTGTTATACCATTTGCATCAATGTTTCTGCACTCGAGATGTTCGATCTTGCTCTATTTCCGAGTGTACGTTTGCACATGCCTAATAGAGCTATTTTGCTTAGCTTGTCCCTTTCCTCTCCTTCTTTCCCCAGCCGGAGGAGCTTACAAATGCCCTGGAGATCAGCAACATAGTCTTCACAAGTCTCTTTGCCCTGGAGATGCTGTTGAAAGTCCTCGTTTATGGTCCTTTTGGCTACATTAAGAATCCATACAACATCTTTGATGGGATCATTGTGGTGATTAGGTACAGACTCAGAGCTTTCTTTACGTGCGTTTCCCCTCATTTGACTATTTAATTAAAATGCAAGGCAATGGAGAGTGGACATAAATACCATCCTATGATACTTTATACTTATTTACTGTAACTTAGTCTGTGTACACACACACACACACACACACACACAAGCATTAAAATATGTTCTTGGGGATGTTTTGTGGTCATTGTAGAGAGGAACCCAAGCAGAAAGCTACCAGCCTAAATGAACTGTGAAAGTCTAGGATCTGAAATGCAGGGAAAAGGAAAAGTCTAGGGAAAGCCTGGGCAAGCCTAGGATCCAATACAATTAGTGCCCAATTAAGTAGCTCTCTGGTTGCTTGGCATATGCAAAAACTGTAACTGCACCTGCAGTCACTGATTTGCAGTGCGTTTTTAGTGCTCTAGTGGGACTCTGCTCTTGGCAGATCTGGAGCTCATTCAGCTTCCAGGAGGCACTGGCAGTGCATCTCTGCTTGGGACTGTTTCTTGCTTTCCAGCCTCTTTTCTCTGATTTTCGCCCTCTCTTTGGCTTTCTCTCTCCTGCGGCTTTTGCGTTGGGCATTGCCTTTTCGTTCTGTAAGGCTCTTTTTTTTTTTTTTTTTTTTAACCCCCTCAGCGTCTGGGAGATAGTGGGCCAGCAAGGCGGGGGACTCTCAGTCCTGCGGACATTTCGGCTCATGCGGGTTTTGAAGCTGGTCCGCTTCATGCCTGCTCTCCAACGCCAGCTCGTCGTCCTCATGAAGACCATGGACAACGTGGCCACGTTCTGCATGCTGCTGATGCTCTTCATCTTCATCTTTAGGTGAGTGCTTGGGGAGTGCTTCTGACCTCCAGTCCTGAAGGACTGAGCAACAGGCAAGAGGGACTCTTCCGAGCTGAGCAGTCCCAGAAATGTCCTTGCTGGCCAGCACTGGTGATGGGCTTGCTGCCCTGATTAAGTTCTCTTAACTCTGATCTTTGCAACTCAACTTGTAAGGATCATCTTTCAGGTGGATGATCCCCCGATATCAGCCCAAGGTAGCCACCTCGATACTTACGGACTAGCAGAAAATCTTGTGCTAAAAATACTGCCAGAGAGAGGGCAGTGTTCCTAAAATGAAGCCAACTTCTCTCTGTCTCCTGTTCCGTACTTACATGGTCTTACATGGTCTCTTCTTTCGATATGAGAGGTTCTGCAGTGGAAATACTAGAGTTAGAATTGGACTAGCCACAAATATTTGGATTTTGTTCTAGATTTTGAAGAGAGCCTGTTTTTTATAATAGCCAACTCTGTTGCTGTTCAACAATTGAGACGCTGAGCAGCCTGAAGAAAGCCAGTCTCTTCAGTGGAATAATGTTCCTTTCCCCAGTGTGACTTTTCACTCCAAAACACCATTTGGTGCCATGATGCTGAGTAGAGCTGTGAATAATTTGATTATTCAGGTTACTGGCCAAAAGCTGGGGAAAACAAATTATTCTTTTAGCATCAGTCTAAAATGAAAGGTATTCTGTTTTCTCGTCAAAATGGAAAAAGTTATTTCAGGTCACCTGATGTGTTTCATTCAGGCATTTCACAGAAATCCTTTTTGTCTTTCTAATTCAATTTAGACGCATTTTGCTGAAAATGTGTAATTGCAAAACAAAGTCAAAACATTGTGTTTAGAAAAATGTTGAAACAATGTTTTGACTTGAAAAAACAAAGAGGAAGAAGAAGGAACAGACATACTTTTTGGCTGAAACAATTTGACAGATTTGACCCAAATTCACAATCAGTTTGCGTGATCTCGTCGTGCATTTTTCAGTGAACAAATGATTCATTAAAAAAAAAGAAAAAAAAAACACAGCTGAAATGCAGAGACATTAAGCCCTGCTTTATGATTTGTGTTTACTGTCATCTCCTCTTCAGTCCTTGCTTTTTCTCACTTGCAGCATCCTGGGCATGCACCTTTTTGGCTGTAAGTTTGCTTCGGAGAGAGACGGTGACACTCTGCCGGACAGGAAGAACTTTGATTCCTTGCTGTGGGCCATCGTCACAGTTTTCCAGGTACAAAATGGAAAACCTCTCAACGAATGTGCGTTTGGAGAGTGCAAGGCTGTGGGGTTGTTTTCAAAGCATTATACAGAGCTCAGTGACATTTCTTGCCTTGGAAGGGGGAGGACCCAAAGCCACGAGTGAGAGAACATGAGGGGTTTTGAACAATATTAGAAAGTGAATCGGAAAGCTGGTGAGGGGGGAGCTGCAGAGGTAGGAGGCTTTGTGTTTGCAGGGAGCTCTGGAGAGGCTGCAGGCTGGCTGGGAGGAGAGGCAGAGGATGGAGGCTCAGCGGAGGACAGCGGGGCTGTTTGCAATGATGCTGCAACAACGAACAAAACCTGTTTTAAGCCCATAACTTTTATGTGTGGTTTTTGCTCTAGCAACCCTGAGCTCTGTGTTTGCTGAGTCTTTGGAGGACGGTTAGCTGTTCTGGCCGACTGTATGAAACGTTAGATCCGCACAATGTTGCAGTCGCCTGCGGCCGTAGGTGTCCCTTGGCACTGGTTGGTGTCGGGGTGCTTTGGGCAGCGCGGCAGGCGGTTGCTTTGGTCGTTGCCCTGTCTCTCCTCTGAGTCAGATGGTGGCCTGGGCCAGCTTTGTCCTCCAGAGCCTCTTTCTGCCTTATCTTTTGGCTGAGTGGAAGGGTGAGCTCCTTCTGATGAGGTCCCATGCCATATTTAAGTGCATGGTCATGGCTGTGGTGGATACCCCAAAGGAAGGGTGCTTGTCTACATGCGGTGGCTGACCGGTGCCTCTGCCCACCCAGAGCCCAGATACCTGGCCAGGCCTGGGGAAAATGGCTTGCGTTCCTCTGGTATCTTCATTTTCCTGATGCCCTTTCTCTGCAGATTTTGACCCAGGAGGACTGGAACAAAGTCCTGTACAACGGCATGGCATCCACCTCTTCCTGGGCTGCTCTCTACTTCATCGCTCTCATGACATTTGGGAATTACGTTCTCTTTAACCTGCTGGTGGCCATCCTAGTAGAGGGTTTCCAGACTGAGGTAAAGTCCTGCTCCTCGTGCCTTTGCTTTCTTCTAAAATTTCAGGGCCTCCGTATCCTGGAATATGATTTATAAAACGTTTAAAAAAGTGATACATGAGAAAAGCTGGGAAAAAAATATCAGGTCTCTTTTTTTTTTTTTTTTTTAATCTTCCTTCTTAGCCAAGGCACAATTTAATACACCCGGCCCTTTAGCTGAGCTTAAATGAAAAGCATTGTTAGCGTTAATACAACACTGAACTTCAGCGGTGAGTCAGTCCCTGCTGATGGAAGAGCTGCTCTGACAGTGTCTTTGAACCAGTTTTTGCTGTGTTTGTGAGCCAGATTAAAAGGCCCTCCTGAAAAGTTATGTAGGCTGCTAAGAGATTAGTGCTGTGATTACCTTTTTGATGGTAGGCGTTCACGGCGCTCTCCCCGCTCCCAGCGCTGCAACGCTCTGCACATTTTAAACTACTTTATTTCTAGTCTCTGCTGGCTGCTTCCTGCGGCTGGGAACCTCCGGGAAACAGCCCGGGCTCCCGTAAGCTTTCGCGGGGTGGCTGTGGTCCAACCCGACCTTTCTCCTCGTCGTTCTGTCGTCCTAAGTGAACGAATGAGCGTGTCACCGGGTGCCCAGCGTGGGCGCCTGTGACCACCCAGTTCTCTGCAAAAACTGTCCAGTTGAGCAAAGTTGTTGGTGAGGAGGCAAACAGGGACCTTTCTACCCTGCCCCGGGGTTTCGAGAGGTAAACRTGACCTACCGCTGCCCACTGGCACAGTATGTCTGATTCTTCTTGTTTGCTTTAAGTGTGCCGAGGTGACTGCATATTATTTAAGATTTGCCACTTGTCTGTCGTTGTATTCTACCATTCTGAATCATTATGCACGGAACCTTTTTTAAGATTATTGTTTCTGAGCGCAGCTCAGGGTTGAGTCTTGTGGAGTTGTACCAGGAGATGGCGAGAAGGACTTTTTTGTTCTGTATCGTCTCTCCCCACGTTGGTGCTTTTATTTTCAGTTATTCCTGTTTTGACTGTTTCTCTCTGTAAATCTCCTCCCCTGTCCCCTTGGCGGAAGGGAAGGGTCACCGTCAAGCTCCCCTCGATAGCACCGTATTCCCTTGTCTGAGCGAGAAGAGCTAAGCACCCTGCGCCCGCCCGGGCTGCCCCCGCTGCCCTCTCGCTGGCAGATCGCTCTGGCTCGTTAAAGCCTGCTCCAGCATTTCCACTGCGACCACGCTTTAACTGCCGCGTAAACGGACCTGAGCGGTGCCGGCCGCGGGGTGACTTCGGGCTGAGGAAAGCTCTAGGGTACCACGCTTAGCCTGAAGCCAGCAGCACCTTCACCTGCATTTGAAGGCGGGCGCAGGTCACCGAGACCGGAGTCCTGGGCAGGTCCCAAAGTCCAAACTCCTCTCCGGTTGTGGGGGCCTAATTCTACCTCACCATGGCAATTTCAATGATCTTGCACCAAATTTATGTAATTTGTGGCTCTGATTACAGTGCCCTTTTATATCGCAGGCTTTTATAATGGCATTTTAATAATAATCTTCCCACCGTGCCCCTGTAAGTCTGATTCTCGCAGCTCCCCCAGTAAGCTGAAATGTGATCGAGAGATACCTGGGCTCGACCCAAGTTTTCTGCAGCAGGCAGGGAGAGCAAATGTCTGTTGGAGGTCACGAGCCTGCTCTCCAAGAGGTGTAAGTCAGCATTACTGCTCTACCTTCAGCAGAGACAGGCTTTCACCCCCCAGGCCCAGCCTCGCTCCTTTATGTTTATTCAGCTTTGCTTTCTAAACACACCTCATCCTCATTTTTGCTAACAGGCAAACAAAGAACCTGCTCCTAAGCAAAATTAATAGAGAGATCATCTCTCCCTGTAAACAAAACCCAGCCCCGCTCTCCAGCGGCTGCGCTTGGCCCTTTCTACGTTGGGTTTTTTTCGTTCTCCTTCAGATTTCTGGGCTGAAACACAATCTCAGGGCTGCTGGCTTTATCTCCCCGCTCCTTGACTGCCTTTCCTCAATCTGCAAGCACCTCGTTAATTTTAGTGCATGGCTTTGCAGCCCGCCGTTGCTAGGCAGCAGATGTATATAAGCAGTTAAGAAACAAAAAGAACCTGTTCCAAACTTTAAATCTGGAGTAATATATTTTGCAGGGTTGGGTTTTTTTTTTTCCCTTTGGTAACCTCCTTCTCTCATGSAAAAGGCACATGCAGGATTTTATGCAACGTGGGTATTTTTGAATGCACGTTCTTTGCATTAGCTTGAGCTTGGCGTTCGTGCGTGAATCCCCAGGAGCTGGACAGCGGGGAAGGTGAGCAGAGCACCTCCATTGGATAGGGCTACGGATTCGAAATTGCTGCCCGAGCCACCAGGTCCCTGCCCTGGGGATTTATCGCGGAAGCAAACGGTGACTCCTGGTAAGAGAGCTTTCTGGTAGACATAAAGCTCCTCTCCCGAGGGACTCCCGGATGATAATCGTCTCCAGAGCGTATTCTTCCATTGGTGATCCTCCCAGTCTCATGTCCCCTCGTCCCTGGCAGCCCTCGCTCGTGGTTGTGTTTCTTTTCCTTCTTCGTGCCCCTTGCGCGACCCGGAGCTGCCGGGGTCGGCATTCCTCGAGCCCTTCCATGCTTTYCTCCGTAGGAAAGATATAACCCGCTCCCTGGACGTAGCATCAGACCTTGGATACGCAGTCTGAGAAACAGAACTTGGACTTGCGGGCTTCAGCCAGAGGGAACAGGCCGTTTTCCCTTGTTCAAGCCTTTGGGTTGCGTTTTTGTTGCATCCTTTACCTTTTACATTCCTATCGGTTTCATTGGGGTTATTCTTGAGAAGGAAGTGTGTTTCCTTGTTTTCTCTTTGGATGGCTTTTCCCTGTCTCGGTCCCTCTGTTACAACCAAAGACTTTAAATTAAGTGTCTGTTATGTGGCTAGCAAGACACTGCTGTCCTGGATGGGTCCAAAAATTGATCAGTCTGTCTTAACCTTTTCATCCTAGTCTACAGTGGGATGCGTCCAGCATCCCATGCAGCAACCGGAGGAAATGCCCAATGCCAAATAGACAAGAAATTAAGCCAGCTGGATACCCTGCGCCTTGCTACTGTTGTACATAACCCTCACATAGGTCCTGGAYCCAGAAAAGGGGCTGGTACCAGGCACGCTCTGCAGACAGTTCCCGCTGGCCTTCAGCAAGCAGCTTGGTAGAAAATCCTGCTTTTTTGGACCTGTCCGATRCTCCTAACTTGTTTGGAGAACCCCTGAATGCCACTGGGGAATGGAAAGCCCAAAGAGGAGGTTAAAAACCTGTGCTTTCTAATAGGTAGGGCAAACTAGATTCCTGGTGCTCCGAGCAGGTGCTGGAACCGCTCCCCAGACAAACCCGGAGGGGGATCGCAGACCCCGCAGTGGCATGGTGGCCGCGCTGTCTGCAGCCTCCAGCCGATTTCAGGGCGATCCAGACCGCATCCCCGGATGCGCACTTCTGCCAGAGAGGTGCTGCCTGGGGKGAGGAAGGAGCTGAACCTACACGGTTTGGGATGGCTTTCCTTAAATGCGGTATTTCACCTAGCTGTAAGAGGACCAATACTGAGTTAATCAAACATTCATTAAAAGCCCGCATTGCCGATTAATGACAGCATAATAAATAAAGATCCCATTATGCAGCTGTCAACAACAAAAAAAAATCATGTTTTCAATAATTAGCTGGTGTTTCATTAGCACAATTATCACTTAGGACCGAATCTCCTTTTGAAACACTTAATTTAAAGGTAAGGCCGGTGCCTTCGGAGGGCTCTGCTCCCCCTCAAACGTTCCTCCCCGGGCGGCCGCGCGCTGCCCCGCTCCGCCGCTGTCCTGCCCCCTCCCTCCTTTCCCGTCCCGTTTGCGACCCGCTCTCAGCTCTGATGTTGCGACTGTGAAAACTGAACCCCCCCTTCCCCTTGCTTCCCCCCTCCCCGTTTTCACTTCAGGAAATCACCAAGCGAGAAGACGCGAGTGGGCAGTTAAGCTGTATTCAGCTGCCTGTCGACTCGTCGGCGGTACGTACGCGCTGAGCATGAGCACACCCCGACGCCGTCCCGTAGTCGTCTCCGTGATGCTGTTCTCGTTGTAGTAGCTGTTGTTCTTTTGGKTTTTTTTTGTTTTTTTAATTTTTTTCTTTTTCTTTCCTTTCTGTTGTCGTCATTGTGGAGTCGCCCTTGATTTTAAGTCCCTTCCTTCTTTGGGGGAGCCACGTAAATTAAGGCCGGCGCTCTGGCGTCGCCTCCGGCCTCCCGCGGGCCCCTCCGGCCGGGACAACGCGCCGGCGCTGCGTCCCGCAGCCTGGCCCGGACGGCGCGTTTGCACCCTGCCAAACGCTTCCCCTCGGCCGCGCGCCCGGCCGGGCACGCGAAACCGCCAGAGACGGCAGGGACCTGGAATCAGGGCTGTTGGTGACACGTGTGTGCGCGAGCCCCGCGCGCCGGAGGCGGCGGGAGTCGCGGGTGGAGGGAACGGTGCAGCGCTGCCCGGCAGACTGGCTCACGCGGGGAGCGCGGGCGGAAACCCGCTCGCCCCGACGGCGGATGAGAGATCAGAACAAGGTCCCTTCAGGTCTGAAACCCCCACGGAAAACCCCCCTCTCTCCTCCCTGCCTCGTACGTCTTTCTCCTTGTTGCTGCCTTTTCCGCCCTTTCCYAGAAGTCTGACCTGTGCTGCAGCGCAAAGGCCCTTTCCTCTCGTACCTGAGCAGGTTCTCCCACCTTCTGTACACGCCGGTTAATCCGCTGGACCGGACGGTCCATCTTGACCTACCCTCATTTTCCCCACAAGGATGTTAACTCCATCTTCTCTCACAACCCCTTTTCTATCCAGAAAGGCAAACTGGGAGCGCAAGAACAGGTAACGGCGGCCAGCCCCTGCCGCGAGACGCTTGCCTGCGCCCGCCCTTAGCTCCGCCGCGTGCTGCGTTCGAGGGGATGCTTTCCGTCCTAAAGACGTGGGGTTTGGTGCTGTGGGAAGGGAGGGTGGGACACCCCCTCCCCCCCTCCCCGTGGCCCTGCTTTCCCACATCCGTGCCCAYCTCCTAGCGTGCCCGGGAACTCCCCTCAGGGCAGTGGAAGAGCGTTCCAGGAATATAAATTAAGTAAAACTCTGCCTGTTATTTATTCATTTTTAATAGCTCCTTAGGGAGACGTGAGTAATTCCTGGCAGGCCTACTGACCTGCTGAGCTGAGGGCCTGCGGAGGGAGGCTACCTGAAGCCAGCTGGAGCCCATGCTCATGAAAGAGACACAATTTATGAACCCAGCAAAGTTCAAGCCCATCTGACTTTGCTGTTCCCTCTTGAAAGGTACATTCCTGACCTTTCCCAGCCTCTGCGTCCTGCAGAATGAACTTCCCTGAGTAACACGGAGGTCCTAAATACTCAGGAAGGGAAGTTAAGAGCCAGGACTTTACGTCATGCTCTCTTTTGCCTTAAAAACATGTATCTGAGAGCGTTCAGTCATTCTGGAACAGACCCCCTAACTGCTCGTTGAACTCGAGAGGGGAGAATTCGGGCTCGTTCCTCTGGAGCTTTGCCTGGAAACGTGAGCAGTGCTTGCGGTGCGCAGGATGGGCCTTGCATTGCGCCTCCGCTCCTAGCCCRCTGCTGCAGTGCCTCCCCCAAACTGGGGCCCATCTGGATTTTTTTTCCACCTAAACAGGTACCCCCAAGCACCAAACTTCATTAGCCTTGGCCAGGGCTCCTGAGGGTGCAGCTTAGGTGTGGGATTTGCTGGGACTCTTTGGTTGCCCCAGCTGGAGCAAGGTCCTGCTTGGCTTCTCCCATCTTGGCATCCTCCCTCCTTTCCCACCTCCCCTCCCTCCCTGACATAYGTCCTGACGGGGCTCGACGCTCTTTGCCAGAATAGTGGTTTCAGCAACAAATCAACCACTCTTGGACGGGTGTCATTCTGGCAAGCGCCGTTCCTCCCGTTGGGTGTATGCTGGATATACCACACCCTAAGTGCCTTTCTGCAGCGCCAATGGACAGAATCAATGGGGCATGCAGGGAAGTCCCTCACCAGGGCCATGCCGCAAGACTGAGCAAGTACCTGGGCACCACACTGGGAGCAATGGTAAATCTCTTCTCTCTCCTTCTTGAGAGTGCATGGGCAGGGTCCAGAGGATGGGCCTGTGTCAGAACGGGCAGTTCTCGTTCAACCCAAGTGTCTGAAATAGCACTGGAGCTTCTGTGAATCCCCTAAACTTTAACGTGTGTTAAGTGTTGCAGCTCTAAGGTAAAAGGCCACCCAGGGGCAGTTGTTGTTRTGTTCTGCCACTTCTCTGCTCTGGTGGAGCTTCCCTTGATGTGTGCCCATCAGCTGAATTGGAAAGTCAGGGGTTTATGTCCCTTGCTGAACCCTGGATTGTTTCACTGAAGCATCACTAGAAAGAGCCACATGAATGCCTGGRTACACTGAGCTTGAGGTCACAGTGTGTAAATTACAACACATGAGTAGGGTCAGATTTTGTCCCAATACTGCTCATCAGTTACAAGTCCTTCCCCAATGTCTGCCCAGTGTGCAAATCCAGTAGCAAAAGTTAAGCAGTGTTTTTCCTGATCCCTTTCTGAGACTGCGTTCAGATTCAGAGGCAGTCAGTCTTCCTGGTAGGAGGTTAATTAGTCTGTGGTATAAATATGTGCATGCGTCATTTTGTGAAAGGTGATGTTGCATCGTGGTACAAATTTCCGTGGACCTGTAGGTGTGTTGTTGATGATGGTAAGCTGTTTATCAGAGGGGCATCCACGCATACAGCCGTTCACCCTCGTGGCTGAAGTGCTCTGTTTTGCTCTAGGGTGATGCTTCGAAGTCTGACTCTGAAGTGGATCTTTTCCCTCACAGCCTGGAAGAAGAGGGTGGACTTAAGAAAAACCTGTCRAATCCAGCCTGTAAGTAACAACCCTGGGACACAGTCCCCTCTGCAGAAACCTCACTTCACTGTGAAAACAGCGCGTCCCACRTGGGAAGTGACCTCCTAAAGAGAATATCTTAGTCCAAGCTGCTGCAAGCAGACTCGCAGTGAGAGTTTGGATCATCTTGCAATCAAGCCTGAGGTCTAAGCTTTGAGACAGTGTCCCCGCAGAGTGATGGGATGAGAGAATGCTGGACTATGTGGCACCATCTCCCTGCCCGTGGCTGGCAGAGYGGATGCTGGAGGTGACCTTGGTGGGCAGGGGGAAGATGGTGCCCAAGGAAGAGACTCTGGGACAGAAAGCGAGGAAAGCCAGTGATGGAGCCAAAGCATGTGGGAAAGGGCTAGCTTGGGGGGGAGCAGAGACAGCCCTTGGGGAGAAGGGGGTTGGAGGTGAAAGCTCAGAGGGTAGGGGTGCTGAAAAACAGCAAACTGGTGAGGGCAAAACAGAGAGAGAAGGGAAGGAGCAAAAAAAAAAAAAAAAAAAAAATTCCAGGGAAAGGAGCTGGAGGGTGTTTGTTGAACAGTTGAGCGGTAGCAGACAGCAGCACACATCTGGTCTCCTTTCTCTCTGGTGTCTGGTCCATTCCTGGTTTACACCTCTCTGCATGCCCTTGTTTCTATGCCATGTTGAAGGAGGAGCTCTCTTCTCTCCAAAATGACCTTCTGGTCCCCATCCCTGTGATGTTTGGAGGAGAACCATCTCCTTGAGAGCTGCAACCTGCTTTGCCTGCCTGAACGTAGGTTGCATGCATGCCTCTTGAGTGACAACACCTAAAAGCCATTTGTGTCTTCCAGTGCTGGCCCTGAGCGACCACCCAGAGCTGAAGAAGAGCCTCACCCCACCACTCATCATCCACACTGCGGCCACACCAATGCCCATGCCCAAGAGCGCCATGTTCGGAGATGTGGCGCAGGGCTATGAGGCCCGCCGGGCTAGCGGCGTCTCCATGGACCCCAAYGCTTACGAGCTCAAGTCACCGGTACTCACCTCGCTTTCCCCTACCGATGCTTGCTGTGCTGCTCTTGGGTTTGTGGGGCTGCTTTATGCTGTGTCCGTCTGTCCACCCGTGCTGTGCTCGCTTGTCCCTTGGTCGCGTTGGTCCTGCCTGGCAAGACCCGGGCAGGCAAGGCAGCGGCTGGGGGTGATGCTCTCGTCTTGGTGTCCTTTCCGCAGTCCAGCATACGGAGCTCACCCCACAGCCCCTGGAGCGCTGGCAGCAGCTGGAACAGCCGCCGCTCGAGCTGGAACAGCATCGGCCGCGCGCCCAGCCTCAAGCGCCGAGGCCAGAGCGGAGAGCGCAAGTCCCTGCTCTCTGGAGAGGGGAAGGAGAGCTCGGAGGAAGGGGACAGCTCGGATGAGGAGCGCTCCAGTCGGGCCGGCAGTTTCAATGGTTCTTTACCTCATCGCATGGAGTCGCTGGAAACAAAAGGCTCCTTTGATCTCCAGGATACCTTGCAGGTGCCTCCACTTTACCGGAGCGGAAGCATGCACAGCAGCCGCACCTCTGCCTCGGAGCATCATGACTGCAATGGGAAAACCGCCCCAGGCCTCCTGCTCCATCAGCTCCCCTTAGATGACCCCCGGCAGGACTGTGATGACTGCGATGATGAAGGCAACATGGTAAGGAAAGGTCAAGCACTCATTCTGACTTTTCTGCTCATCAGAGTGATGCCTGCGCCTCTGTCCGGACAGCACTGGGGGAGTGCAAAGCGATGGTCTGTGGCAGGGGCCAGGTCTCASCTTCACGTGCCACCCAAACTCTAAGTGGCTTGGCAGAGCACCTGTAGGGCTTGGAGCTGTGGAAGCCCCCCAGGGTCGGTGCTGGCTTTGTTACRTATTTCAGTGCCATCTCCAACCATTTATGATGGAGAAATGAGGGCAAAACTCCACAGGTCCCGGGAGAAGGTGCAAAGCAAAGACTTGCTGTCCTTTGGTTATGTTGGCAATATGTGCTGTTTCAACGAGTAACTTTCCCCTATCTCCAGCTATTACTTGGAGTTCTTCCCCTCCCCTGTGCACAGCGGTAGGCAAYTTGTGTTGAGATCAACAGGCAATGAAAGGGCAGGGTTTGGCCCACAAGTCCCCTGGAGGCATTAGTCCCATGGAGACAGTGGTAATTTTAAAGGCTTTGCATTAATTTCAATATGAAGAGGCATTAGTCCAACAAGTGTCTCTTTTTCATAGGCCTGAAAAGTGCCATTTAGAAAATGTTAGCTAAAAGCATGGCAGCAGGAGAAGAAGAATCAGCTGTAATTTTGAGCTGATTAGGGTGCAAGACAGCAAGGAGGCATCTCCAGCTTGCAAGTTCCCTGGATCTGCACTTTCAAATCAACGCACGTAATTTGCTACGTGCTGCCGCWGCCCAAATTATGTAAATGCCATGGGGACTTAGGAGTTGGAGAAACTTCAGCATGATGAGGGATGYGTCAAAACACAAAGAGCCGCATGCTGAGCCGGAGCGCATCTTGCCCAACCCCAACCGGCGGCAAAATGGTGCAAGTGAGGCCAGCAGTCAGCAAAGGGGGGTTCAGCGCAGCACAGCAAACGGCAGGCTGCCTGCCCGCCATGGTCACAGCTAGGTATGCCTGTGCCCAAGGGCTTTTAGCAATCTGCTTCTCGGTGTAATGCAAGCATAAATACGACACGGACATCTCATTTTACCAACTGCTCTCTCTGTGCTTGTCCCTGAACTTTTCTGTTAGGTTAGCAGCAGCCTGGGGGGCATTGCAAAGGCTGAGGGCACCTTGAGAAGCAGCTCCTGGAGCTGGCTAGGGCAGGAGGAGTCCTCTGCCTCTTTGGGGGCTGCAAGCAGCCCGGGGGGGTGACAGAGGCTGCCAAGCACCAGTGCAAGCRCAAAGTGGCATCGCTAGGGATGGCTGGTTCTGCCAACTTTGGTTGCTTTTCTATTTTRGTTTGCCTTTTTCTCGGGTGTAAGAAGCCCGGTGGCCTGATACGCCATCCCCAGGCGGTAACTCTGTCGGTCTTGCAAAGGTGATGTTTTTGGGGTAGATTCATGCAATTGTTACTTCAGCGGTAACCAGGGCAGTACTGAGAACATGAAAGCTGTAGCTTGTGRAGGTGAATTTATTGTATTTTGCTGAGTTTGTTGAATGAAAATGGGACACAGAGGATGTGCAGGGATGCAAAAGGGCATGCATGCAAAYGCACGGGAGGAGAAAGAGTGTTTCCGCTGGCAGAATAGAGTCACTCAGCCATGAGCCGCCTGGAAAAAGCCATYACCCCATTGCCTCTCCAGCACGGCTCCTCAGCCTGGGATTTTCACTGATTATCTTAACCTGGTTCTTAACCTCCATAAAATAAATTGAGTTTTAAAGAAAGGGAGCAGTAATTATTTTTGGAAAAAGCACTATTAAAATGATCGAGAGACCAGGCTCTTTATAGTTAGCTGGGGATTTTTTTTATGCTCCTGAGCCATACGCGCTAGCAGGTYCAGAGCATCCTGCAGGTCTCTTACTTTGCCTCCTCCAGGTAGTAAGTTCACTGGCAGATCCCTGCTCACGTTAGACATGGTGCGATGTGGCACGTGGAGGCCGTGTGGTCCCTTTGCTCCTATCCCCATCCCACCCACCGTGGCAGCTCCAGCTAGCTCTGACTACAGACTCTTGAATAAGATGCATGTTTTTAATCTTTATTATGATGCTGCTCATATAGTGTAAATGAGGAGTCTTCTCCCTTTTCTGCATGCTGAGGCCCGGCTGTGCAGGATTGGACCAAAGGTCCCCGAATCCTCTCCCACAGAGCACTCGATCACAAATGGTTAGGCAATGAATGGACAAAACAGGATTAAAAAAACGGGGGGGGGGGTGAAGCATGCCTCTGCTTGTGGTACAGCCACAGCGAGCAGCTGGGACACCCTCAGCTGGCTCTTGCCTTTCCTCGTGCTCTGAAATATATATTCACTGCAAATCACTAAACCAGAGGGATTGGAATATATTGCTTAGATTAGTGAAATCAGTCTCTCGGGTTGCTGAGCTTCCCTTTGTGATTTCCTCCTGACATTTTGGGGGCTTCTTTGCCCCTAAATTAACCTTGACAAAGTCGGGAAAAAGTCATTATTTTTTAAATTGAAAAAAAAAAATATCCTGAWCTCCCCCACTGACAAAAGAAGAAAAGGATTCAACTGTTATTCAGATCAAAGTAATCCTAAATATGCCCTTCTGCAACAAAGCTTAACAAGCTGTCCTTGCTGGATGATTTTGATTGCTGCTGCACAGAAATAAAAGAAAGTGTGAGGATTTTCATTTGGATCTCAGAGACTCCCATTATATTAGTGCCACTCYACTGCTTTCAATGAGTTTATTCTAAATTCACATTGCTCTAATGAATCAGACCCCTAATATCTCTTCTCCCCAAAATGTAAAATCAGAGGACCAAATTCTGCTAGTCCTTGCATGAATGTAGATGAGGAGAAACTTCCCTGAAACAGCAATCTGCTGCATTTCTGGGTTCACATGGGTGTAACTGAGACCAGGGATCTGCATGGACATCTTTCGTGTTCAGATCTGCTTGTCTAGGTTTTGTTACAGRTCACCGCATGCACTGGCTGCAAAATTTGTATTCTCTAGAAAAGAGAAAAAAGCCAGATATATAAAACCCAAATACTGGGTGCTCAGAGTGGAAAGTGAGGGAACTACTTAACCTAGCACCAAAGGTGCCTTTAAATGACCCCYCTCTCCTCCCACCCCCTCAAAGCGAGCTGGGCACAATTCGCGTTGCATGTGAATGTTGCGTGTGAATGCTGCATATTGCAATTGCAGCTCCTGTCGTCTCCGGCCGTTTCACTGTGTGCTGTGCTGTGAAGCCCAAACATGCCCTAAACCATCTCATCCTGCCCCACTGCATGTCTAAAATTAAGTAATTGGGTCCTGAGTCCCTCTAGGTAGCTTCTAGCTTGCCTGGGTGACAGCTGTGGCTCATGGAGAAATTTACAGCAGTTTCTGCCATCCTTATAATAAATCTTTTATAGATTTAACCCTCCCTCTTACTCCAAGAAGTATATCAGTCATCTTTTAATGCGAGCTGCCTTTCATCCTGCCCTCAGAAGTACATCAATATCTGAAATCCAAAAAAAAAAAAAAAAACCAACCCAAACTTCACATTATTTATCAGCAGCATTCCTTAATGCAGGATTCAAGGGGGCTGTTTGCATTGTGGCCGGTGAAGGCAGTATCACTGCTTATCAGTGAGAACCGTGCCTCGTGCCCGCGGGSCCCTCCGCTCCGTGTCGGCGGCGAGGGGAGGCGGCTCGGCGGGAGAGCACGCCAGGACGTCGTGTCGAGGTCGCTAGCAACCAAATCAAAGAGTTGTTCTCCCTCCTCCCCCACCCCCGTCTTTATGCATCCTGTCCAGGTGTGCTTTATGAACAAATAGATATGATTTAAACAACATAATTGATATATCGCTTTGAACATAATGCAGGCTTAAGCAGCAATCAGCCCGATTGTGAGCAGTCGATGTGTGTCCGGACCTTGCAGCGAAAGCGTTTGATGGGACTTAGGCTGGCAATGCTCGTTTTTATTTTGCAAATATCTTACATTTGGCTCAAATTACTGGAGTGTGCTGTTCCACTGGTGGAAAGCCGTGGTGATTCCTTTGACTTTCGGTGGACGCGGCTGTGGGGCAGGGCAGCGCTCAGCCCCACGTAAAGCACCAAGCTGCTCCCGCCGGGCTGAGCCGTGGCGCCTGCCCTTACTGTACCGCACTGACCAGAGAGACAGGATGGAAGATCACTTTTTGCCTTTGTTATCTGATTTAGCCTGTGAACTGCAAGCTGCAACAATTAGACAAACCCCAAAATATCTTTGGCATTAAATTTGGACAAAAGGAATATAAAGAAGCATTCTGTGCTGCTGACGCATTACCATTCACTACAAATCCTCATGATAAATACCAGAACTGCTTTGAATAATAGATTCTTTTGGAATCCTTCCAGCTCACAAAATGAACTGGACCAAGTCACAGCTCCTGCTCTGTGTCCAGAGGCTGGGGTAGCAATCGCTGCTCTCACTGCAACTTTGAGCAGGCACTTAATTTTATCCATTTATTTATCTTTGTTAAATCTAAGGATAATTAAACTAACTACGATGCTAGAAGGGATAACGTAACCCTAAGGATGCATGCTCTATTAAATACTGTTTAGAGAGATGGGAGCATTTCTGACTCCTTGCCTAGAGTTGGAAAATGAACATGAARACAGCCAAGATGTGGCCAAAACCTRCTGGTGTGCGGTGTGTTTGCATARAAGGGGAAGGAAGGATGGATAACCAAAGGAGCAGGGTAGAAAAATCTACATTTTTTTTTTATTCAGACTTTTCTTATTATTTTCACCAGGTGATTTTCATTTTCTAAAGGGTTCAGGTTGTCACCAAGTGCTTTCATTAAAATGGACACTATACTAGCTATTACCCATCACTAATGAGACCCCTSGCTGAGTGCATGCAGGAACACAAAGCATTTCCTCCATTCAACTCAATTACCCTAACAAATCCCATTTTAACAGTCCAGAATACCTCGAGTTGCTCATAGTTTAGCTCCAAAGGAACATGGAATCCCCCCTTCCTTGTTTCCAGGCTTAAATAAATAAAAGCGCCTCAGTCCTGCATGCTCCTCGGGTGAGAGGGTYGGTTCCTCTTCTGTGCTCCACATAGCTCTGTGCTCCTTTGCAGATCTGTTTCTGAACATCTGCAAAAACCAAACAAAACCAACCAAACAAACAAAAAACAATTCAAAGAGCCTGTACAGCCACATTCCCAGGTGTGTGCCCCTCCAAGCCAGAATGATGGGGGAAATAAGAGTCAGGGAGGAGCATGAGTTTTGTTTTTATTTACCTGTAAATACAAAGCATTGTGGTGATCTGTGGATTTATCTTCTGGCGCTTTGATTTGAACGGGCAGTGTGGGGATAAGGTATTGGTCTGGGCAGCAGGGTCCTGCGTGACTTCTGCTGGTTGCTAGTGGGCTAGTTCCTAGTGCTGTAATGTAAATYGGTTTAAATTTGCTGACCTCTCTTTGCAGAGCTGTGGAGGAGAAGGCAACAAGCCCTAATCCACAGGTGGTGAAGCTGGGGCAAGGCTTCCCTTTGACATCTACTTCTTTGCGTCTCCAGTTGACTTGTTGACCAAGACCTTAAAAATCTCTCCTCCTGGCCTTAAACAGCCTTGCAGACAATATAAAACAGAAGTACGTCTGGCTGAGGATGCACTCCAGTTCAAGTCGGAATTAATTCGGGGAAGTCGAATAGGCTGTGTTCATCCAGGAGRTCAGACTGGCTGGCCACGATGTCCCCTGCTGGCTTTATAATCTCCCCATCTAATCTGCTCCTGCCGAGTGAGGGGCAGATGTTTGCCATTGCGTTCATGGACCGGCGCGCGGGTCCCCACCGGTTCCTTTGGCTTCGTGGCAGTGCGCAGGCATAGGACTTTATAGGACTTGGCCTGCAAGCAGCAGGGATCCCTCTACTCCAGTTATAGCCTCTGACAGAAGTCTTGTATGTTCCTATTAAAAAAAAAAAAAAAAAAAAAAAAACTCACACTGAAAATCTGGAGAAGCATCCGCTAAGCATCTAGCGCGGCTGAGGCTGTGGGTTATCAGTCCTGCAGGGCCTCATTTACCGTATTTGTCCCGTTAGCTGATGCTGTGCCAGAGGCAGTTCCCGGGCAGCAGAAGCAGCAAGAGCAAAGCCCGCGGGCTGGCCGGGGGCCGGGGGCCGGCGCTGCGCGGGCGCAGGGCTCAGGGGCAGCCCGCCCCCCGGCAGCAGGAGCGTCTCCCCTCTCGCCGGGGCTGCAGGGCCCTGCCTGGGGGGTCTTTCTTAGGGAGATCGTTTTCCTCCAGCTTTAGAGAGAACATGGGGATTTTTGTTCTTCTCTGAAAACTTGCCCTGATGCCTTTGCTTGAAAGTTTGGAGGGGTTATTTTATTGACCGCTCTCTCTACTTTTTCCTTCTAGTAATACTTGCAGTGCAGTCTCTATGCTGCAGTAGGGACTGTGGGTGTTTTTGACCAGGCCAGCGCAGTCCAGGCAGCAGATTTCTTTGCAGCTCTATCTCCCTGTCCCCATCCTGCCCTGTGCATCAGGGTGCCTGGAGCAGAGCAGCTGATCAGCACTTCTCAGCGACAGCAGTGCACAGCCAAGGACCCTGGGGGCCCTGCTGAGCAGCAGGAAAAACAGATTGCAATTCACTGTATGTTTTCTTCCTAGAGCAAAAGGGACCGCATAAAGGCTTGGATCCGGGCGCATCTCCCCGCCTGGTGCAGAGAGAGAGACTCCTGGTCTATCTACATCTTCGCTCCTCACTCAAGGTAAGGCAGCTGCGCTCGGGCACTGACAGCGCGCTTGCCACGGATGCCGTCGTTGCGATAGCTCGCACTGCCCACGTATCCCAGCACGGGTCTCCGTGCGTCAGTGCACTTATTTCCCAGATGCAAAATCCTCAGCCCTTCCCCTGYGCTGACACTACAATGTGGTCGTGCAGCAGGCGCGGCCCTGGCGGGGAGCAGCGAGCAAAGGTCCGTAGCCCAGGACATGGACAGAGCTTTGTCAGGGTCCTTACTTGCTTCGTTAGTGATGCCAGCCCTCAGCATGATGCAAGTTTTTTGTTCAATGAAGCGTGTGGAGTCTGAAATGGAGAAAAAGCTGCTGTATTAAGGATACCTAAAGAAATGCAAATTTGCACCAAGCGCGTACTTGTGATATAGCAGAGGATTCTCTCTGGCCTTGCTAAAACTACCTCTCACCCTGGACTTCTCGGTCCTCTCCCTTCCTTTCCTCCCTCTTCTACCAACCCCTGGAAACCGCCCTCCCCTTACCTGCAGAACCTGAGCTCCTTTGTGCCTCCCCAGGCCCAGCCGTCCTGGGGCCGTCTGGCCTCCGCGCCCTCGTACGTGTCCGTGTGGGCTTTAACCCACACTCAGCGAGGGTTTCCCGTGTTTGAACTGGTGGGGCCCGGACAGCACTTGYGTTCATTCATACAAAGATTAAAGAGATTTTCAGAAACAGACTCTGGGAAATGTAATACGGTATTATAAATCCTGGGTCGGTGTACAGCCATCTGTCGCAATAAATGGYTTCTGTCCTTCTGTTCCACATGGTGTGCTCAAGCCTTGCATGCTTGGTGGGGGTATTGCTTTCATTATTTAAGCTAAACTCAAGCATTACGAACAAGAGAGGGGCTTGGATCCAAACCTGGCCACATGTCTGAGTTGTGGGAACAGCTGCTCCGTTTCAAGTGAGCCTAAGTCATCTATGGACATTACCAGGGCTTGAAATTTTTAGCTTGGTTCCGTAGCTCAGGTCCTTTTTTATTCATACACAGATCTGCCTGCAACATGCAGCTATGCCAGAGAGGGGACTGGGAGATTGCAGCTCATCTGCTTTGCAAACAGAGCTCTGAATTCTCCTGCCATGCTTAGAGCTGCTGCGTTGATGAGAGCAYGTTCATCTCCAGCCACTCCAGCATTAATAGCTAGTGTGTGTGTCTTCTTTTTTCTTCTTTCTGGGCAGATTCCGTCTGATGTGCAATAAAATCATCACGCACAAGATGTTTGATCATATCGTCTTGGTCATCATTTTCCTGAACTGCATTACCATTGCCATGGAACGACCCAAAATTGAGCCTCACAGCGCTGTGAGTTTGAGGTTAACGTTTTCCTGTGCTCTAGGGTGCTGTGTTATACCTGTAGAGCCAACATGCCTGGCTTGGACCCTGCTGTCCCGCGCTTGGTCTCACTTTCTGTCTTAACTGGGAAGCTGCATCCAGCGCGAATCTTGCGGTTGTACTGGGATGGCCCCAGCCGAGCTGCCCGGGTTGGCTCCTGAGTGCCTGCTCAGGGGCCTGGCTAAGGAGGGCCACGCGCCTGCTCTCTGCTGCACCGTGTGTGCCAGGGGGTGTTTACGGGGCTCCCGGGAGATGCCTGCGCCGGGGCAAGGCTGCGTGCCCCGCTGTGCAAGCTCCCCAGCGCTCTGGGGTGCCGGCAGAGGAACAGGTTCGGGACGAAGGCGTGCTGTGTGCCAGTGCCTCCCGCTTACGCATTGATAGGCAGGCGTCAGGAGAGGAGAGTTGCAGAACGGCCCGGACAGCGTTTCGCTAGGGCAATGCTTGGGAAAGCTTTCAGGCATCTCCTTGTGCTGTTCGCCTCCTGCTCCGTGCACTGAGGCTGCTCCTCGCTGTCTCAGCCCTGCAGCTTGTGACTTGTTAGGGGTTACTGAAAGGCAAATACTGCCTGTGTGTTATTTATTTCAGCAATAAATTCACATTTATGGTGGACGCTGAAATGTTTTCCATGGCAAGGAAAGAGAGGGGGTTCTTCCACAGACTCATCTCTCTTGGTCCCTACCCAGASTCTTTTCAATGTACGGAGCAGTGCCTATAGTCTGCAATACATGAAAGCTCCCCCTAATAATATCCCACTACTGCAAGTATGATCAGGGTTTTTAGTACTGACATAACCATGACATCTGTCTCAGTTTCCCTCTCTGATAAACCTTCAAACACTTTTCTTCTCTCAGAACGATGTTTGTTTCTTCCATCTGTTCTTCATGGGCATGTATGTATGGTGTGAAGGGGAGAGGAGAAACTGTTCATTTCATACTTTTCTCTCCTCTTTGTCTGTCATCTTTGTTGTGACACAAGCAAAATTGAATTGAGACATGCACTGTGATTCCATTTTGATTCAATTTTTCTGAACAATTTTGTTTTAATAGATTACATTCTTTTTTTTTCCTTTTTTTTTGAGCAGACCCTCATAGCACCAACCTCCATCAATCAGATGGGCAGAATGATCGTATTGTTCTTTTATTTTAGCATAGGTTGCTGTACACGTAGCATAGGTTGCTGTACACATACTGGACTCTTGCTGGCATATTGCAAAAGACTGCTCGTATTGCAGTCATACAGAACCCTGTTCTGTCCACATAGGTGTGTCAGGTTGTTCATTTTCATGGGCCTTCAATATAAGACCTTAAAACTGGAGTCCTGGCTTCTGTGTGCCTAGTCCTCCTTACAGAATTGGTTTTCCTGGAGGTCCCTCTCCTAAACTCATTTTTGCTTTTGGTTGTTGTGCAGTCATGGTGCACCAGCTGGCTATCACCATCCATCCCATGGTGGTTGTGTTTCTGGCACAAAGCCAGAGTGTGTCTGGATAGCAAAGTGCTCTGGGGTATGTTTGTAGCTAGCCAAGTGCTTTGGAGATTTCAAGGGTACAGAGGGTTGAAAGGAAATTGGGAGAGGGACAGGTAAGCCATGCAAGAAAAGAGAAGGACTTTCTGCTAGCCTATCTAGCAAGGCGGAATCACCCTGCYCTTCTCCAGATGGGAGACCCTCACAGTGGTGTTCTTGCAGGATTTGGTGGAACAGAGGTTTTCTACAGATGACTCRGGCATGTGGATATTGGGCTCCCATTAAGATGAGTAGCTCAGGTGGTCCCTTCAGGTCCTATATGCCTCTGTGGAGCCCCTTGCTATGTCCTCTGACAGTCGTCATTTGCCAAAACTGGCTCCAAAAGGAACCACCTTTGTGCAGAAGTGAAGGGAATGATATCATGTGCAGGACAGGGTGAAGAGGAGCCGGCAGCAGAGAGCCAGATAGCCCGAAGTAACAATACTGCCTGCACAGGAGATGGAAGATGAGCTGCAGTGTCTTTGGAAGAGATGAAAAAGGAAAGGAGGGGGAGAGCCATGTGAGACTCATCAGCATTAGGTGGAAACCATGGGGACAAAAATGAGGTCCAGGGATGGAGCTGAGCTGGACTGTGGTCCAGGAGCAGCAGAGGAGGAGGCAGATGCTGATGGAGCACAGGAGCCAGGAGAACTGCACAGGCCATGCTTGTGATGAGGCTCTCATCTGGAAACCAAGGGAGTTAGTTTAGCTTGAGTTGTTTAAAATAATTATACTTTGCTTCCCCGAGCTGTGGATTTCCAAGCTGCTTCAAGCGACTTCTCTTTCCCTGCCCCAGTTTCTGCTGGCTTATCAGAACAGGGGATGCCGTTGCTAGCCAACACGCACTCCCCATTTCAGAGTGCAGTGTACGCGCCGTGGAGATTATCCTTGAAAAAAGCCACATGCTTGCCAGAGAGAAATGTAATATACTCAGTCTTTCCTCCATGCTCTTACTGTTTTAGCTCCAGCCCCAGAAGCACCCTCCTGCAGCACATTGCTCCTTCCTCCTGCACACTTGCTAACATTGTACAGCAGTCTTGTGTGTGGCAGTCAGCTAAAGGCCAGAGATGTTTCCTGTCACAGCTATCACAGTGCGGGTCTAGGACCTAATTAATTACAGTCCCAGTATGGAAACAAGCTACTCTGTGGTTCCTGAGTCACTTTCGGTAAATCATGATCTGGCAAGCAAGCAAGTTGCCGAGGTGTTTTGTCTTGTTTAAATTGCATCTCATTTTGAGCTAGAGATCTGCATCTCCAGGAGAACTGCTCTATAGGGAGCAGCAGAAATAAATCCAAGATTTTTATTAGCAGAACTGAGGCTGGTTCAGTTGTCTGCATRCATGCACATTTACCATCTTTCCTCTACCTTGCTTCTTCTGCTGTCCATTTCTCAGCACAGGCAATCAGAGATTGCTTAGGGATTAGGGAAAAGTGTGATTTATTTAATGATGATCATTAAAAAGAAAGGTTTCTGCTAGCTGCAGATAGGGAGCCAGTCCACGGTCTCATCTGTAATCACTCGCTGCTGTTGCAGAACAGTGGCAGCGAGGGGTGGAAAGTACAGAGGCCGGGGAGATGAGACTGTTGGGCTTCGTTTCCAGGTCTAGCCTGTGGCTTTAGGCAAGTGAATTAAGCTTTCGGGGGAGCAGTCTCAGCTGGTATAACCCCCTAGAGCTTCTCTGGCTTTGGGACTGTGACAGCTCAGACCAGCTGAGCTCCTGCCTCCCTTGGGCCCTGCTTGCCTTGCAGTRCAGCCAGGCTGATGTCGGCTGAGTTTGTAGGGGCCCGGCGATGCTTTGGCCGTGGGGCAGGTGGGGCCGGGCCCGCGGGCACCCGSCGCCCCGCGCTCCCGGGAAGGCTGGCTGCTGTCCGTGGTGCTGAGAGCGGCCCCGCCGCCGGCAGCCCCCGGCCGCGCGGCCGGTGCTTGTCGAAATATTTGGATTTTTCCTTCCTTGCGGGTCAGCAGATTGAGGCTTGTTTCAGCCCAGACACTGGGGAGCAGTTAGCAACCGTGCAAATATACAGAGGGAGGTGTATGGCTACAGAGAGCAGGCTATGGAAAACGTTGTTGCTTCTTTTTTTCTTTCTTTCTTTTTTATTTTTTTATTTTTTTCCTTTTTCTTTTTTTTTTTTGTAGGAACGGATTTTTCTAACACTCTCCAACTACATCTTCACAGTTATCTTCCTGACTGAAATGACAGTTAAGGTAAGTGAACCTGGGGTGTGTGTGTGTGGCTGCACTGTATTGGTGATATTTTATGATGGCGGACTTGTAAAACCCCTAGGCCCCAAAGTTATGAGTGAGGTGTGTATTTTCCTCTTCTGCATAATATTCAAGTACCCCCAACATGCCTTATTCTGAGCACATTTCACATAGAATGGTTTCATTGAAGTTGCACCATTATATGAGCTTCAGTTCAGCTGCAGTCTTTCCTGTTCAGCAAAGCTCTTGAGCATGTGCTTAACTTCAGCCACACATGTAAGTCCCGTTGTCCCAGCACCCTAAGCAGTGATGTGCTTTCCTGGGGAGGAGGACACTTAAGCACGTTGAAATACTTTGCTGGATTTGAGGCAGGAGGCTGTCAAAAACACGTCGCTGTAAACCTCTCTTGTGTAATTCATAATCATCTCCCAGAAAATTTGCTCTTTCTTTAGGAAGATTCTCCATTTTCATTATTTGCAAAGCTTGTAAATGACTGCCTTGGGTCASCTGCTTTAAACCTTTGGTCCAGGAGTCTATAGAAATAAAATATGATCAAACTTTTTATGTTAGAGCTAACTAGGTTAGAAGTACTTTTGTGCAACTAGGTTTAGATGCATTATAAATATATTAGCTGTAAGAGGCAATCTGGAATGTTTTTGCAGAGTTATTTTTACAATACTTGCAATATAACACTTTGCTGATTTGTCTAATTAGGTTTCTATACTGGGAAGCAAATGGATTTATAGATCTGTATCTGTAAATAACACGTGCTTGATAGGTTGTTAACTAGAAGAAGCATATTGGATGCAGCAGTCATAACTTATTGCAACTTGGTGTCCATGCAGGTGGTGGCACTAGGCTTATGTTTTGGGGAGAAAGCSTACTTGAAAAGTAGCTGGAACGTGCTGGATGGAGTGCTGGTTCTCATCTCAGTCATCGACATCCTGGTCTCAATGGTGTCAGACAGTGGCACGAAGATCCTGGGGATGCTAAGGGTTTTGAGGCTGCTGAGGACACTGCGACCATTAAGGTAAGCAGGGGGTGAGGAAGACCTAAAGCAGCAYAGGGGGAGCTGAGCTTCTCCAGAAAGCAGCAGCACGGGTGCAAGGCGTGCAAGGGACGGAGCATCATCGCCAGCGTCGTGCCCAGCTTCCCACTGCTCTGCAGACACTGAGCATCCGTGGGTCCTGCCGAGCTCCAAGGAGCTCTGGGCACTTGCTGTGTGTTGGGACCAGGCCTAAGTGCAGTAGTAAACTGATCAATGCCTCTTTTGCTCATTAAAACACACATCCCCTGCTATTTGTGTTCTCATTTGCTCTGTATAAAGTGCAGCTTAACAGCTTCTTCTCCCCCTTTCCTTCAGGCAGTCAATGGCTTTTGTAACAAAGAAGGAAATTAGTAGCAGGTGGCAGATCGTTTTTAAGGAARCGAAGACTAAACTGTTGCTTAACCTAGAATGCAAAGAGCTTTTTTCTACAATTCCCCATTAATTTTACAGAGAGACTTATTTTGAGAATTGCCAAGATGAGATCAGCAGTCGTCCTTCCATCTCTGGCAGCAGGCAGCAGGCAGTATCAGGTACTCCAGGGACAGAACCCCTCTGCCCAAGCACTAGCCCCTTCCAAACAGGCATCTGTTTTGTCCTGCACCTCAAGGCATGAAGRTTTCTCCCCATGCTAAATGCAGTCCCCTCTCTAATGCTATTGTTGCTGCTCCTGTTATGCAGCAGCTAATAAAGCTTCCAGCTCAAAGCACCTTTGTGTGCTTGTCATATCTTACTGCTGCTTCTTTCATAAAAGATTCTCTTTGAGTCAGGATTTTCTCTTTCAGGACAGAGAAATAGGACCCTGCTTCTGACAGATTTTGTTTTACTACCCGTGTGTGAATAATAAATCTAAATAACGATAGCCGTGCCCATACGTATATCTTTTGAATATTTGCAAAAGCTATGAAAGAGATTCTGTTAAATTAGGCTGTGTGTATGTTGTGCCTGGAGAGTTTTAGGACATAAGCTGCTTTAATCATTTTGATCTGGACAGGCAGAGCCCYTAAGTGTGGTTCAGCTCCCTGACCATATGATTAAATGCATCTTCCCATGTGAATCCAAGTCAGGCTTTTCTCTCCTCTTGTGTTCCCCAGCATCTCCCTGTCAGGTGTTGTTTCTGGGGGGGAGTTTCTGCCAGATTGCTGGTTTGTTGTATTGGCTCTACTCTTCTGTTCTTGGCTGATTTTTGACCCACGTTATGAAAACCTACAAAATAATCTGGATTGCTCTGGGTAAAAGAAGGATTGATTGCCCCTCTTGCTGAATGCARGTTTCTCTCTTAAGGCTGTGCAGTTAAATCAAATCTAGAATAAGATGTTTGGGCTCTGCTGATCCCTACTGCTGATCCCTAGCTGAAGGATCCTGTACAAGCCCTTATCCTGCCACCCATGAGCTGCTTTGTGGATCTAAAGTCTGCCTGGCCAGAACTCAGGGTCTTCATTTACTGGAGTCTTTCTATGCAATCACCTATATGCATAAGGAGTCTGCAGTTATATCRCCCTGCAGTTGACAGGGGGATAATCCACTGAGCAACCCCAGGAAGGAGGAAGATCTGCCATCTGGAGTGTGTGCAGGATTAGGCCCTTCCATTGCTATTTCTTTCCTGTTGGCATTTGATACATTTTCTCATGAGAGCGCATGAATGTTTTCAGCCAACACACTGCTTTATACTACAAAGGAAATGTAAAAAGACAACAACAAACACGTTCCCTAAATATGTTCACAATCGGTTCTATTCCTCTATAATTAGATTTGTAGGAAATGAAAAAGCGACTATTAAACTAGGCGCTTTTCAGTAAGTCGTAAATCTGCACATGTGGAAACCCATCTGCCTCCGTGATGCACATCTGGGCTCTCCTGGGCTTGTCTCTGCCCACAGCTGCCCTCTCCCGTTGCCGCCCGGCCGCGGTGCGTGGCTCTCCCACCCCAGCCTCCGCTCTGGGAGCAGCTGTGCGTACGCGAGCCTGGCCACCTCGTCACCTCTGCGCTGGCTTGTGGCAGCCTGTCTGATTGATGATTTGAAGGGGTTCTTGTTGCAAAAGACCTCCCTCATTCTGTCTCTTATTTTCTCCTGTGAAAACAACCCYGTTGCTTTATTCAGCACACAAAACCACACATGCTTGTGCCATTTGCAAAGGCATAAGAAAAGCTGGCTTGCGTGCCAGTCACAGGCTTTTGATTGCATGATTGATTATCAAGCTCCAAATTGAATCCATGAGGATTCAAGTCCAGCTTTATGCCCAGAATTCCAAAAATATATTCACAAAGGAGTGACATTTAAAGATGTTTCCATGACCCTCTGATGTTTCAGCCAGTAGAAGCATTGCTTATATAAGAACATTCCTTCCTAATGCATTCAACCTGCTGTTGTTGGGATCAAGTGCTGTAGCTTGAGATACAAGAGAAATCAAAATTAAAAATATATTCAGAATTAATTTGGATGGACTGCAGTGCTATTTTACTCTCTGCAGAGCTTGGGCTTTCGTTTGCAAAGCAGATGGATAAATTACTCTTAATGCTGTTTCAGTATGAAGTAGTCATTTCATAGACTCCTCTCTCTATCATGTTATCACCTTTGCCATCTTTTTGTCAAATTTTTGGTGGAAGGTCTGCATTAACATTGATCTGCTGCAACTTCATCTGAGTGCTCTGATCAGACTAGCAGGCTCAAAGTTAGTAAATGTGTTCCAGCTGCGGCGAGACTGACAGTGGTTTTGAAGTGTCTGCACACGAGGGGTTTAACAACATTGTAAATGCTGAGACCAGCAGAAGCAGGAGGAACTCGAGGGATTAGCATTTCTTCACACTGAAAAAAAAAAGAAAAAAAAAAAGTCCAACTTCAATTTCCCCATTTTTCATATGCCTAATGCAGACTGGAATTGTCCTGAATGCAACCTCAGCGCAGCTACAGCTCTGGCACGGCCAGAGGGCTCCTCCACTTGAGCGATAAATTTGCAGGAGTGGTGGGTCAGATAATATGAGCTTGCAAGTGTGATATCAGCAGGATCTTGGGCATTATTGATGAGGTGCAGGGATGCTGTCTGCTGATATATTGGAACTGACACTAATAATCTGGAARTGCTGGGGGTGCTTTCATTGGCACTTCTGAGGGAGTTGCCACACTCTCAAGAGAGCTAGAAGGAGTCTTTGCACTGACTTGCCTGGATGTTCGATCACCATTTTAAGGTGGCTCCAAAGTCTGAAATATTTTATTAGTAAGAAATATCATTTTTCTGTTTCAGAGCCTTCTCTCTCTGTTATTGTAGGGCTGGAAACAGCACTGATGTGGAGCTAGACTGGTGGCAGCCTTTTACCCTCATGTATTCTAGTTTGAGGAATTCCCTGGCTGATCAAGACTGAAAGCAGTCAAAGGCTGTRCGGTTGCTCAGCCCTTTCTTTGCAATGCACATGATTTTTAGTCAGATGAGTAACCTCCTATTTTTGTCTCTGTTGGATCCCAAGTGGTATCTCACAGAGAAAATCACTATATTACATCTAGAATAGGTTTCCTTAATAAGTGTTGGTGAAAATTATCAGCTGAAGACTCTGGAGACTTAATTTCTTCTTTGTTCCCCCAAATTAAGGATGCTACAGTAGTTAGGGCCCAGGTCTCCAATATAGAAGACTTGACTTCTATTCCCTGCTCAGTGTACGTTCCCTCCTTGGTAACTGTGGGCAAAATACCTAAGCCAAGACCCTAAAGGCACCTAGGTGCCTAAYTTCTGTTAAACTAATTGGAAACTGGGTGCCTGCGTACTTCTGAGACCCTGACTTGCAGTCATCCTGTGCCTCAGTTTCTCACTTGTAGCTTAGTACCAGTAGTATTTCACCCAGAACAGTGCGAGKATAATATGTGAGGGACAGGAATGTCTTCAGGCCATCTGAGGATCCCAGAGRGAGACTCAGCCTCAGACTACCTGGCCCAGACAGTATTTGGTTTCCATGCCGAGATGGACTGGGAGGAGTCTTGCCTTGCAGACGCTGCCTTTAAGGAGCTAGCCCGGCATTACCAGCTCCGTAGACTCAGGCACACTAAAATCTAGCGTCCTCTGCTAGCCTGGCTTGGCCCAACTCTCACCCCCAGTGAAGGTGTAATGTGGCAGCAGCAGCAAAGCTGCACCAGCGAGGATCTCAGCCCAAGTTAATTTACACGGGCAGTTTTCACAGCCTGCACTGGCCTACCTGCATGCTGCCGTGGCTGTGTGGTAGCCCCACCYGCCAGGTCCAAGCTGGCTCTGGTGGGTCCACGCCACCACCAAGAGCATCGAAGCCTTAAACTGCCAAGCCTGAGCCATCTCGTGCCCCAAGCTCATTTCCTAAATAACCCCGTCTCAGCAAAAGGAGAGCCGAGGTGTCCAAAACAGGGAACAACAGCAGCTACCTGGAATAGATGCCCAGTCCAAGGAAYAGAAGCATCTGCCTTTCGTGTTTCRCTGGTAAGAGAGTGGATAAAAATATCACCATCTATTTCTTTCTAAAAGGATAATTGATGACTTACCCCTGACATTTGGAGTAAATATTTAACCAGAAAGAGGGAAATATATTTTAGCTTTTTAGGATACTGTTTAAAGCCAGCAGTTTTTGAAAGAACTGGAGTCTGTGCACTGAGCACTGCAGTGTGCTAAACCTACGAGCAGTGGGGCAGAAGAGTGTTCCTGCGGGCCTGGCGTGGGTCCCGCTGGGTCGCCACGCRTGTTAAGGTCATGCATGTCTGCTATGTGGATGCATCCATGGTGACCCCTGCTGGGAACATCATAGCCCAGCAAAGGTGGAGAGAAGAGGAGAAAGTGGATTTTCTCCAGATGTCAAAACTTGGAGCTGTGCTTCGGGCAGTGCAGCTGGACTTGGGGCCAAATAGGAGAGGCAGTGAAGGCACTCTGTCAGGAGAGCCAGGCAGAAAGGAGAAAGTGGAGAAATTTGGTGCACTTCTGAATCCCAATTGTGCAAAGGAGTCATCAGCCTGTACCCAGAAGCACGTGGGTGCTTCCCTCCTCTCTCTTGCCATTTCCGCCACGGGAATGCACGGCTTTGGTGGCATCAGTGCACCCTGATTTACAGAGCTAGTGAAATGCTGACCTTCGGTAGGGATCAGGAGGAGGTAGGCATACAACCTCTTGAAATGCGTTTGTCAGTCCCCCAGCTCTCCATAACCGTGTTTGTGAGCCTGAATACCTTGTTCATCTTGCCCAGCATGATGGGATGGCTTCTCTAATACAAGCAGACCTTGTCCTTTCACTGTGGTGGTGTCCTTGAGAGTACCATACAGCTTCTCCTCTTTTATTTTCTGACCTGCATCTGTCATGATATTGTCCACATTAGTCTCTCCCATCTCTGGGTATAATCTAATCCCCTGTTATGAAATTCTGTGCAGTATCAGACAGAGAGGTGCTACAGAAATGAGATTAGACGATTATGGTCCTGCTGGTGAAGTTGTCGCCTGGATGACAGTGCTGGTTCTGTATCTGATGTTGTAGAGTGATGTAAAGCTGAGACTGTGACAGTACAGAGGGGTAGCTGAGGACTCTGTCCGCAATAGCACTGTGAGTACATACACCAATCTTGGTTTATTACAACAGATCTGTGATGGTTGYATAAAAGTGGCTGCTCCGTTTTACAAACTGAGACAGGGAAATCTTGTGCCTAAAACTGCCCAAGAATGCGTTCTGAGAGGCCCTTTCTTTGCAGTCCTGGACATACTACAGACATGAGGTTTGTGTTTGTGGATGACCCAGAGCAACAGGCTGGATCCTAGGGAAGGTATGATTGAGGCAGGAACCCTAGAGAGCTCTTTGGACTGAATGATGGTAAAGGAAAACACAAATGTCTTGAATGTATTATAATGAACTGTAATTAGAAGATGATGATCAGGAAAGGGATCACAGGGAGTGGATTAGATTAAAACCATCTTTCCAGATTTGTAAATTTATAGGGCTAGCCTATATATCTTCCTTTTCTAGGAGCTTTGAAGCACTCTCTGGGGACCTGGCTGCTTGTACAGAGTCTCCTCCTTCTCTTTCAATCAAGGCTGCAGAAAAGCCTTCCCCAGAAACAGCCCAATAATCTCTAAGGTCAATCTCCTGCCATGGTTTTTGAGTCATTTGCCATTCTAAGAAGCTTTTTCTCTCTGATGCTCTCTTCTCTGCATGCTTTCTATCCGGAAGGATGCAGGACTGGGCAAGAGCAGGACTAACGCAGGTTTTGTGCTTCCTTGCCCCCACAGAGTCATTAGTCGAGCCCAAGGACTGAAACTGGTGGTAGAGACTCTCATGTCATCCCTGAAGCCCATCGGGAACATTGTGGTCATCTGCTGTGCCTTTTTCATTATCTTTGGGATCCTGGGAGTTCAGGTGAGTCCCCTGTAAGCCTCAGCAGCAGATCAGAGAGAGGCAAGCCCTGAATGACTCAACAGATATCTGCAGCTGGGCCTTTCTCGTGTTCTCAAAACACATTTAATCCTGACTCCCCTTTGTTGGCTCTGTGTCACTTCATGTGTTGAACTGTTGTGAAGCTTCACTATTGCACGCAGTGATACAAAAGCCAACACGATGACCCGCTCAAAGGCACAAGGTGGTCCCTAACCCTTTTCCTTCCACAAAGACATTTGTTCTGTCTGGTGATTGCCTTCAGTGGGACGGGAATCAGGCTATTTCTCCACTTTCTTCCCCTCAGCCACACCACAGTAGGATTAGGCCTGAGATGTGACAAACCACTAGAAAGTACGTATCAGCTGTTCAGGAAAATTGTTTAATCTCACTCCTGCTCAGTGTGTGAGATAACATGGGAACATCTCCCTCCACCTTTCTTCTAGGTTTAAACCAACGGGGAAATAGAAGCTCTCAAAGCTGAAACTGTTGGTTTGTAAACTCTAGAGAAAACCTGACCTGGAGATTCATTCAGCATCCTGATGGTTCACGTAGCTGAAAGCTTGCAGAGATAGAGATTTCTGAGTTTGCTTACCACTAGCACTGCTAGCAATATGCTCAGTCCCGGGAGTGCAGGAACACAGGGGGAAAATGCAGCAGCATTTGCAATGCAATTGGTTTCTCATTATCTGAAAAGGAGAGATGATTGCTTCATACGAATATTCTGACACAACGCTTCTTTCTTTCTGACGTTTATCTGATCTGTCACAGCCAGCTTTGGAAAGCAGCTCTGTTTTGCTTTGTTTTGGAAAGGTGTCTTATGTAATATCTTATACTAATATACTGTTTAAATAATAAATACAGCATTGAAAATAAACAGAGAGAAAAAAACATGCTATCCATAACTGTCTCAGTAGCTAGATTAGCTTTAGCAGTACAGTACAGCAACGTCTATCCATTATACTAAACAGGTTCATAAAATAAGCATATTCCATAAAATAGTATAAAACTAAGACAAGGGAAAATTTAYGCCAAACAACAAAATTTGCAATATGCTCTTCGAATTTCCTTCCTAGTAGTTGTGATTGCTTTCCCTAACGACTTGCAGGCTTAAGTTAAATTGTCATGACTATTGATGTGCTTAAGCAATAGATACAAGCTCAACTGATCCTGTATTCAGGATGCGAAAATCTCAGTTAATATTTATGTCTAATTAGGTACAAGATAAGGGCCATAACTATTGCTATAAAAAGAAAATGATCTCTCAAAATTACAGCAGGTTTTCCCCTGTAAATATAAACTAGAGATCAAACTGCAGTTCATAGCTTTTATGCCATTAAAATCAGATTTCCAAGTTTCTAATGATGTATTCTCTAAGCAGGAGGTTTTTATTGTAGATTATGGTCACACRTGAATAGTCATTAATTATCCATAAGAAAAAAATTAATAAGACGACAACACTAGGAAACATCGGGTCTTTCGCTTTCAGAAGTACTGAAACTCTGTGCTCTAGTTGAAGAACAGTCAGKGAGCAGCATTCTTGCAAACTGGGCTTTGTACTTCCAAACTCATTTAATAGCTGTGTTACTGCTCCCGTATGACTGACATTACAGTCCAGCTCCTAGAGAAATTGCATTTATRGACAATATATTAAAATCAGTTGTTTACCTTCCTGCTTAATTAAAACTTTTAGGTCTGTGAAGGCTGTATTTCCCCAGCCTGTCTTACACACTTAGCGTTTCTCTGTGGAAAGATGAGGGGATATGTTTCTTCTTACATGCAGCAGTTTTATGAGTGTGTGGAGCGGTGATTAACTTTGCATGCCTGGAGAACATCCTTCTGTTGCTGTTGATTCCTGAAGGAAACCCGTGGAGTAATATGTGGGTTTGCCATGTTCACTTTATTATTTGAACTGATATTTGTCTTGAACAACAGATCAAGAAACATCAGCATCTTTTCTCCATATACCCAGGTGATGTTTAAGGAGCCTGAAGAGCAGGTTGCTGTCTGCCCCCGAACAGCGATAGCTAATGTCAATAGCTTCTGTCAGCAAATAAAACCAGATTTGTTAGATGTCTCACAGGCACTGAGACTATCTGTTCTGCTAGCATCAATCAGGCTGTCTCAAACAGTAATCATCCCCTGCCACGTGCTCTCCTGTGTGCGGGAAGTGCCAGCTCTAGAATTAAGTACATGGAGGCTTATGTTTTTCTTGCAGGTTTAAATTAGGAGTTAACTTCCCAGGAGCTACATCTCTCCTGGTTTACACCAAAGGAAATAAAGTCAGGATCAGGTACCCAGCACCAGTCAGGCCTGACTCCTTAAGTTCTGCATGAGGAATGTTTTCACAGCCTCCCACTCTGACTGCTCCATCTGCAGAGCCTAATGACGGGTGGAGAGCAGCATTCAAGATCAGAGACTGAGCGCAACCAACAGCTCCTAGAYTGACAGCCCTGCAAACAGCAGCATCGACTCACCAAGCAGCCCGACATCAGTAGCAGAAAGCCAGCTTCTCTCTAGCTTGTCCCCTTCTGACCTGGAAGAAAAAGAGCTTAGTTCCAGCGCCATGGCTCGTTAGTGCTGCCATTTCTCTGGTAGCAGAGGGCCCCCATTATACTTRATTTGTCAGTGACTCTTGAAAGTAGCATCGTTAACTGGGCAGGGAGTCACTGGAGTCATTCCACATGTCATAAGAAGCCATTAAATGGTCTCAGCTATTAGCCTGGGCTAGGCTTGAACYGGCGACCTAGAAGCAAAGGCCTGTAGGCCAGTTTCAGACCGCTGAACCAGACAATCTAATGCTCTAGGTGGGTGTCCTAAATGATGTGAAATCATGCATTTGCTCATTAGGTACATACTGTACAGGCTGCTTGCACTTAATAACCCACACAAATGAGGCTATTTCCCGTAACTTATAAGGTCTGTGTGGACTGTGCAGAATATCCCACGAGAAACGTCCATCATCTGCAGAGAAATCCTGGAGACTGAACTCTTACGTTTCTGCTCTTCCTTATGTGTTTTGCAGCTTTTCAAAGGGAAGTTTTTTATCTGCCAGGGRGAGGACACCAGAAACATCACAAATAAATCGGATTGTGCAGAAGCAAGCTACAAATGGGTCCGGCACAAGTATAATTTTGATAATCTCGGCCAGGTATTAATAGAATGGTAATCTGCTTCTTTGCTCCTTTACCTCCTTGACTTAAAACCTGTGCATTATTATCCCAAGGGATTTTCTTTCAGGGCACTACCAGTCACAGTAAATATTCAGTTCACATACACAACACTGTCTCTGTAAATCCCAAATGTAGTGTTTCCAAGCTGGCATACACTTCTTTTCAGAACAGAACAAGCACACATGGCTTTGTGGAGTACTTAATTGCTTCACCGCTACATAACAAACCAAATATACCTTGCAGAAGGGCTCGTCTAATAGAGCCGGACAGTTTCAAACATCTCTGCAACGCAGCCTTGTTTTAGCAGCATGGCAGAGACTAATTAGTAGGGAGCAGCAGAGAGCTGGAGGGTGAAAATAAAGCTGCCTTTGTGTTTGGCTTTGTGGTTTCTGAATTAGCACTCATTGCTGAACCAGGCACTGACATTGATAGGTTTCTGCTGCCAGGACAAACCTTGAGCGTCAAAGTTTCCCATTATCAGCCAGGTGATGATAATCCCTCGATAGGAAAGGGCAAAGAAGAGTAAAATATTACAGGTAAAAGAGCTTTAGTGCAACTATGTGTAACTTCTTTTCCATGTATTTCTAGGCCCTGATGTCTCTGTTTGTTCTGGCCTCCAAAGATGGGTGGGTGGATATCATGTACGATGGCCTGGATGCTGTGGGAGTTGACCAGCAGGTAATGGAGCTGTAAGAAATGAGTTAACAAAGGTGGCRTGCTTTAGCTTTTGTTTTGCAAAATGCTGTCGGCCTCCACAACCAGAGCAGTTATGGGGTTGGGGTCAAGGCTGCTTTTTAATCCAAGTCCTGGGATGTGATAAAGAGTCAAGTGAAAGGTCTGGATTTAGATCTAGCCTTTTCCCCATCCCCACTAGTGTAACCGCATCTATCGAAAAATGAAGGTTATGACTTTTTAAGCTCTTTGGGCATTTCAAGAGAAAAAATCTACCTTGTAGAGGTACAGGTTTGTGGTGGGGGGCTTCTCGTTGCAAAAGGTGCTGCTGTCCTGCTTTGTGGCGGAACAAACACAGTTCTTCTGTACTTGAGGTGGCTTGCATTTCCRGAGGGTTCAATTAAAATGTCCCAGAGGGATCTCATTTTCTGGTAGAGCAGAACACACTGAAGCACCCCAAAGTGAATATCCACAGGTCCTGCTTTAAAGACTGTGGATCTCGCTGCTCAATTTGCTCTCATTTTTCTGAGATTCTGTTGACCTTTGCCATCCTCCACTTTACAGCCAGTCATGAACTACAACCCATGGATGCTCCTTTACTTCATCTCCTTCCTGCTGATTGTGGCCTTCTTCGTCCTCAACATGTTTGTGGGGGTCGTGGTGGAGAATTTCCACAAGTGTCGGCAGCACCAAGAGGAAGAAGAAGCCAAGAGGCGGGAGGAGAAGAGGCTTCGCCGGCTGGAGAAAAAGAGAAGGAGTAAGGAGAAACAGATGGCTGGTCGGTAGTCTTTCCACATCTTTCTGAGTCCTACTTGACCTTCCACACAATCCCCTTCTCCCTCCCCTCCCTGCCTAGTGTCTGGTGATCATTCTTCTCCCCAAAGCATGTCCAGCTATGAAATTTGCATGAAGGAAATAGTGCCATTTTAGGTTGCACAAGGAGCCATGGAAACCTTTTTAATGGCTGCATGATTTGCAATGACCTTTCTCTTGGAGGTTATTTAAATTAAAACCAAAAAAAAAAAAAAAAACTTGTGAAATTCTTAGCAGCTTTTATTATTGGTTTCCTTGGAGGTTATTTAAATTAAAACAACCAAAAAAAAAAAAAAAAAAATCAGACCTGGAGCTTCTTGGATAGCAGAGCTCAATGTTACACAAATAGTGACAACTGCGAAGATCAGCAGTGCCGGATGGCACTATAAATCTTCTGAGTCAGGAGCACTGTTGCTGATAACTGGATTCACTATTTGGTTTATTACAGCCTTGTAATGCCACAGTGATGTTACCTGTCCCATTTATCAAGCAGGTTTATTTATTGGCACAGTAGCACCACTGCTATTCAAGCGTGTAATAAAATAATGGAGCCGTCTCATTCTAGTAATGCTTAAAAACCCCTTAGAGATACATATCGACGCATTTGCTTGAGAAATACAGATTAGAAAAAAAACAGTCRAGGAGACTAACTAATTAAACAAAATGGCATTGATGCAAATTCAACCAGCTTCAAAGCTCAACGTGCAAGCTTGCAGCCTTGTCTGGAGGAGGCTTTAAAGGTGAAAGGATGCTAGACCTCCGCTCTGTCAAAAATCTAAAATCTGACATTTGTCTTTTATTCTTTTTTTCTTTTTTTAACTTGGTTGAAAAAGTAAGAAATAAGTCAGCCGGAGGTCTCAGGGCAGAGGTACTCTTCCTCGTCTTGCATGCTTTCTCTTCTGAGTGACCTTTCTCCAGGGCTCTCTATGTCCACCGTCGCACTCTTTCCCTCCCCGTTCAGCCTGCCTCCTGTTTTCTCCATTTCCCCTTTCACATCTCTTCTCTATCTTTGACAGACTTCAGTACTGTTTAAGAGGCTGTCTGATCAGGTGCTTGTTCTGAACACTGGTAATACTAAGTCTGTTTTATTTTTTTTAATGGTCCGAAAGGTGTTAATTGTGCAACCACCTAACACGGATGTGTCTCGACCTCTCTCAGTGTGGCACTTAAGCAGCACTTCCCTTTGGTCATGTGTTTAAAAGTCCCGTCAGTCTCGCAGGTTTTACAATAAGGTATATTCACACCAGCCTCTGGGTATCAGACTTTGATTTACGCTAAGAGCCTGGCTTGCTTGATACACGATGGAAAGATGGAGGCTTCCCTCGGCAGTGATGCAGGGCACTTAAGACTTCTCTCAGTTAAGTGGGATACAAATGTAAGGAATTTCTTTACTTTTACACTTCAAGGCAATACTTAGAAAGCTATTTTGGTCAATCTAAGTTCCTCAGCACAGTTTCAGGCAGATGATTTAGAAAATGTTCTTAAATGCTGGATAGAAAGATCCCTGTTGAAAGTTTCAGTTCTGGAAATCAGACATTTCCTTAGAAGAAAAATAGACATTTAGTTATTATTAATGACCTCAGTTATAATGCTAGAGGAGCTGGATGAAGAAAATACATGAGGCTGGGCAGTTTCCCAGTGAGAGAGAGTCACAAGCCATCCTTGGAGATGTAGCTATTCATTCAGTTCTATGAAATGTCTAATTAAAGAGGCAATAAACAGCTATTTTATTGAGGATCAAATATTKCTGACTACTCAGTCTCTATAAAAACCTTTCAAGAGCAAAGCATGAAGCCCTCCAAATCACTTCAGAACAGTTTTTCCCAATTTGCGTTCAGTAAAATGTTGGCTGTAGTTGACCGTGTCCAGTTTTGCCCTGGGAGTCGGCAGCTGTTGTTGCTTGGCTTCGTTCTGCATGGTGGTAACTTGTGTCTGAGACCACGATCAGGGCTTTGATCGTGCCAGCAACTGCCTGGGGCTCCCTTCCAGCCAGCAGGGCTTCCTGAGTATATCCAAATGCCCAGATCAACCTGTGGAGGTCTGTTTTTGTGTAGAAGTCTTAACCGGTTGCATGGTCATTTTGCTCATAGACTCTTCACATGAAGTTACCAATGGGACATCTGAAAAAGAGAAGAAGGGGTAGGGCTCCAGTGCAGTGAGGTCTAGGCCAATGCAGGACCTGTCACCGTAAGGCGTGCTGGCCCAGCAGGACACTTTGCTCTACCTCAGGTACAAAGTCCATCCTTGAGAAACAAGTATCTCCTCCTCCGTTATCGTCAAGCCAGGGCGTTCTCCGGGATCCCCTGGGTCCACTTGCGTACATGGGAAAAGCACAGGAGCCCTTTGCTCTGTGCCAGAGCTTCCCGAYGAGCCCACGTACCTGAGTCTACCCACCAGGGACACAAGGAGAGGAGGCTCCAAGGAGATACTGGTGGCAGGGGCAGCGCAAAGCTGTGAGCTGAGGAGAGCGCGAGAGACGYAGCAGCCGCTGAAGGGGAAGGGAAGTCTTGCTGTGTTTCCTGCCCGATGATTAACGCCGTTTCGTTCTTTTAGATCTAATGCTGGATGATGTATTAATGGAGAGCTCAGCCAGTGCAGTGCCAGGTACTGGGAAGTCGTCACGTCTCGTCCCCCGTGAATGGCAGTGCTGTGTAACTAACGGCTGGCCACCGCTGCTGTCGGGCGTCCCACTAAACCCTGTGTGTGGTGCAAAGCTCGTTTGCTTCCCTCATGGCACACGCATACCATTTTAAACTGCAGGGCTGCAGACCTCACTCAGGGCTGACACTTGCAGATCCTTAATTTCTGCCTTGGTCATGTGTTGTTTTTTTCAGTCATTTTTTTCTGGTTTCGTTAAAATGCTGTCAGACCTTTGTACCTTTTTTTTTCTTTTTTTTTTCCTTATTATTATTTACAGAATAATGACTGACTGTGAAACAGGCCCTGTATCACTCACCCTAGATTTTGAACCACAGACCACAGGAGTCTCTGAACGGCCTGCAGGAGTGTCCCTGGGAGGCAGGCGGTCTCTCTGAGGGAGGGCATTTCTCCAGCCCTTGCTCTTTGCTCCATGAATGCTGCGCTTCAGGGAAGCGCAGTATTTTCCAACGGTAAAATTCAGTATAGTGCAGAGCCTTTGTGCTTTAATGGAGAGATCAACCCCAGGCTGACCCTCAACACGGATGCAGGTTTTATCCTTAGGGGTAAATTCCTCATATTGGTTGAAAGCTAGTTGGAATTTTTCAGGTTTCAGTTGCATATCCTACCAAAATTTCTTGGCAAAGATGCACAATGCCAGTATTTGCCCTGCTTCCCTCTAGCTCTATGCAGTTCCCCGGGCTCATCTTCATACAGAATTGTGAAGTTTCTTGTGTATAATCCATGAAGTGTCTTGTAAATAGACAGAATAAAGACGCACCTTCACTTGCTTTCCACGTCCTGGAGAGGCTGGATGAGCTGTACTGAAAACTGCCGGGGTCTAGCGTGGGCGCCCCGGCTGCCTGCGCACCCACCCCTCCCTCTGCAYGCCTTCTTCGCCCGGGTGCTGCTCCGGGCTGCAGATCTGTCCCTTGCTCTTTTTATTTTCAGAAGAAGCTTTGATCTGGCAAGCGTTTTGTTTAATTCATAACTTAAGAATATTAGCCTGAATAATTTAAGAGATGCCAACGTAGGAACAAATATAGCTGTAATTTTCAACAAAAAAAAATATGCTAGGAAAATATGCCATTAAAACTCTCACCTGCGAGAAAGCTCCCGCTCCTTGAGATGGGGAGCAGGGCTCCATCCATCTGTCAGATAGCGAAAGGATTTTGAGTAAATAAAAATTTGCAAGAGGAGGCCTATCGACTTTCCCCGCAGATGATAGCTCAGGGAGACAGAGGTTCCTGTCTGTTACTTTGGAGGCCTCGTTCAAAGTTGTCACAACATGGTTCAATAAATCCTGAACCTCTTTCCCTTTGCCGTTCCTGTCTTCTTTGCCTTCCTTCTTGCTGTTCTTGGTAGAGCTGTCCTCTGCTGCGACACGGGGCRTCGGTCCTTGGGACAGCACCGAGGGGTTGTGTTCTCGCTGGGTTTGGGGGATTCTTTTCCTTTTTTATTTGGTTTCAAGTCCTCTTCTGGTCATACGCAGTTACATCAAGCCTGTTTTGTTTTATTGTATTTTTTTTTTTATGTGTTGAACTCATTCCAGTCCCATCCGTTATCCAGTGCAGACTCGGAATGAACCTCACGGTTCGCCTTTAGAAAGCGGGCGACTGTCAGGTCTGTGCTTTGTGTTTCCTTTTGTCGCCTTTCCTTTGGAGGCGGCATTAGCGGATATGCCACGCTGCTCTTCAGAAAGACTGCTTTCTCGATCYGGCTGTTTGTGATATTAGGGAATCAATACGGGGTGTCGCGGACGAACCTCCTGCAGCTCAGGGAGAGAGCTGAAGTGGCGAACCCAAAACTTCCACGCATCTCGGCACTCACAAAGGGCTTCTTTCCTCTTTATGCGAAGATAAGATGGGGTATTGTGTGTCTGTGCTGGGGCCTGGGGCTTAGTGAGATGTTATAATTTTATTTTTTCTTTTTCTTTTTTGTTTGGATCTACATTCTGTCACAACAGGAATCTTCTCAGTGAAAATAATTTATCATTTTCCATTTTGCCTTTTTTTTTTTTTTTTTAGTAAATCCATTCAGTACAATAAAAGCCAAGTAAAAAGCTGTGTTTAAATATAAAAGTTCCTTCAGTGCAAACTACTTTCTTAACCTAATAATATTCTTGGTACTGTTTGTAAATCCAGCTGCGTCATGGGCCCGTTGCTAACTGGGTTGCTGCTGTCCTCCAGATATGCTCCGACCTACAAAGCAGTTAATTCCTTATTATAGAGAAGGAAAAAGATGGGGGAGACCTTAATGGAATTGTCCCACTCTTACAAATTCCAATTTCCTGTGCCCACACRGCTCCGGCTGAAGAGTGACGCTGGGGAAAGTGGCAATTTCTCTCTTGACGGAGCTATATTCAGCGCCAGCCGGGCTCCTTGAGTGACAGAACCCATTTCGGAGCCGTCCGCTCGCCCCGGCGCTGCCGAGCAAACGTGCTCGGTGGGAAGAGGCGGCTTCTCCCGCAGGCTCTGCACCAGCGCTGGCGAGACCGGCGGGCCCCCGGCCGGCCGCGCTCCGCTTTGGCATCGTGTGGAGCCCCTCGGCTCCTGGGAATGCCAAARAACGCGCCAGTTTCCCGCGCTGTTTTTCTGAAAACGCGGAGAGACAGCGGATCACACGCTAAACCATGGCGGTGTCCAGCGGAGGTCGGTGGAAAGGCACCCWGCAAGGGCTTGGAAATGCCAAACGTTCCTTATGCAACAGCAAGGATCGCTTCCTCTCCAAATTGGCCTGGGATGAGTGTAATTAGCCGGGAAGCCAGGAGAAGAGCATGGCGAGCCTCCGGCTGCCCACGGGAACAGCCCGTGGCCAGCGCTGCCCGCTTCCCAGCTCTGTCAAGGGAGTCGTTTGCAATTATAACCCCACTAGATGATGCAGAGAAGAGAAGGGAAAAGTCCGCTCAGGAAACGGCTGGAGCTGAGGGCCCATAAAAATGATAAAGTAAAAGCGAGTGCCCCCACCGCTGGGCAKCCCCTGCTGCCGCAGCAGCTGCCTCAGACCACCGTTTCCCAGGACTAAAGGGCAAGTGAGGCTCGGCAGCCGCCTCTCAGCAAGCTGCGAAAGCTCGTCCCTACCTGGGAGAGGAGTAAATTGCCCAGGATCCGTTGTCTGAGCTAATTTTCTCTAGTGTAACTACATCTGAATCGGAGAAACCTCTCCCTCCCACTCTTGGCCTCCAGCCACGGTGAAGCAGCTTGATTTACATCCTGTTTACCAGCCTGATGTTTCGTAGTGGGCTTTTGCTGTATTTCCCCATCTTCTCACATTCTCATTCTGCCAATTCTTTCTTTTGTTTATTTGCTYTCCTACTCTTTTCTTTAACCCCACGTGTGCCGGGAAGCCAGTTAACCTTGCTAGTAATAACCAAGACTAATCCAGAGCTCTCGTTGTTCTTGACACAGTGTATTGTAACAGTTCAGTACTGTGGTGTTGTGTTAGTTGTGAAGTTCACCACCTGGAGCTTAACAGATGTCTGTATTTCCCAAGATGTTGGTATTGTTGAGATCTTTATTGCAATAACTATGAATGATACTGTGTGATAGGGGGCAGGGACTTTGCACCTGGGTAATTATACATGAGTAACACCCGATTTATATGCAGAACTGTGCGGGTCGTCTTAATAATCTGTATTGATATAATAGCCAGAAAAGCAGTTCATCTGTTCAGAAAGTTCCCTGCCTACCTAGATACAGTAGCTAATTGCTTGTGGGCCTCGGACAGCATGCTATTTTTGTTTGTGGCTCATCTCAAGGTAGTATCTGTATTGCACTAATACGCATGGCCGGCATGCAGGGGATGGTGAAGCTAGTGCGGCTATGATTCATAAACAGGGTTGACAAATCCCTTCTTAATAAAGTTAATGGTGRAGGATGACACATCTGCTGATGCTAATGTACTGAGGCTGCAAGCGTGTTCGCGACAGCAGCATCCAGCTTCAGTTAGGGGAAACATTTTGGCTTTGGAAACCTGAGAGTACRTCCTGTGAAAAGCTGAAAGCAGCCTGGGTATTTGGGAGAAGGGGGAAAGGGGAAAAAGCCTTTGCAGATAGAAGAGCAATTAACAACCCTGCTTATAAAGTCATGCACTAACTAATCCAGGTGCAGGATCTCTGCACAGGAGATTTTTTACAACCTCTCTCTAAATCCTCTCTATGTTCTACCAGYGTCAGTGCTATTCTGTAGGATTTGGAATTACCTGTCAATCAAAGCTAAGAAAAATTTGAATTCCAGTGTAACTATTCATAAGTAAATCCACTGCAAGAAAAGGCAGAAACATTGATATTTTTCTTTTTGAATGTGAACTATACATATATATAGRAGAAGTAAGTGATCCAATTATGATGGTGTTTTGTTCTGATATGATGTTGGTTCATAAAAATAGGCCCTATTCCTAACTTAATTGTATTCAAACATTTTAGTTAATTTGCTACTCCTAATTTAGCATAATGTGATCGAGATATCTTGACTTTATGGAGATTTATGCAGACTCTGAGATATCTGACAAAGTCTTATGAGTGAGTCAGCAGGCTACGAGTCTGCTCTTTTCTTTTTTGTAAGCRCTCAATAGATTCAGCATTAAAATTCATTTTATAGACCTTCTCATCGATATTGTGCTTTAGCACTCCAGTGCAGATCACCTAAAGCACACTGCAGACCAGAAAGTGAATATTAATACTGCCTTTTATTTTATGACCCTGAAGCAGAATTTTGGAAGTTCCAAAGCCCTCCAGAATACAGCTGCTAAATGATTTGTCTCTCTGGTTCCTGGGCTATACTGGAAAAGTCTGTCTCTGTGGAAAAAAACAAACTTCTCCGATTTTCTGAATCCTGTTATGAAGTTGGGCGCACAAGATACCATTAAATCTATGGATCTGATTGCAATGTCATCGGCTATTGACAAAGTGAATTCTATTTCTAGGCAAAATTTAATCTTCTAAAACCAGTTTTCCCTTAGGACAACCCAAACCTGTGCTTTGTGGCTTCATTCTGCCAAACTTTTTGCTTGGAGTAATGTATCAAACTGTACATTAACTTGGCAGCACTAAATATCAAGCCATGTAATTCTTACAGCTCAATAATTTTCATAACCAGTTGATCATCTAATTACGAGAGTAATATTATACTCTGAYATATTCAAGACAGTCCTTTCCACTTCAATCTGCATTATAATGCCTCCTTGAAAATTGTACTGAATTATATACTCAGCCTTGGCATTTCCTCATTAGAGATTAGGTGAGTAAATGAGTTTATCTCCAGGAACATTCAGGGTCTAAAGAGCGTGTGTCATCCCCGATGCAGCTGAACACCAGCGTGAGTTGCACAGTGAAATCTATACTTTGATAATCGTGTGTAGAAGGAGGATCATTATTTTCTAATCACAAAGGCTGACTGATCAGTTTTCCGTGGTATTTTTACRGGCCGTGTCTCAGGGCTCTGACAGCCAAAGTGTGGAATTTTGTTCTCCTCGCAGTTTACAGCAGAGAGCATAATTTGAACGCATTACTTCTCTTTCAAAGAGCACCAACTGAATAACCTGTGTTTTTTAAACCATTGTTAGTAAAATCCTTCCTCGGCAGCTGATCATTGATTGGCCTTTCAGATACCTTGGGGACTTTTTAAGATCAGCACCAGCAAAAATTGTTGTTTTAATTTAAATTAAATTTAATTTAGATTTCTCTACAATGAAAGCACTCTTTAGCACCAAAATAAACCCAGCTCACCTCATCCCTGATGCTATAAGGCTGAGTATAGTGCATGTCCCACCAAAGATGTTTAATGGATACTAGGTGATGGGAGCCCAGCTGTGTATTAACTGGTAATGTGCCAGCTAGAAAGAAAGAAGAAAAAAAAAAAGCCGGAGTTTTGCTGTAATCAGTCTAGAGTTTATCATCTTTGGCGTCTGGAGAGCGAGGGTGAATTGAGTGCAGCCAGATGCAGAGAAATGACTTGATGTGCCTCTCCGCTCTTGTCCTCCCGGCTCTAGAAGCGCAGTGCAAGCCCTACTACTCCGACTACTCCCGCTTCCGGCTCCTGATCCACCAGATGTGCACGAGCCACTATCTCGATCTGTTCATCACAGGCGTGATCGGCCTCAACGTGATCACCATGGCCATGGAGCACTACCAGCAGCCGAAGGTACCGGGGCAGAGGGGGAAACCTGCTCGGCAGCGGCCGCGTGGGGTTAACGAGCKGGGCTGAGGCCGTTTTGCCGTCTGGCCTCAAGCCGAACCTGTGCCTTGCCGTGTCGGGGTCCTGTCCTACCTTCCCTTCTAGATGAGTACAAACCAGCTGCTTTGGAAATGAGGATGGGAGCATGTTTGTGTGAGCAGTGGGAAAAGATCGTCTCTGAAATCGTCCGTCTGATCTAGCCATCGCACAAAAAGGGAAAAAAGGAAAGGAAGAATAGAAGAATTTGTGAATTTTTTCTTTTTGTAAAGAGCCTATTTTCCCGATGTCCCGTGGGGCTAATCTTCGTGAGCTCTGGATTATACACATTAGCTGGGCCTTAAAATACATTTCAGTATATTAGTGGATGAGGTTCCTAGGTCTTGGTCATATTCTGAAAATAAAACAGCCTGTCCTGGGATGTCAAGGCTCTCGTGCGTAAGAATGAGATGGAAATAGCTGCCTTTGCCATATAACTTGTACTTATTTTTATTAGCCACTTTCAGAATGAATAAATATAAGACACAATAGGAGGAAATATTCTTTAGGGCTAGACAGGACTTGAATACTTAATGTGAAAAAGAAACCAAAGCAAGGGGAAAAATACCCTCCAGCCTATCATAAAGAAGCCAAAAAGTAAAAGGGCACAAGCCCAATTTATTTTTTTTTTCTGTTCAGGTCACCTTTAAATACCCTGGAAGGCGCATTGCGTGATTCAGTCATTTGGTGATGAAAAAGGTTGTTGGCTAAGGAGCTGGTATTGGAATYGCTCTAGGGCATGCATCTTGCCACAGCCACTTCACAGCTACATTTTCTCTTGTGTTATAAAAATGTTGAGTAGGCTTTTGTTTTTAATTTTCTTAAGGGAAAATAACATTTTGTCTCTAAGCCTCTGGTATGTAACATCTGGGTTAYAACTCGAAGCTTGGGCTGTGCTGAGATGACATTAGGGTTCCTCTGCTGAGAGTTGGGTTTGAGTGCCTGGATGAATCTGGCCCCAAAAATCACTCCACCTGGGGTAGCTGATGGCCATGATCCTGCACATATTTAAAAGGCTAAACGTACCAGAAAACTATATATAAAAACTAATGATTTCTCAGTATGTTGGTCCTGTGAGGGGTTAGTAGGGGGATACATGGGGCCACCTYGTGAGTGAGCTGCTTGCCCAGGAGAGGAAGGGTCTTTTGCTGGCAGAGGTCRGGTCTCCTGCAGTGTTGCAGTAGGTTCTTCCAGAGCCACAGCTTCCTTCACCAGCTGAGCTTGCACTTGTTGGGCAGGTGAAGTGATTTTTCTCCATGGATGCTGAATAGTAGCCTGAAGCCAGAGTASAGGACTTAAATCCACTGTCTTGTGATTTCTCCATAACCTTCATTTTTGGTCGGAGGGCACTCCATTGCCATCTCCCACATTCCCTAACAGTGCCCCTCTCCCAGTTATTACCAYCCCATCTTCCAGCAGTGGGAAACTCGATGCACATTGCTTGCTACAGGATGCTGTTACCACCACACTTCTTCACAAGCGTGACTTTGGGGATGAAATCAGCTTTGATGTGATGTAGAGCCTGACAGCACATGAGTTGTCCTAGCCAGGAGACACCTGCATTTAAGCAAGGCTGTGACACCTGCAAAGGGAAGAATGAGCAGGGGAACACCCAGGGAATTCAGTCCTGYCTGCCATACTGTCCGCCTGTCTTGCCAAAAGCCCCAGATGAGGAGTAAAGGACAGGCTGTGACAAAGAAAACCATGGAGACAGGGCTCATGCAGACCCCAGCCAGCCCACAGCTCTTGCAGCAGTGYGCAAAAGAGTGAGTGGACTGAAAATCAGCTTTCTGCAGAGAGCATAAGGGCTTTGCACTGATAACACCTGCAAATGCAGCAGTTACTATCACTCACTTAAGCGATCACAGCGAGGGCTGTGTCATTACCAGCAGCGGGCAGGCCCACACGGGGCTCGAGTCGTGCTTTGGGTTAATGTCACCTCCTCCTATGAATTATACCAGCTGGGCCAGGGCCAGGCAGAAATGCCAGCTTTGCGCTTTCTGAGGAACTGGGACTTTTCCCTGGGACATTAGTCATCCCGAGAGAAGCCACATATGGAGCCTTTGGTCTGTTGTTACAAAATGAGTAACGCTGGTGAGACGAGAAGAGGGCATGTTTGCTGGCAGCAAAGCCCCTCAGCTGAGCAGGCATCTCACCTCAGTGCTGTGTCCGTGTTTTAGGTTCTTGATGAAGCCCTGAAGATTTGCAATTACATTTTCACTGTTATCTTTGTCCTGGAGTCTGTTTTCAAGCTGATCGCCTTTGGGTTTCGGCGCTTCTTTCAAGACAGGTAACAAGGCTAAATCCGGGCTGTATGGGGCAGCTGCCGGGCTTCTGGAGACAGCTGGCCAAATTCGGTGGTGCTAAAGCGCGTGTTTTGGACCCCTACAGCTCTTCTCAGAGCTGTCAGTTAACAGCTGTGACCCCTTTGGGATTGAAACAGGGGCAGGTGGGCAGTTAGGGGGGTGAGCTGGGGAGATGACGATGCCTGTGAAGGAGTGTGACTTGCACCAATTTGGCCCTTGATGGGTGGACGAGATAAGAGCGGGTCACACTGCGAGTGGCTGATTCTCTTTTTGCACCAGTTTCATGTCCACATAATTACAAAGACCTAGCGAAGTGACCAAATTTGTGCCACGAGAGAGAGAACCCGGTCCTGAGCGGGCAACGGGTTTTCTCAGTGGAAGAGTGGCTAACGAGAAAATTAAAATGACAGAAATTAAAGAAGGCCCCCCGCAGTTCAGATCCTGACACGAATCCTTTGCGTCTTTCCCTTGCCCGGTGTGATTTTTGTTACAATGATTGGGCATGGGGTCTGAATCTTTCTAGGGCAAGTCCCACACTGAGGTCCACGAGTGTCGTGTCTAGAATAGGCCAAACAGCTAATGCACAACCCGCCCCGAGGTCTGCAGCCTCTGGTAGAAAAATCTGTCCTGCATTTGCTTTTGCTTCCCCTCAGTCAAGAATATCTTTGGAATTAGCTGATATTATAATRCACTGTATTAGTTATAATGATTTCATAACATAACTGCTTTTGTATAATACCCTCAGAAAAATGCTTCAGATTCATTTGAGTGTTAGCACCACTGAAATGCCTGGAATTCATGTGAAACAAGCTACCTCCCATTGCCAACTTCTTAGTAGATGTTAAACTTCACTTTGTGTCGTCTCCAGATGGAACCAATTAGATCTGGCAATTGTGCTGCTGTCTATCATGGGTATCACTTTGGAGGAGATAGAGGTGAATGCTTCGCTACCAATTAACCCCACTATTATCCGAATCATGAGGGTTCTCAGGATCGCTCGAGGTGAGACAAATAAAGCTCAAGTGGCTTGTGTTTGAGGGGTGCCAGGTTCCCACCAGGAGAGAGTTAACTATTGGGAAACGCTTCTGTGGCACATCCCCATCGCAAAGTGCGCAGTTCTGGCATCAACAATCTGTAAACAAATGAAAGAACAATAGGGGAAAATGCTTGAGAGGAGCCAAAAAGCTGAGCCAGCTGACTATGTGTTTCTATCTTGAGGGAGCTTGAAGACCGAGAGTGTAGGGAAAAAAAAAAAAAAAAAAGAAATAGCTGTGGATGCATCTCCCAGAGATGAACCTGGAGACGCATGCTTGTCRAGTGAAACGTGTCTTAAGCAGGATTTCGGAACACGTGACAGAGTACATAGGCTTTAAAGGACAAGCATCTCATGTATTTCCCGCAGGGCTTTACATCTCGTCACTTTGTGACAGAACGTGCCTCGTCACTCTGCATCCATCTGTCCCCTCAGAACTGCAATGTAAGAGCCACCAGCGCTGTGCRGCCAGCTGCCCGAGCGCCCGATCTTTCAGAACTGAGCACTGGCAGGCCCCGATGGTGCGGATGCAAACGCCACGGAGGTCGGGCCCTTGGTAACGGCTCCCGGGCCTTCCTGAAGAGCAGCGCTGTGCTCTGAGGCATTATTGCTATGATTACGATCCTCATCTAAGCAAAGAAGGAGCTAAAGAAGAAATGAAATGGTTGCTGTGCCTCAGGAGGGAAAAAAAAAAGTGTTTTTCGTGTGCGTTGGATCCCTTTCAGAATTAAAAATATGTGCAGTTTCCAATTGGAAATGCAAGCTTCTGGAAAGGATGTGTAAATCAGTTCCTCAGTGAATCATATACGCATGTGGGTAGCCTATGGAAGTGGGAARGCAACCCTGGAGCTGGGAATTAATTAACCAGAGGAAGAAAAGAAATGGGTCCAGCATAGGTTAAGTGGGGAAAGGACGTTCCCTGGCATGTGTTTTGGCACTAGGCTCAAGACCCAAGCTGGAAATAAGCATAATAGGCAAACTGCAAAGCTAGTATAAAAGGCCACCGATGGATAGAGCTCCTCGTAATTGCTAGCTTCGAAGCAGACTGAGAAAGGAGCATGCCTGTACCTTTTAAACCTCCTTATTCCCCTCGGTAGCTGTAGCTGGTGTCAGGTGAAATGGCCATTCTTATGTTCCTGCTTAGGTGTCAAATTGCCCATCTCAGCAAGAGGGAAAGAAAAAGCCAGACAGAACGATAACCCGTTCTCAAAGTCTCGGGGTAGGTGATGCTGTTATTCACAGGATTTTAATAGTATCCAAGCAACCAAGAGCACTGTAAAAAGGCCTGGAAATACAGCAGCTAATGGAGAACACTTGACATGATTTCATATTTCTCTTCCTATAATCYGTGGCGCCTGTGAGAGGGACTGAGTTTGTGCCTCTATGCTAATGCTGCCGTTACCATATTGCAAACATGTTTTCTGCAGTGCTGAAGTTGCTGAAGATGGCTGTAGGGATGAGAGCCCTGCTGGACACCGTGATGCAAGCACTGCCCCAGGTAACCTACTGCCATATCAAACCCCWCCTAGTCTGGCCCAGAGCTAATTTCTTATTGCAGAGGAATGCTAATCATTTTATCTTTACTGTCATTAGAGAATCCCATTTCCCTTCAGAAGCTCAGTCTGAGATACAGTCCTTACATTGAGGTCATTTTTCCCCTCAAGCGATTTAAGTTTTGGATTAAAGAATACAGCAAGAAACAGGTCTGGAACAAAAAAAATCAATGAATATTCTTTTCTGTGTGTTTTTTCCCCATGTCTTTTTCTCTTTCCAGGTGGGGAATCTGGGTCTTCTCTTCATGTTGTTGTTTTTCATATTTGCAGCTCTTGGAGTGGAGCTGTTTGGAGACCTTGGTGAGTCCTCCCCTTCCTCTGCCCCGGGGCGCTGGGTGGTGGGGAGCTGAGCAAGGGTCTGCATCTAACAGGGGCTCTTCCGCTTGGTCTCGCAGAGTGCGACGACACTCACCCCTGCGAGGGGCTGGGAAGGCACGCCACCTTCCGAAACTTTGGGATGGCTTTCCTGACTCTCTTCCGAGTATCGACAGGAGACAACTGGAACGGGATAATGAAGGTAAGAGACCAATGAAATACGAGTTTTGTGTATTACTGCTTAATTCAGAAGCCATCCACTCTGCTCCAAACCAGTAACAGAGAGCAGCTAGGACGTTCACATCCTGCAGCCAGGATGCGGCTGCTCATTTGTGCACTGGGCAGAGTCTCTAACGTTTCTTCTCCCTCCTGCCCGGCAAAGCAGTGCCTGTATTTGCAGGCTTCTGGCATACTCCATATATTCCCTTTGCTTCCCTGAGAAAGCAGCTTAAAACAAAGGAGAAAAAAAGGAACTCATCTCTCCAGTAACATCAGTTCATTTKGTCTTTTTTCCTTAAAAGTCTCTGGTTATTGTTCCTATCATCACTGATATTTGTATTTGTTCCCTGGGAGAACCTGCGTTTCTGAAAGAGAGTCTCTAGCAGGATATAGCCACAAGGCACGTTACTGTGAAGAAATCTGCTCTAGGAACACACRGGGCACAAGCTCCTCTGAAGGAATTGTTTTTCTGTCCGTTTGTAGCCCATGCTAAATGAAAGGTAGCTAAACTYTTAATGAAAGAGCGTTAACTGGTTGAAGGAGCGTCTGCAAGGCCAGCTACTGTGCAATAGCCGGTGGGYTGTAGCTGTGCCCTGCTGTGCCCAGATCTGTCTGCCATACTCTGGTGTACTTGGTCTCTAACCTAGTAAATCGGTCATTCCAAGCTGAGGCGCTGGCATGAGCTGGGCCTTTGGGAGTACAAACGTGTGGGTGTCTACAGTCACACATGTCCATGAGCAGTTTCCTCTGAGCCTGCCTTTAGTGACTAACACTAGCAAATTTCATGTCCAGAATGGCAAATCTTCTGTGTTTTCTGTATGGAGGGAGAATCCATTTGAGCCAAATGACCAGAAAGCAGAACTAGGTCCATGCTGGCTAACTGGCACCTCTYCGTGTTCCTCCATCATTCTCTCCCTGTTGCCAGGACACATTGCGAGATTGCGACCAAGAGTCCACCTGTTACAACACTGTCATTTCACCCATCTACTTCGTCTCCTTCGTGTTGACGGCCCAGTTTGTCCTGGTTAATGTGGTGATTGCAGTACTCATGAAGCACTTGGAGGAGAGCAACAAGGAGGCTAAAGAGGAAGCAGAGCTCGAAGCAGAATTGGAGATGGAAATGAAGACTATCACTCCAGGCCAGCGCAGCCCCTCAGACATCTTTGTTTGGACTGGCAGCAATGGTGGAGAGAGACCCGAGAGCCCTCAAGGATGCACCAATCCCCTGCAAATCAAGGTGGATTCTCAGGTCTCATTAGTTTACCCTGTGGTGAGAATCTCAGTTGGAGGGTGAAGAGGGGTTGACCTGCCTATTTGCTAGGGGAAGACATGCACGAGTCAGTAATGAGGGAATGGTTGTTCAGTACGTCAAGGGGTTGTATTCCTCGCTGTCTGTTGATTAATTGTTGTGTGGTGTGGGAACCGATCCTCCGAGGAAGAGACCCTAGTCAGGTCTCCATACCACCACGACACATCTGTTCAGGGGTGAAGAGCATTGCATTTGTTATGGAGATGTGCCCACCGAGCCACCAAGTCCAGTACTAGCTCCAAATTTGCTGTAATCCAGAGCTTGGGATAGGCCATTTGTGGGAGCAAAATCATGACTGCAGTATGTTTGCTTTTCTAATGAAAGCCATTAAGCATAACATAAAAGAGGAATAAAGCTTTCCTAATCTTTGCTTAAATATTAAATTTGTTTTACACAACCTCAGCTCAAAATATATCCCCACAATCAAGCTTGTAAGAGAAGATTATTTTAAAGGTATGGTAATCCAGAGGGGGCTCAAAGCTGGCTCATCAGAACTGGTGGCAAAGCTCCCATCAGCAGGAGCAGGGCTGTARTGTGGTAGCTGCAATGAGTCATGACAAGTCTCTCCAAAACACAGTTTGAGGAATGAGAGGTGAGGTCAAGACCCAGACAGGTCCTTGGGAGGGAACTGAACCAGAATTATAAAAGAAGAATGGTCCAGTCTTTTTTTAGTCTTAGCTGATTGCAAATTGGGTTAAATTCTACACAGACATCATTAGCTTCTATTACATCATGATTTCACAACAGCGTATCTTGGCCTCTGCCTGGGGTGGACTAATGAGTATTCTAATGCATGAAGAACTCATTTATGATCTTTAGTCCAAGGGTGAGACAGAGTAAATCCCCATTTAAGCTTTCTTTCAATTCCTAAGCTACTGGAAATTTCTAGTGCCGTTAGGAGTCACTGATGTCTGAGATGGAGTCCAAGGCTGTTCTCTGGCACAAGAAAAGAGAGTTCAGGRTAATGTGGGGAAATCCAGACTCATTACATCCTCTAAGAAGAAACAGTCTCTCCCTACTGTTGTTATATATGTTAAACAGAATACTGGCAAACTCCTCGGCGCTGTTGTCCTACATCATTACCCTGGGCAAAAATAAATAAATAAATAAATAAATAAATAAAAATAAAATTGTTTTAAAACAAACCAGTGAGAAGGACATAGTCAGCTCTTCAGTCTGTTAAACCAGTCCTCACTGAAGACGGCGTTGGAAAGAGCTTATTCTAGTCAAAATTTCCAGAGCCTGTTTCTCGCTCTTTCACCCAAAGTCCTTGAAAACCTGATTTTATTCTGATTATTTTTTCTCCCAGACAAAAAATCTTCTTGATGAACCTGATGTTTGAACAYGATAGTAGAGGAATACAATTCCCCGAATGCGATCCTGCAAGGTCGTGTGGTCAGCATGCTCTTTTGCTTGCCTGTACCCCAGGGTTTTTGCACTGTGTGCTGTCTGACTGTAACTACGGTCCTCATTTCATCGTACGTACTGGCCACTCTCAACGTGAAAGGCGCAACTCTTAAATTGCTGCCATGCTGTCTGTGAAAGTTAGACCCTGCTCTGAGCGGTTTTCCACTGTATGTGCTAAGGCTCGCTGGTTTGAAGTTGGTGTGAGAACTTAGGAACCTCAGTCCTCGGCTGGCACGTGAATTAGTGGCTCAGCGAGTGTCAGTTCTGGGCACCTAAAGCTTTCATGGACAGGATGCTCTTCAGGACAGGTTACTTCAATTTATGTGACCCCAGGTAGGGATTTAGGTGTCACATACTAGGTCCTCTTGCTCAAAAATGCAGGTGCGAGTATAGAAATCTTGGAAGTGTCCTGTGGCAGGAGCGTCCTGCGGTGGGAGCATCCTGCAGACGCTCGCAGCACCGAGTATCGCAGCGCTGCTGGAATGGCCCTACGGTACCGCTCGGGTACCAGGAGTAACGGGTTATATTCACTCGGAGTGAGAATTATGCCTGAAGAGGGGCCTGAAGGGGAGCATCGTGTGGTTCCCGGGGCAGTCGGCTGCGGTCCCGTCTCTGCTAATGTCTGAGAAAGCTTCACTTCTGACTGTGATATTACTGCACTGTTCTCTCTCCTCTCCTGCCTCACCTTTCCCTCCCTCGTGTTTCGTTACTGCTGTTCTCCCTCAATGTTTCTGTTTTTTATTTTCCCCTTCTATTCTGTTTTTTTTATTTTATTTTTTCTTTTTGGGGGGGTTTCTACAATGTTTCTTTTCTCTGTTTCTCTGTCTCTGTGCCTCGTTTTCTCTCTCTCTCTGTCTCTCTTTTTGGCCTACTTTATCTTTCTGCATGCTATACACCACCACCCCTCCTAGGAAAGGCACTTGTTTGATACCATATCACTGCTGATCCAGGAATCTCTGGAAGGAGAGCTGAAGCTGATGGACAACCTGTCAGGCTCTGTGTGCCATCAYTATGCCCTCCCCGCTCCCGAATATTACAACTCTGAGAACCAGGTTAATATTCCTCATTTCCTGCAAAGTCTCCATCCAAACTCAGTTCGACCTTTAGTAGGTCAAGTTAAAGTTCTTTGCTTTGTGTAATATAGTCAGAGGGATTTGAAGCATAAGTCGTTTTGACTTTTTCTGTGGGAGTCAAGTTAATATCTCATTATTTTATGATGTTGTATATTGATGCAAGAGCAAAAGTACAGGCACTGAGTTTTCCTCTTCAGCACAGTCAATTTAATGAGAAATTTCTTACTATTCAAGAGTACTGTGGGAAAAGGTATGAAGCCTGTTCTTCATCCTTCAGTGGGGTTCTTCTTTTTAACTTGCTCTTAACCAGGGCTCCCATAGCAATACAGGGACACAGCTGCAGAGCTTGGAGTACACTGTGTGTTTTTTCCAAGGTAGAGCCGGAGTGAATAGGGATCATGACATGACCTCTATGTTTTGTACTTACTTATACTGCCTGAAAATCCAGTTCCACATGATTTTACTGAAGAGGCTTCTTGCACGTGGGTCATTGTAAACTAGATCCTCATCTCTGGTCTAAACCGAATTTAGGAAGGTAGGCAGCCCTTAATGATGTACTCCAACTACTTGTGTGCTCCAGTGCTTTCCTGAATAGATACTGTAATATCCTTATTTAAGATTAGTYCACTTACTTCTTAGAATAAAATTCCTATGGTCTCATATATATTATTCTTTCGATCAAATATTATTCCTAAATCACAGCAGTGAGCATAATGATAATTCAAACATAYCAATTTTTCCTGCAGTCAGAATTGAGCAAACTCCATATTTCTTTTTTTTCTTTTTTTTTTTCTGGCTAAAAATAGCAGAATTTTTCATGTTACATCAGGGTGCTTATTTATGGGCTCACTGACACTGTAAATTACCCAACTCTGTGATTCGTTAGAGAAAAGGAACAAGCTTAGGTAAAATGAAGTCCTGCTGCAGATCTTTATATAGCAGGATAACATATCGCCCTCTGATTGCTGCATATCACTTATCAGTGAGGTCTCTTAAGCTCTAGGAAGTGGTTGTCTTTGAGAATTGTCAGAGGACTAGAGATGGGAGCTATGGCRGCTGGGGACAGTGTGAACCTCAGCGAGAGCTGGTTGGAAATTTTTTGACACAACATTTTTCACCACGTAGTGCTGTTGCAGCAGAAATGTTTTGTTTTGACATTTTCGTAATGAAAAAATATAGCATTCAAGTTTGCGATGTTTTTTTTTCTTCTAAAAATTAAGTTAAAACTTTTTTTAATAATTAAAAAATTACACAAATAATTGAATCCATTTCCAGCAAAATGTTTCAATTGACTCAAACTAAATTTTTCGAGAAGGGAGGGGTGATGGAGGRGGCTTATCTTTACATTTTGGCTTGTGAAAACGTTTGTCATGTTTTCAGGCAAGTCAGGAATTTAGAGCAGCTTTAGGACTCACTGAGAGCAACCTGACTAGTAGTAACTACTCCCAGTGGAGCAATTCCACCAGGCTGGAGTTGCTGGTGTCCTCCAGGCTCTTCTGCAGCCATTCTCCCAGCATCCGGCAGCTCTGGAGATTTGGTCCCTGTTGAGGATTGCCTTCCTCATGCTGGCAGACTCCTCAGCTCTGCCCCCAGGTGCCCCTTTGGGGAGCCCATGGGAAGCCAGGAGAAGTCTCACTCCACTGACAGTGGGCAACCACATGAGACAAGGTATCAAATCTAAGGTGCTGAGAGGGGTCTGGCCCTCTAATTTGTCTCAGATGGAGTTTTGAGCCTGTCAAAACTTAATGTTTTTAAGCCTGAGTTCACTCATCACCAGCTTTATTTGGCCCCTCTGAAGTCATTTCTAAGAGTGAGGAAATCCAACTCTTTGACAACTTACATACCACAGATCTGGGCCTCTACGGCTTTTCTTGGAAGATATATTGCTGTTGAAAGGCTTTTCAAGCACATAAGATAGAAATAGTACTTTTTCTAGTTTAAAAAACAKTTGTAAGAAATGGGAAACTAAAAGGAAACACCTGGGATGTGTCCAGACAAGGAGGCCACTGCACACGTGAACCACATCCACATGTTACCTTATAAAATGTTCTCTTCAGCGCCGCCCTCTGAGGGCACGCCAGTCTCCCAGCTAGATACCGGGGGGGATTTTAGGAAGACTGAGCCTTTGCTTCTGAGTCAACATCTGCCTCTGAGGTGCTTGTCGCAGTGACTCTGCTTTGAAGGGGATACTGCAATCTCCATTTCCCCCTTCGCTCCGAAGCCTGCAGTGATGTATTGTATCTCCTATGAAAAGAGCTCTGTGCCTAGGGAGAGATCTTTATCAATGTTTTACTTGAATGCATTTAGCAAGGAAACATTAGTGCAAGAAYCGCACRTCCATACAGTGTTTGTGCAACAGCYGCAATGCCTGTTCCCACGGCCTTGCTGTGAGTCTGAGAAAGCCATCAGGGGCCAGATCTGCGATGGTGTTTGGGTACTGGAAGACGTGGGTGGAGTCCTGAGTAGGACAGTTACTAGTGCTTACACGGGAAGTGAATTACAGTCATAGCTGCCTCGCAGAGAGGGCAGAGGCCCCATAAGCTCCCCAGAGCGCTGAGAAAGGCATCCTCCACACACCGCTTCCGTGCACCACCTCAGAAATGGTGTTGGTGTTGGGGAATCTTCTGAGGCTTCAACCAAATTAGCTCAGAGGCCAAGAAAACAGCAGCATGGCCACTGGAATAGGAGTAACTAGGGAGAAGCTTAAAGATCCTGAAGCCTCTTTTATTTGATCACAGCTAGAAGGATGAATATCTCTAGTTTAATGTGATGTTACTTTTGCTTCCTCACCTATGCAGGAGGAAAACAAAATACAATCCTAGCATTAGCATGTGGTTTTAAACTCCCTTACAACTCATCAGTAAGCATTTTGCAGCTCATCAGTAAGCATTAAGTATGCCTATTCCACTCTTTTTCTTTTCTTCCCTATACTCAGTTTGCTTAAGACTGTCCCCAGTACCAACGTGCATGATGTAGCTACTCCCAGTGTAGGGATATTGCTGTGGTGTCTAGAGCTATTTAGATAATGATATTTTTTTTTTTCTCTCTCTCTAAAGATTTGTGTCCTGATTTCTTATGCTTAATCATCTCTCCCTTTAGATCCCTCTAGCTGAGATGGAGGCTCTGTCTCTGACGTCAGATATTCTCTCTGAAAAGTCCTGGTCCTTAGCTCTGACGGATGACTCTTTCCCTGATGATACTAACACACACTTACTTAATGCTCTGGAAAGCAATGTACATACGCTGGTTGCTGTATAGTCTGATGTTTACAGGGTTCGAAATACTGCTTTCACCTCTCTGTACCTGCCTAATGGCATTTTCAGTTCAAGCACATTTCTAAGTAGAACCAACATTTTCTCTGAAGAGGACGTTGTCCTTAATGCCATTAGGTCTTGGGCTGTTAGCACTCCTGTCCGCAAAGTTGGCTCCATGAGAGGAACAAGTATTTATTTTTATTTTTCCTTTGGTGTCTTATGTAAAAACAAAGTACTTTCTACAAGTAAAATAAACAACAACAACAAAAAGCTTTGGAAAGCGTCAAGGTTGAAATTTCCTTGGCATCTGAAACAAATCAGTGATCCTGAGTGAAGAGACACCCATGAGCGAGTGATTCATGTGTCCTCTGCAGCGGGGTCATCTGCGATCCTGGCATTTGCACTGGATGTTTTTCTTTAGGAACATAGGCATCACAAGGCTTTTTGCGTGACTGGTGCCAGACTGTTTATTTTAAAAATATCAGATTGGGATCTCTCAAAGATGCCACTTTTCCTGTGAATTCTTCTTAGCAGTCATCTCTCTCTCWCACACACAGACATACACACATAAAATTTGGCTTATTTTGTGTCTTTTTGAATTAAATGACCAGTATTTTGAACCCTGTCTTGACCATCTCCTCTTTGAAACATTAGACATTTTTAGCTGTGTAGCAGTCGAGTGCTTTTTTTCTGCTGTACAACAGACATAACTCCTCTTCCAACATTTTTGGCCCCATTCCTGTTTTCTTTGTTGTTGTCCACGTAGCTGCCGTTGGATGTTTGTGTTGTTGGTAAATTTTCCTGCCATTCTAGCTGGTTGTCATCCTAATTAGTACTTGTTTGGGAAACATCTCCTTTAAACCGTGACAATATTTCCCATCATGCTTCATGGCATCATGTGCAAAAGATTTTGTAAACTGTATTTAACATTTTGTATGGGGCATTTTGTTTCAAAATCAGTTTTCTGAAGAGTATTCTGGAGAGAGGGACTGAGAAGAGAACTGTTCTAGTTTTGAATTAGATTAGACAAAAGGGTTTGACGATATAATAAAGCCTCAAGAGTGTAGCCAAGATAAATGTTTAACTTAATGTTTTTCTTTCCTCCGGAAAAAAAATGTAAAACCAGGTTGAACAAAACATTTTGTGAATTAGTGTCCATACCAACAAAGTGTTTTGGTCAAAACAATTTCCCAAACTCCTGAAAAACTGCAAGCTTTCATTAAGATATTTTCTAAATGCACTATTTTGATACTTCCTTTAGACACAGTTTTAGCTGAAAAATATCTCAAACAGAATGTTTTAGTTGACTCAAAATAGTTTTGGTTTGGGATTTTCCTTTCTTTTCTTTTTTTTTCTTTTCTTTTTTTCTTTTCTTTTTTTTTTTTTTTTGGTTCACAGAAAGCTCAGATTTGATTTTCAGTCAAGCCAAAACAGTTTGTTTTTCAGAACTGCCAGTGAACCAAAAAGTCATGTGTTCACACTGCTCTGTTTGGGAGCTGGATTCAGGAGATCATTTTGCAGCCATTTTCACTGGTTTGCATGAAGTTCACCCACAAGATTTCTCCTGAGATGAGCAGAAACTGGAACCCGCTGTGGTGGTGGATCCTGCCAATGAACCCGAAGTATTAAAGGTTGGGTTTGGAGAGGATCTTGAATCCAAATGCTTGTGTTCAAATCCAAATGGTTTTGAACTTGAAACCTTGGGTTTCAGGCCATCTTCAGTGTTTTAAGCTAAATCATATGAAAGCTAAATAATATGAATGCACAGCCCTGAAGGGGAAGCTGGGGAAGGGAGGAAGAGAGAGGCTCTCAAAACCCACATCTCCGGGTTGCCAGCACAGGTCTCGCGCTCCTGCTCTGAGCGATAGCTGGAGCACGTTGCCCCTGTTATCTCGCCTTACCCGGGCTGTGTCTAAATCAGCCTAGTCTCAGGGACTGAAAGTAAAGCTGCATGACAGTGAAGGTGCGTTTCCTTCATTAAACTCACAACAGTGGTCTTCCTGCTTTATTTTTCTTTTTATCCTCCTTTTTTTTTCCTTTTTGTAGATTCTGTTCAATCTTGTCATGTTTTGCTGTGTGTACAGAACATCCCATTGAAATTTTGTTTTTATAACTGGAGGACAGAACTGGAAAAATCTCAGAACACCTATTTCAGAAAAAACAGTGGTGCACTGAGTGAGTGGAAGATTTGTCAGAATTAAGGTTTAAAGTTTTCCAAAAGCAGTTATCAGCTATGTACTGTATTGAACTACAGTGTCACATCTGATTTTGCTGATTTTCAGCAGAGACCTTTTAAAGATGGAATAACTCTTTTCTTAGAAGTGTACAGGGAAGCTGACTTCACTTCCCTTTTTGGCAATACTGTCAAACACGAGAAYACCCAAGAGAAAGCTCTGGGATGGAGCTATTTCCTTATGAAATCAGACCTAAATCTACCTCATTCAATATTGCATATGGGGCTGCCCACTCCAAGACACTTTGGCTGCAAAAGCTCCACAGTCAACACATACACAATAACCCACTCTCGCATTAGATCCCTTCTAATTAGAGAACGGCTTTAATCCTGAAGCAGTAGGTTTGAATATCCCTTTCAATAAAATGGGTTTAGTTATTCATTATGTGAGACAAAAACCAATAAGATTGTGCTGGGAGCCAGAATAGAGGGCATTTTCTGTAAACCAGATTTTAGGCGGGGGGGTTGTTAGAAGAGRAAACTGTAGTCACCTTTGCAAAAGTCTGACTCGCTGGTGAGGGCACCGAGCTTTATTGCTGCTGTCAAGGAGCAAAGTTATGCAAAGCACGTGACCGTCGCTGGGCCTTGAGGCATGATGCCTTCTTTACGTCTCCCTGAAATAGTCATGGTTTATTACTGCCGTGTTGCTTCCTCTGTCGCTGTGGATCATCCTGTGTGACAGTTTAGTGACAGTAGCAAAGGAGGGGTGTAGCTTCCTGGTAGATCCATTCGTGCAACCTGTACATACTGGCGGTGTGCATGCCCATCGTGCCATCCTGATCGCAGTAGCTGTCGCTAGGGTTTCTGGGCACTTCTCCTTGTCCAGCTCCGTGATTGCTTTTTTCCTTACTTTTTCTTTTCCGCCCCCCCCATAGGCAGATCTCCGCTCCAGAAACGACGCGCTGACCCTGTCTCCCAGCAAGGACTTGCTGAGCGTGAGGAAGCCCTCGGTGGGGCGCACCCACTCCCTGCCCAACGACAGCTACATGTTCCAGGCGCCGGGTGCCGGCCCTCGCGCCGCGTCCCTGGGCGAGCGCAGTCCCGCGTGCCACAAAGCACACTCAGGTACGGCCCCCGCCGCTCCGGCACGMTCAGGCTGGCGTTTTTCCCAGGTACTCAACTGGAGGCATCACGTTGCCTTGCATTTCCAGCTAGGCGTCGGTGTCCTGACCTGTCAAATAGCTTTGAAAAGCCCCTCCACCCCGAGCTTTCTGGCAATGCCACAGTGAGAACCTGGCTCGGACCCCTGCTGGGTCCCCTCTGCCTGGCTCCCCCAGGGTTGTGGTCCTTAAGTGCTCATCAGCTCCATCTGTCTCACCTGGAGCAGCTATGGCCCACGAGAAAAAAATTGCAACAGAAAAGCATTTTCTTGTGTCTGTCTTTTTGCAGCAGGACCTGTATTCTAGCAGGTTTTGGAAGCTCTGCATGGGAACATCTGTGAAAAAGGGGGAAAGAATGTCTCTAAATGTCTCTAAAATGAACATAAATGTGCCAAATTGAGAGAGATGGTGTGAGATGAATGGAAAAATGCGTGCGTGGAGAGTTGTCCTTCTCAGTGTGTGCGGCTGGGATGTATGCCTCGGGGCTCAGTTCAGAGAGATGCTTGGTTACAGCATGCTGCAGATGGCAAGGACTCTTTAAATGTGCACCTAGGTGCTTGCACCTGCAGCTGGCTGCCAGCCCTTATCAATGTGCTTTCGTTTGCTCTGTGTGCTGGGGTTACCTGCTGCTGGTTAGTGAATGTAGCTGTCTTTAATTCTTGCTTGTAGCAGGCCATCGTTTTTAGACATTTGTCACAGATAAGACAGAGAAGTTTTTATGAGCATTGTCGTTTGAAGGCTTCTAAGCAGAACATAATTTCAGCGCTGCTCAGAACGGCTGCAGATTTGAACAGATTAGAAGTAAGATGTTGAAATTTGCATAGTAATAAGAYTTTGGATGAATAGTGGCTGTTGAACAGCAGAAAGAAAATGCAGACACAGTGAAGGAAGATGAATCTGGAGTTGTGAGAAGTCCCTGCCATAACATGAAATTTTCAAGGTCAAGTGCAGTACTGCGAAGAGCATGTTCGTACACAATGCAGAAGGTGTGGGTAAAATCCTGGTCAAATCCTGCTAAGGTAAATGGTAAAACTCTCATTAGTTTCAGTGGAGCCAGCATTTATGGCTCTCTATAGCAGCCAAGAAATTCCCTGGAGTTATAATCACTGACCTTAGAGAAGAAGCCCATTTGCAACAGGGGGAGTTTCTAGTGTTCTGCTTTTGACCCTTAATTTGGATGCGCTTGTCCTGTCTTGAACAAAACCTACTTCGCAAACAGAAGGTGGGTGATTTCTGCGTTCCTCTTTTCTCCAAGATTGCACTCTCCAGTTCTCCGCTTGGAGAACTCAGCAGCCCTGGCTGACAGCAGGGCTTGCAGGGGGCAGGCATTGCGCCCTGGTGAGTTCACGGGAAAAATCGTTCTGCTGAAACCTGGGACAAGCGTTTTGGAAAGGTAAAGTGTCTTATTCACAGCCCTATTAAGCACTTAAAACGCTTGTCTTTTTCTCCTCCTGGTGCAATTCCAGTTGTCTTGACYGTGCCAAAGTGCTCCAAGGTGCCCAAGGTGGCCGAATGTTGGCACGTGTACTGCTGTTCTGTTCCTCCTCCAATGTCACCGCTTTGCCGGGGGGAAGCCCCCCCTACCTGTTTACAGTTGGTAATATTGTAAAGTGCTGCAAAGAGAGCAAAAGGTGCCAGGCGTCTCTAATAAATCACAGCAACTAAGCCACAATATTTCAAGCTGCGAAAGGTTTTGTTGTCAGAAACACTGGCACTTGCAGGAGGTATTTGTTTGAATACTCCTTCGTAATGGGGCTGTTGTTCTGGGAAGGATTCCAGGACAAATGAGATTCTCTGGGATGCAGTCCAGGTTAAATGAATTGTTTTGAAAAATGTTGGGCCTGAGGGGGGGGAAGGGAAGCATGCAGTGTTTCAAACCTTTTAGAAGAAGTCGCCAGCAGCCACGAAGGGTCAGAAGGAGGCTGTAGAGCATGTATTGCCTTCTCCCGGGATGCTTTGCAAAACTAGCCTTGAAAGCTGCCAGGTGCGGTTTGCTTTCATTTATTTCCTGTGGGCACTCTGGGACTGAGAGCCTTGTAGTCWGTCTCTGGATCCACTCAGGTGTGGAGACATCCGTTTCTAGAAACTTTCAAAATCATGCATGTAGAAACTGCCAGCCCAGATGAACTTCTAGCTCATAATCTTCCATTCTTAACAGGAGCTAGTCCCAGATGTATCAGGAGAAAATGCCAAGAAAAATGAAATAATGGACAATTTTGGAATAACTTATTAGTAGGTGGGCATTTTTTCCCTGTCATGGTGAGCTGGTTGTTGAATTTGGTGTTTTTGCCATGCCTGTTTGGTCCAAGATGCAAAGTAGTAGTTTTCTTTGGAAGGTCTCTGAGACAGGGAAGTGATCACTAGATGGACACTTCACATTCCTGCTTCTTCTCCTTCTTGCAAGGTTCAAAGGCATCAGTGCAGTCCCAGCCGGCAGACACCAGCTCTCTCTTGCAAATACCAAAAGACCATTTTCATCATATAAGAGCTCACGATCACTGGGTCAGAGAGAGCAAGCTGCAGGTTTCCCAGCCTGTGCACTCCCCTTCTGCTGAGAGGCTGCTCCGCAGACAGGTAAGCAGACTTACAAACCTGCTAAGGTTTTATAATGCCACGATACCAGCTTAACCATACTGTAAATTCAAGGAGGGATTCATAGAGAAACCTCAGGAGAATTGTAATTCTTCTACAGAAATAATAAAAAGGTTGACGCATTTGGATCTGAAAGCCATCCAAGAAGCTCAACGGCTGTGTGTGATGGGCATCATCTCCTTTGGCAATGTGCTTAAATGTTCTCCAGGTTGTTAGCACTTTATTCTCTCTGTCCACTTGGTAGATGCTGCCAAATGCTCCCCAGGGCACCTTGGGGTTCAGGGAACTATTTTTTAATTGCTGCAATTTTCTCAGTGCTTGAAAGGACACGGTGTCTACAGACTGTGTTCCTGGCCACCCTTCCCCTGGCTCCACAGATTTCTTGAAAGGGGGAAACTATCATTGCTGTTTTAAAGGCAGCTGGATATCTTATCGTATGCAAAACCTTCACGGAAAGCATGCCATTTTTAGAGTGAGAACTGAAAATTAAGATCTTTTAGTTTTTTATCGAGACACTTCACTTTGTRAGAGCAAAGGGACTAGCTAAGAACATACTCTGTTGATTTTGTGCCCTGTGTCACAATGAAAATCAGTGRAAGAAGTTACATTCCCAAGGCCAAAGGTGCTGTTGGAAGTGGGATTTGGGTTTTTGAATCTTCTATGTGCTTTTGAAAGGTTAAACTTGACAATATACAGAACAGATTTCATTTTGTAACTGATTTTATCTCTTTTTTTTTTGCCTCACATTGATTTAAATCCTGATTCAACCCAAGATCTGAGAGATCTAATCAAAGATTCCAATCTGCTTAATTGGAAACATAAGTTTAAATTTATCTTTTAGTAAAATACTTGCACTTGTGCTTGTCTCTCATGTGTTTAAACATACTTGATTGTGCTGCTGGGTCAGAACCAGAGGCATATCTGATTCCTGAACTCTGTTTTCCTCAGTAATTTTCTATGTCTGGTTTTATATACACAGCCTAGATCATTCCTTTTATTTTTTTTTTTTGCAAAAATAATTTATTTCCCAAATGAAAATATTTCCCTTTCTTTCATCTTTTAATCAACATTGACAAATTAGACAGTTGATTCATTAAGCTCTAAAAACAAATGTGAAGTACCAAGGTTAACAATTACATTAGTCTGCAATACTAAGCTGACAMGAGGAATTCCTAGCATGTATTCGCTTGCACAGGGCTGGCCCACTATCCCAATCACCACTAATGGGGAAACTAATTGATGTCATGATTCCAGTTCGTAACCATCCTCCCGTGCCTTCTAATGAATAMCAGACCCATTCTTTTGAACTGATCTGTCTAGAATAAATTAGCAGGTTAGCCATCTTCCCCAACCTTAATTTTGTTCATATTTACGGAGGCTTCCTTTTCTTAAACCCTTTCAATATTTACATTAATTCACTCTCCTGCCTCCTCCCTCCTACTGTGAACCTGGAGTGATTTTTTTAAAAAAGAAAAGGGCTTTGGGACAGCGAGCAGCTCTGTCCACGGACCAGTCACATCTCTCCGAAAGTTAGAGATGCTGCAGCAGAACCTCACCAGGACCTCGCTGCACGCCAGCGTGTCACCAGCCACTTCAGGGTYGCTAGCATCTAATTTGGGATTTCTGGAAAACTCTTGGCTGGACTGTGTAGCGTTAAGCATGAAGGTTTGGGAGCACTGGTCCTAGCTCCTAGCTMCGCTGACCTGACCCTCCAGGTGTTCATCTTTCTGACCTGAGTTCAGCAGAATTTGAGCAACGCTCAGAGAGGTGCGTGGCTTAGGATGCCTGTCACTAGCCCATGTTTATGGGCATTATAACATCTGCGGCAGGGGAGAAGTTTGTGGCCTTCTGCCAGCATTTTATACCTGTCAGTGGCAAAACCGGATGGCCAAACACTTTGAAACTTAGTCCTTAAAGAGGCCAAATTCCCTTTACCTCCTTGGCAGAGCTGCTTGCTCAAGTACTCTCTGCTCTGCTCCTCCTATCACCATCCCTAATACTCTGCTAGCTCATCACATAGCCCAAACTAGGAAAGCATTTTGATTTGCAGTACCCATTTTTCTTTACTGTTACCTATTTTGCATGTAATTCTGATTTTTTTTCTTTCTTCTTTTCTTTCTTTCCTTTCCCTCCCCCCTTGTCCTGCCCCCATCCTTAATTTGTGCATAGATAAATCTTGTCCACCACATTCCTGGTCCGTGCACKTTCCTCCATCGCTAAAACCTGTGTGTTTAACCTCCCTTTCCCTTCAGAGTGCTGTAGCATGGACACGGTCCCCACGGTAACACGCAGTTTAGACTCCGGAAAACTTGACAATTAGCAATACACTTACAGACGAAGATTAGCGGCTCAGATGCTTGGAGAGAACATTTAAAGCCAAGCTCCCCACCGAGTACCGGGCTCCTTGGCAGTGCATTGCACAAGGGCTYTTCTCCAGGAGAATTAAAACCACGTTGATTTTGGTTCTGGTTCCAGGACTACACCAGATTATGGCTGCTACCGGGGTATACACCAATGTAACGATGGATGGTCATACCAGAGGAGGGGAGGTCTCTCTTTTTATTTTGAAATGAGTCRGTGAAACATTTATCTGAGCAGTCACTGCTAATGTCTACCAARGATGCCTGTATTTTTGGAAAAGAAAGAACTGGTGGTGGCTACTATTGCATTTGTGTACATCACAGGTTTGTGTTCAAGCAAAAGCAATGACAACAAGAATTGTTTTTTTGCTTTTGTCTTCTACTCTTTTGTGGCCTATGCTTCAGGGTATGTACATGATTTTTTCTCCCTAAACACTCACTAAAACTATTGGCATTGAGGAACACAGAATTAGCTCCACATCTGACTGTGGTTAATTACCAGCATGATGCTGTAAAATTTTAACTAGAAAGGATTCACTAGTTTTGGACAAAAATGTTTGCCATATTGAATATTCTCCCAACTACCATGGACAACAAAGGGAGCCCAATGTGCAGATGCAGCAACAGTTGCTGGTGGTTGTTCGTGCGCATGTGTACGTACTGCAGCTGATGGCAGCTTGGCCTGAGCAGAGATCGTTTGGCTCAAATGATCCTTTTGGAACTATTTTTATAAAAAAAATCTATGATCATTTGGAGTAGATTTGTCACAAAAACATTCTTTGGTATGAGGAATTTCATGGCTTTAGATGACTTTGAAGGACTGAGACTGGCTGTGTGCATTTCCTCCAAACTTCTTCAAGAAACTTTTAATTTTTAAGGTTATTTAACAATCTTCTCAAATTTGAGACACTGGTTTTCAGGGCTAGTTAATATGGCAGATTTAGAAACTCTTCTGACAAGGGATGCAGTGCAGTGAAAGGATGAAGCCTTCAAAATATGTAGTCCTGCAGCAGGCAATGGCAAGCTAAATTCAGTGACCTTATGCAAGGGGCCAGGGTTTCACTRAAAATCCTGTGACTCCCAAGTAACCAAACTCTTCCACTTTGCTGCCTGTCCATGCCTCGTGTCTCCGCAGTGCCGTGCCCTCGGTGCTCGGCTCGAYGGTYGCACCGCCGGCGGGACGGGAGGCGGCGTGAGGGCGGCAGGCTCCACACTGCCCCAGGATGYTCCAACCCTGGGCTGGCTCTGGAGATCCTGCTCCGGGTCCTCAGCATCCCCGGAGCTGAAGGGAAGGGATTATATGGGGCTCTTTGCACTTCCTTCTCCCACTCATACTTGGGCTGGTAAAATTATGAAGGGGTTTACAGGAGACCGTCATAGTTTATATAACAAGAATATGCCTATGTTTGGGTGAGGGTATTTGGTTTTTGTGCTCCTCCTCAGTTCAGAGGAGAAAGCTGAGAGTCAACCATTTATGGCAAAGAAAGGGCCAAATTCTGCCGTAACGTTTGTGAGGATAAACCCAGAGATAAACCCAGAGAGTCGAGGCSCAGGAACGGCTATCACCCGTGGTGCAGGCTGAGCTATAGGAGCCGCTGGTGTCTGTGGCTCTGCGCTGAGGTGTCTTGGTGGAGTTTGGTGCCCTGTTAACGTTACGCCTTGCTCCTACTAACCTCCGTTTGGTCTGTCTCTCTTATCCGGCGACTCCCCTCCTCCCCAATCCCTTTGCACTCCGATGCAGATGGCGATAAGAAATGACTCTTCAGACAGCAAGGAGAACGTGCACGTGGAGGTGAGTGAACTCGTGGACCCAACCGTCCCCACCATGCCCAAGGAGGAGTCACCTGGTGCTCTGACGCCCACGGGAGCRAGTGACCTGGCTGCGTGGAACCGGGCGAGCGTTCGTACGCAGCAGCATTCCCACAACCAGTATAATATTTCAAAGCAGGCACCAGCGTCGTGTGCTTGTGCAGACTCGTATCAAGAGACAGCTGGAGACTCAGTGGACCAAGAAGTATCTGAAACAAACAGCTCTTCGGAGCCTTTCACTTCAGAAACTTGTACAGCCTCGAGTGCCTGTTCAGAGGTTTGGCCTCTCTCGCCCAAGAGGAACATAGGCAATACCGGCAATGTTATGTTGAAGGACCTGAAGAAATACCACAGTGTAGACACCCAGGGCCTTCTAAAAAAACCACCCTCTTGGTTAGATGATCAAAGGAGACATTCAATAGAAATTTGTTCCATGGAAAACAGCCCCCAGCACCATTCCACATCTAGCTCTTCTGGCTTCATAAGTCAGGTGGTAAGTGAAATGGAAGGCTTGCAAGGAATGCGGCAGAAGAAAAAACTGAGCCCCCCATGTATATCTATAGAGCCACCCGATGGACAGAGTTTGCTGCCTAGAGGACCTCACAGCATCTCACCTGCCGGCGCAGACAGTTGCCTGAGACGGCGTGCACCATCCTGTGAGTCCAAGGATTCGATGGATACGGGGGAGTCGTTGCTTCCGGACAGTACGTCAACATCTCCAGCCCCAAAGAAAGACTTGTTGACRCTTCCTAGCTTTTCCTTTGATCAAACTGAAATGGACCCCTGAGTTACTTTTCTGTTGGTGCCAAACGTTTTCTTTCTTTCACGTAATAGAGGAAAAAAAAGAAACTAAAAAACTGTATTCCAGAATGGCACTGGGTAAAAAATTTCCAAAGAAAGATTAAAGAACCAGCTGGTTAAGAGAGTGGTTAACCTATATCACGCTTACTTAAGCATACGTTCTGCTTAGGTAAAAGCAATACAATGTGCAGAATCTATATGTATATTATATTTTATTAAATTAATTGAATCTAGCATTGCGGGATGTAGTACGTTTTGTGACTAAAGACTCGTTTAATTTTCTTCTATTTTAAGTATCTCAGAATATTTCTGAGATAAAGTTGGTTTTTATGAATATTTTAACCTAAAAATATATATTTAATCCCTTCTCTTTTTTTTGTTTTGTTTTGTTTAGATTTCATTTTGTTTTGCAAAGCACAAAATGTAGCCAATTAGTGCATTACAGAGGAAAYGTATCCCACAGTCAGCAGTGAATAAGAATTATTTAATGTAATTTATTTTTTCCCCTTGGACTTCAATCATCTTCTGGAAAAAGAGCATTTGCATAGTCGAGAAACGCAGTGGTATTTTTTTAACCAAATAATATTCTAATCTTACGTAAAATTGACTTCCAAAGTAAAAGCAGGTGCGCAAAACGAGGAATGTACAAAACGCTGATAGATGCCTGAAGGCTGTGAACGGAGAGCCAATTTAACTACACGCCGGCGCTACACAGTGCTGATTCGTAGAAGGGTGTTGTATATTGTCCACTGGTGGGTGACAAAAGCATGTCCATGGATCTCTTTTCAAATATGCCTAGGAAATTTGGGCAACAAAAGCCTACGGTCGCTCCTGAAATGTTTTTTTCCGGTGTCTCAGCTAACGACTGTTTCTTCTGGTTGGTTTTACACGTGTGCAAGGCTGCTGTTTTCCCTGCACTTACTGCTTTTGCACGAGGGTGGAAAGGAGAATAAGGCCATATTTAAGATTTGTACCYAGTGGCCTCAGTGCAGCCACGACACAGCAGTGTGCTTAAGCACATGYTTAAAGTTAAGCTCCCACTTAAACTGTGTTGAGGTTGATGAAGGTTAAGTAATTACTTAAAATTAAAATCATATGCCTGTATGCTTAACYGAATCAAGGTCTGTTAAAGTTTGCAAAGTTATTCTACGGAATGCCGTAAGCAGGTCTGCAGGTACTGAAAGGATTGTCGATTTTAAGTAAAACTGTCAGGGTTTTTGCTGTTGCTACTAGCGTTAATTTACATGACCCTAATTGAAATTTATTTCCAGTCTAGTAAAAGCCTTAAGTAGCAACATCACGGTAAAAAAAAGAAAAAAAGGTGGAATTTATATCCTTACTTTATAACATGTTCTTAATGTCAGTCATCTCCAAAATTAACTGTTTATTCTGTGCTAATGCCCTCTGCAAAAACCAGTCTGTAGGAGTGGAGCGAGCAGGACAGCAGCACAGCCTGAAGCTCAGSGCAGGGTTTGGCGCAGCGGGACACATCCTGCTGATGGAAACCAGGCATTAACTTCACTGAACCTCCATGAAATCAAATTAAGATGTAGGCTCAACAAGACTTTGGAAGCCCTAGTTTAAAGTGTGTGAGTAGTCGCAGGTTTAAAATTGCACACATGTACAAGGCTTTGCTGGATCACGGCTTTAAAGCAGCACAAGCAAGGGAGGGATTTGTGCTAATTCGATCAGTCAGGCGTTTGTAACTTTTTGAGAACTACTGATCTCCTCAAGTCACTAAAACATGTTGGTGTACAGCCTCTTATCCTTTCAGAGATTAGACGATTATGACTATGTGTATCCGCATTCGCTTCAGGTATATATGCAAGAAGAAGATGCTGTTCATATGTCATAGGCCTGAGAGAGGTCTTAAGCTCCTGTATTTTCATTTGAGGAAGTTTGCTCCATAAATGATCCCTGCTGATTGTACATGCCCTATGAAAACGCAGGGATTTCGGCAGGAAGTCAGGCAATCGGGGCATTTAAAGAACGAAGATTAACGTTCTCTGCTGGTTACTGCAGTTAGGTTAATTCTGGGCTGGGACCTTTTCCCTCTCTTCCATAGTTACAATATGGGCCCACATGGAGAACGCTCGCTTTGAAACGCCAGCCAAATTCAGAGTTAAGCCCATTTAAAGCAGCTATTTCAAACAAACCTTTCATCAGTTCTTCCCTGGAATCGTATTTAAGGGAATAATAAAATTACAGTGCACTAAGACTGAGAAATAGTCTTAATCCCTTTTTTGGGGGATTAAGGCTCACTCACAATGAGCCTTAACTTTTCCTTTCACATCTACTAAATAATTTGGCAAAATAGCTAGGCTACTAAAATTGCTGTACCCTGGTTCACTTAATGCTTAGCAGTGTGTATATGTAGCTGGAACGATACTACTCGTACAGTTCCTTCCCTTGAAAATAACACACAGCATTTTAGCTTGAAATCGTGGCACAAAAAGGTGATGTGATGTTAATCCAAAAGCTCWACTCCAAATATAACAGAAAGCCTGAAGGCTGATCTGTTTTCACTACTTGGGGTTTTGCCCACTGACAAGCTTTGTGTGAGTAACAAGAAGTTTACATCATACATTAGTATTCAATAAAGACTAGTCAATGAAGAATACTGTATGATGATGCATTCAGGAAAAAAAATCCGTGTAAAATAGTTTGTTTTCTAAACCAGATAAGTTTTTTTCTAGCTGCCCTTTTGAAAAAAAAAATGGATAGAAATGTACTGCAGTGTGTGCAATAATCTTAACGTAATTTTAAATACCTTTCGGGGGGGTTTTATAGAATTTGACTTTTTTTAAACAAAATGTACAAAAATCCACTGGAATTCTGTAGAACGGTTATGTTGATAGAACTTTTTATATTTTTGTAGCAACCTGTAGAGAAATTGTTAAAAAGTCTGTGTAGCGTCTTGGGAACAGAAGCAGCTCTACGGAAATTTTCCTTTTCACAAACCCGGAGCCAGTCCTACTGTATTACAACACCCCTAACCTAGTTCCCGCGCCTGCGTCCAGGTCATGTTTCCAAGTAAGCAGCTCCGCTAAAGGTCTACGATACTGCAGTGCTATTATTGTTTAATACCTGAACCGACATAAATCACCTACCCTGAGAACTCGGCCCATATTGACCGGAAAGTAGTTAGTTACATTGCTAGCCAGTTCATCCAAGCACACCAGCACTTTAATACTGTGGTTTTACTGTACACAAATGGGAAGAGAATATTCTGCTATCGCCAGTGGGACAGGTGAGGAAGGAGAGGTTGCAGATGTGTCTGGAAAAATTTTAAGTCCACTTTGCAGCCCCTTGCACATCGAACTAATTTTTCATAGCTAGGTTACAGGCTGTTTATACTGTAGATACATGGAGGAGGGCAAAGAAAATACTGTTTTTGACTTCTGTGGATTGCACTCAGCACAAGATGTGTTCAAGGGAAAAAGGAGGAAAAAAAAAAGCAAACAAAAATGTTACATTGTAAATTAGGCTATGCCCCAGTCTCCCCTTTTCTGCCCCTTTGGCTATAATAACCCATGTACACTATTAAACAAGGTGACTAGAGTAGGCACAGTACCTTGCAATGTCTGTAACAACCTAGTATATATTATAGAACTTTGTATTTAATAGTTAATATATTGTTATACTGTATCAGGTATATAGGCCAAAACCAAGATCTTTTGGTCAGGGCAACAAAAGGTGGTATTCATGGGGAAAATTGGGTTAAAACGTTCCTTTTTAAAAAATAAAAAAAGACAAAAAATGAGTGTAAATCTTTACAAATGACAAAAACAAATGTGTCCTATTAAAAGCTTTTGAAAAGAAAACAAWCGTGCACTTCCCTTTCTTTTTACTGTTGATAACCTGTACCATTCAGACTGGTCAAATCTTTGGTTATGTTTTGATTGCGAATGGTTGGAGTAGTACAGCAGCAGCAGCCAATGCAGAGACAGGAGCCCACCCGAGCCGGACATGCAGATGTTGYTCTGAAGAGATGCTGGACTTGTCCACGCAGTCACAGCTTGTGAATTTCTGATCTGAACTATAGCAACCTTCCTCTCCGTCACAAAGTCACCCCTTGTTTTTCCCCTTGCAGGTCCGGCATTAGTAGAGATGAATGCAGCAGCTGCGCGGCGGGACAGGGCAGACCTCCAGAGCCATCTGCACCTAAACTCTTCAGGGGTCTTTAGTGACAAGTCGTGGTAGYTCTTAGGGTGAGGAGCATCTCCTCTCCTCTGAGAAGCAGCCACTAGAGGGAGGAACGAGGCACTTAGTTGCTCTCCAACATCTTTGCCTCCTTATTTCACACTTTGGCTTGATGGAYTTCATGGCTCACCAGTCAGCTACACGGGAGCTCCAGCACAATTTTCTTATCTAAATGGTGTTTTGCTAAAGGCTCTTTCACCTCTGTACAGAAATCAAGAAGAAAGTTACCCCTTGAACAGAGAGGAAACATGGATCCAAGCAAAATGCCACCAAACCCCCAAGGAGCAGGACTCCAGAGGTGGCCTCTTGTCATGCGGCTGCAGTTCCCAAGGTCCAAGCCTCTGCATGGTGAGGGCACCCAACGGCCTCTGACCCCAGGAGCAGCTAGTGAGCAGGCTGGACCGGGAGTGCAGAGCAGCCGGAGAGCCAGGCACGTCACACCACGTGCAGAGGTGAGATCACTTGGCGGTTCATTCCTGGTGGGAAGGTGAAGCCCTCTATTTCCAGAGCCGGGTTTTGGAGGAACTTGGGCAGGGGTGACGGAGGTATTTTTTTACTGTGAGCATTCCTATACTGAATCTCTTTTGCTGCGTTTTGCTTGTGGCTTTAGAGAGCTCCCACCCAGGCTGGCCATTTGTGGACATGCTGTCTATTTACCAGAACTCAGGCATGGCACTTTGTTACTCTGTTTGGTAATTTGGATGCCACACAAAAATAGATTGTTTTGTTGCAATGGTAGCTGCATCTGGATGGGGGCTGCGTTTCAAATCCAATTCATTTCTGGCTTAATCCAGGCAGTTAAGTGAACTTGGCTAATTGTCCTGCTCTTCTAAGGGCAGTGTCCGCCGGAGGAGCTGCACATGACGTCCCCAGGCCACAGTTCGGTGAGTAGCTGCAGGAAGGCTATGAAAGGCCTTTGCATACATTCCRTATTTCACATGTCCCAAAGATACGTACCAAGACACGCCAACACACGGCCGTAGACACGACCAGCACTACGGCAGGAAAAAGCAATTTAAAGAAACATCTCTGGCTCTCTTTATTGCCAGCAGCACCACATAAAGGACCAGCCCTGATCACCTGGGCTTTGGTCCAACAGAGCCACGAAGGGACCTGCCCGGCGGCCCCCGCCCGCACCCCCGCGGGCAGTGGGGCTGAGCCGGCGCGCCTGGCGCCTTTTCCTGCACAGCGTTTTGCTACCATCTAGTGGGCTGGAGATCGCGGGAGGTTCGGGAGCTGCTGCCAGGTTACAGGCACCCTAACGGTCTTTGGCTACCGGGAAAAATCACATTTGCAAGAAAGACCCTGCTGTTCAGCTCCGCCTGTTCGGGAATCGCTCTGTTTCCTAGCGSGGGGCCGGAGAAGCGGTACAGTAAAAATCTGGGGCGGAGGGGTCTACTCCTGCAGGGATTTCGCACCGTGGGTTTGATAGCCTGGTCCCTCCCCGCAGCAGGAGCAGAGGCAGGCCGTCTCAGCTTGTGCAGGGCCCAGGGAGCCAACCACAGTCCCAGGGCTGCCGGCAGCACAGAGGCCAGGGCAGCACCCAAAAGGCTTATTTGTCTCCACACACGCTTACTCCTCCTTTTTTAAGCACATTGAAAGCACCCCGCTCAAAGCACACTCCTCGCTGTGCAGCCCATGCATCYGTCCATACGGGTCGTGCACTTGCATGCAGCGGCCAAGAGCCTCACAGCCCGTGAGCTCACTCACGGTGCTTTGGCCAGCGGTGGGACGGGYGGCCAGAGAGGCCTCGCTGCGACGTTGCATGGCTCGGACCCAGGTGCTGCGAGCTCTCTGTGTAAGAGAAGTAACGTGAGAGCTGGCCCCGCTAGCTCCGGCGCCGGCCGAACGCGTGTCGCTAGGTGGCAATGCCACAAAACGCCTTTGCTGGGCTATTTCTGCGCTTTGTCCTCTTCTGCACCTGAGGGCTGTCACAGCCCGGCATTTCTGTTTGGTTTGGCTTGATCTTCAGTGGAAYGCCACTGACTAACTGGCAGTTTAGCATTTGAGGGTGATTAGAATTTAAGATTGGTTTTATGCGTTCCACTCAGTGCTTCAGATCTGTTTACAGTGCGCTCTATAATCCCACAACATCCTGTGGCATTTTCTCTTGTTGCTTGAGTCACTGGACACTATAATTGGCAAGCTTTCAAAGGTCCTGAATAGATTATCTTTCCATATCTATTTAATACTTCAAATAATGCAACCAAAGTCCCCTGCAGCTCCAGATGGAAAATGAAAAGGCTAGTTAAACCACTTAATTACTTACTGTGCTAGCAATTACTTTATAGAAATATAAAGCAGATTCCAGATGTTCCAGGTGAAGCCAGGAAGGAGTTAAAACTGGAGTCGTTACACAACGGAAAAATACTGCTGCAGGCAGCGTGCCAACAGTGGCGCGGGCAGCGCAGAGTCGCGCAGCCGTGTGTCGCGGCCGAAGGCCAGTGGTCGTTCCCCATTCATTCAAAGGAAGACGACCCCAATTTGGGGGGCAGGAGTACTGCTACCACTGTGAGCTCCATGTGTCGGTTTTGTGATGAAGTTCTGAGGTAGGATAATTTGGGGCTTTAGCTGCCAGCCTGCCCAAGTGCCACGTGCTGCTTGTCTGCAGATGTTTGTTCATCACTCTAAGCTCCCTCTGCAACTCAACCRCCTACAAGCTGAGGTGTGTTAGACCTGCCACAGGCTTAACTAACCTCTTGCRGCACTTCCAAGCATGTTTGTGGTGTTATCAAACAGGCAACAGAGAAACATCCAGGGCTTTCCGAGGGTTGCTGTCTGCCTCAAGTCTGCTGGTAGCTGGAGCAGCTCCCAGGATCACYTTGGGGAGATCTTGGTAGCTCTTCCATGCCTTGGTTCTTCTGCTCACTGCTCCCAGGATGAAATGTAGGCACATGCTCATGGAGCAGGGAAAGGTGGCATTGCACAGAGTGTCCTGGAGGAGTCACACACATACCATTTTCTCTTCTTGTAGGCCCTTGATGCATTAGGCCCTTCCCAGCACTAACAGAGGGACTGTACAATGCAGCTTGAGGCCAAATGCTCTGCACTCCTCATTTCTGGGCTGGCTTTCTGGGGAACTGCCATCTCCGTTATTTCAGACAGGGGGAAGCTCTTGCCTTCCCCTCCTTCCTTGCAAGGCCACATGGCTCATACGTGCTGAAAGCAAAGAGTGGGGCTGCAAGTAAAAACTGGGGGCTGCAAATTCCCAGCCCCTTCCCTCACTTCTAAACTGCTCAACGTGCTTTCTGGAACAGGGCAAATTAAAATTGAATACTTTACTGCCAGAAAAGGGCTGCACACTATATGCAACACCTTAGACCTTGGAGAAACCCAAYCTGCCGCTACTCATGTGATGTTGACTTAAACAGGAGTTTGTTACAAGTCCACATGTTTATGTGTCAAAACGAGGTGCCATCCTCTTACAAGGTGTATAGGATCTTGCTGTAAATGTTAYTTTGGTGGCTTATTTTTCTTATCATCTGTAAACTGTGACACCTCTGTTGGTTTCAGAAGGGGATCTGAGCCCCTCCTGTTTCAAACAGAGAAAGACAGTGATATTTAAATTCAATGTTTAAGCTCTCCTCAGCCCTCATCTCTAAGTGTTTTTCACGATGATTTCTCAGGGGATAGGTCACACTTCATTTTGCTTTTGGTGCCTGCAAATCAGCATGAGGTGACATCYGAAGAGAAGCCTGCCTCATATCTGACTCTGTCCTTAGACAAATAACTCCATTCTCAGGTTTCTTCCTCTCCTGCCCAGCCCATTATTGTATTTTATAGCTAATTTTTCTGCTGCATAGCCCTGAGTGTGCATGATGCATCATGATTATACTGACTTTGAACACCTGCCCTACAGGTTAGCAGGTGAAAAGTCTTTTCCCTGTGTTACCTGCTATGGAAAGGAGGATGCAGATACGTTAATGAATGAACTCAGATCAAATCCTGCCACTCCCAAAACARGTGAACAGTGACAGAAAGCTGTCTCCCAGGTTCATGACCTCTCTGATATTCACACAGAAGGCACCATTTCATTTTCCTGCATTGCCAGCCTGCATTTTCGGGAACGTCATAGGAGTAATGACATGTTTCCAGTTACAGGTCTGGCTCATCTGTCTTCCCTCCCATCATCAAAGAGAAAGAGGACCAAACTGCAGCTGCTTGAGATAGTGCTTCAGGCTCTGCTTTGCACCCGCGGCAGCAGAATCCTTTACCCGAGGCCTTCCCAGAAGCTTTTAAGCTTCCTCCTGTCRTGTCTTTCTGATAATGTAATATTTCCTTTGTTCCTGCCTTGAATTTTTTCCTCTCTGCTAGACTGGTTTTCCAGACAGCACCTGGAAGTCAGTAATTATATTGCAAAGTCAGTCTCAAGCACGCAGGGTCTGCTGTGAGGTCCAGACTCTGGACTGGCTGCCAGGTGACCCTCTAACTCGTGTTGGGGGAGCAGAGGGCGTGCGAGATGGATGGGCAGACTGGCACCCAGCAGGCACCCGCTCATCAATACTATCCCTGTCTGATGCCATGAACTGCTCCTGAGGGTGAATGCTGCCTACCATGAATTAGAAATATAAAGCAACAGGCAGAATCAGGAACTAATTTTGGGCCCTGTGAGAGCCGGGGAAGTACCAGAGCACAGGACCTTTCTCCACAGATTAGCTGGAGCAATTCCACTGAAGTCAACAGTTTAATCGGGGATTAATGCACATACCATGTATGAATGGAAGTATGCAGTATATTGATAAATTAAACCTCTCCCCTCCTGCACACACAGCCTAAGGTAGCTGTTCTCAAGGTGCATTTGTAACCTGTGACACCTCGTAGTGTCAGAGCCAGTCTTCATTTAGGGCAGGCTTTCAAACTGYGCCAAGTTCTGCTGCTCAGTGCAAGAAGCCAGAGATACATGTTTCTGTGTCAAGAAATTTCAGATTTTCAGCACTTCTTTTCAAGGTAAGGTCTAAGTGAACAAGCCCTCTTGCAAAGAGATCTCGCAGTGTCCTTAGAAGATCTCTCTCACCCAGCTGGATGTGGCTCCTCTTGTATTCACTGTGAGGGCTGTAATGTGATTGTGCTGGTTAGCCTAGATCAATCGGAGATTTCCAATCTTGTAGGCAGCCACCAAGAAGCTTATCTTGGGCAAGTGCTTATCTTCCTGCAGTAGCAAGTACTGCATTCCTTTAGCCAGATTATTGTGACTAAAACAAATTCTCAGCATTGTTCGTTGAGAGCACATGGCTTCCTCTGATAGTGCTCCACGTGGGTGTTACACCTAGCATCTTCCATGGTCCAGTCATAAAAGGCTACTAGATTTTTTTTTCGAGGTGAAAGTGCTTCTCATTCCTTTTCCTCTCTGGTGAACATTTTTGACAATAGCCTTGTGCTTGATGGTTCTTCACGCTCCAGCAAAAAAGGAGATTGGAACTCTTAAGATATTTAAGTAGATTTGTGACAACAGAGTGCTTTGGGTGACGAGATGTTGTTGGACCCGGTGTTATAGCAAGCAGGTGGCCAAGCAGCAGGTTCTGCAAGGTAAATAACRTAGTGGGAGTATCCTGCCCAAGAGGGAAGCAAGCAGTGCTGCTGCATCATGTGCCAGTGAAACCCGGGTTGCGTCCAAAGTACTGCACTACAACATGGGCCAGKTAGACGTTTATGTGAAATTTATTGTCTGGAAGCCTTTGAAGTAGGTCCATGCCACTTGTTTAACCAAATGTCCACAAAGGAAGGAATTAACCTGAAGAAGCTGCAGGGGGATGAGTAAGGGATGAGGCACTAAATCACGCTGTGGCAGAAGCAGCCAGGTTTAGGTGCAGCTTAGAGAACTCTTAGAATCCTGTTTTTAGGATGCCAGAGAAGTGGCTAGGCTACATCTAGGCAGGGAAAAAAAAAGAGAGAGAGAGAGAGAGAGAGAGAGAGAGAGAGAGAGAGAGAGAGAGATGGCCATTTTTTTGCGGTTCCAGACATCCACAACTCAGTATGTTGGCCCCACTGCTCGGGTACAGAGTGTCTGCGTTTCTCTTGCCCAGTGACTGCGCACCCGGAGATGTGGGTTTCAGGGAGCCGCGCGTCGGGACCAGAGGGACGCGGCTGTGAAGCGAAGCCACGATCCGCAGCAGCATCCCGGATCCCAAGGAAGGAGGCACGGGACCGGGGGCGGGAGTGGTGCCCCACGGCACTGCCCCACAGCCCAGCAAGGGCCAACATGGCCCCCGCTGCCCTGACGGGGGGCTGAGGAGAGCCGTGCCGTGGGCCCCAGGCCGAGGAGAGGCCACCGGCCAGGCCTGGCGGACACCGCGGGGGCCGGGGCAGCTCGCAGCAGGGCTTGGGGCTGGGCGGGGGCCCCGTCAGGGCTCGGCGGTGATGTGGGGCCTGAGAGAGTCCCGTCGCGGCTGGAGGGCGGCGCAGGGCCGGGGGCTCCCAACGCGATCGCCGCGCCCGGCCGGCG
>NW_028186258.1:2663636-2747858 GCF_003343005.1 Rhea americana
CTTCCCCGGCCCCGGCCCGCAGCTCTCCGCGCCCGCGGGCCGCCGCGCAGCCGGCGCTCGCAGCCTGCCCGGGAGCGGGGCCGGGGGCGGCAGCAACTTTCTCTCTTGGGGGTTCTGCGAATTCGCTCCAGAGTCAGCCCCCCGCGAGCGCCGGGCCGTGGCAGAGCTCCGGCGCTTAGCTGAGGACGCGCTTGCTGCTCCCCTGGCCCCTCGGGAGCAGCCTCGCCGCCCTCGGGCTCCACAGCGGCGGCCCCGACGCGGGGTGCCGCTCCCTCCGGAGCGGCGCCGGCGGAGTGAGTGGCTGAGCGTGGCTGCGGCTCTTCGGGCTCTGTGTCTGTGAAAGCGCTCCGTACCGCTGCTGCTAAAGAGGAACGGGCTCGGGGTGGCCACAGGCGTGAGGGGATTGCGGTGACCTAAGTTAGCGTGTGGAGCCGTCAGCCTTGCGGAAGGGCTGCCTGCCGCAGGCACTGGGATCCTACCCGGGAAAGTTTGGAGGTTGCTGCTCTAGTGTGCTCTGATGGCTAAGCCTGTAAACGTGCATCGTTGCAATACAGCGACCCGGCGCAGGATTTCCCCGGAGTGCCTGGTCGGAGCATGCTGTTGCTTCTCCCTGTTCCGTGTATGCAGACACTTTACATCATAGGAGGTCACGGGGATTTGAGCGTGTGTGGTTCACTTGGAACTGCCCGCTAATAAATCACAATTTGTGTGTGTTGACTTGATGTCTGGGTTGTGTTCTCTTAGAACATACTGCTTTTACTCAGAAAAGAGTTTTCCAAGAAGAGAATAGCGGGAATGAAAAGGAATGTGTGAAGACAGACCACTTAGGAAATGCTAGAAAGCCATGAAAGTACAACACAAGCAAAGGGCTGTGAGGACTTAGCTGAGCTGCATCTTTACGTGACTAATTATCGATCAAAATCTGTCTCTACATCACTTTCTAAAAAGGACTTAGGTGTCTAAGCACCTTCCTTCCTTTCCTTGTTCTGTCTCAGATTTGATTTCCAAGCACTCTGCACACTCTGTTACAACAGTTGGTGGATAAGCTTGCTCAAACAAGTATTTTCACCTCCTATTGCTATTACAAACACTTACAGAACAGGAACAAGCACAAACAGATCAACGCTGTGTGCTAGTTATTGAGTGCAGAGGTCTTTTGCTGTGTTGTGTCTGTTGTACACTGTCCTCGTGATACTTCTTATTCTATGGCTTTTCAAGCCAGGATTTGTAGGAAGTAACGGTAATTCAGAAAAGGATTTTGATTGATAAAAGTTTATTTCCAGCCTAAATGATGATGAGTTCTAATTGTGTTTAGCAAAACATGTACAATAATATACTTTCAGCCTTGCGAGGAATAGTCGTGCAAATATTGTTAATTCCAGCTGTTGGCTGAAACATGGTAGTCTGGGTTAGTGGATGAATGCGTTTTTTTATCCAAGTCTGTGAAGGAAGATGTCATGCATATGTTACAGGGATCTCCAGATTTTTTTTATTATTTGTGTACATATTACATCCTTACACCTCAGCATTAAATATCGCTAGGGAATAAATAGAAATTGATTGAAAAGAGCTAAGCACTGTTTCTTAAGCAAGCAGACAGAAGAACCTCCCTCATTTTTGAGGAATGTTATCCACCTGAATGTGGAAACCATCCCTTTATCACTTGCTGCAGGAGCGGGGCCATGGATTATTAGATCAGTGCTGCGCTTTTCCTTTAGATCTCAAGGCTGTCTGGGATCATTCTGAGTAAGTCTGTGTAATGATTCCTGTATCGAGCCCGGCAGTGTGAGATGTGTTGTGTTCCTGTGATAAGAGACTCTGGTGGCTGCTTCCCGGTACTGCTATGCAAGTCACTGTGGTTTCATGCAGTGCTTGGAGACGTGGTCCTTTGTCCCTGGAGAGCCTCCTCTGCGGTGATATGAACTTGTTTGTCAGAACCTCTCTTCGGGTTCCCGTCATCTCATTCCATGTATCTTTTGGATGAGGAGAGAGTTTTGGTGGAAAGAGTCTTTTTTTCTTGTTATCCTTTATCTTGTTATCCTGTACCAATGGCCTCTGATATTAAGTATGAGATGGTAAGGCAGTGATGAATAATGGGCAAACTAAGTTCTTAATAAACATAGACCAGTTCTGTTTGTTTGGGCTTGTTTACTTTGAGAACAACTTTCTGCTTAATCATGTTAAAAATGGTACTTAGTAACTTGATGAAATAGGTATGTGCCCACATGGCCAACAGAGTGGGCTTGGTGCCCCAAGAGGCCTGGAGCTCGTTTTCAGTAGCCGGTGGTACTTTGTGTGTTAACAGGAGTGTATGCGATTATCAGGTTTTACGAGAGGGATTTTAAGTGATGACCATGAAGATGACAGTGCTGTCGCCTTGGAATGATTTGCTCTGCAAATACACTGTTCTGTAAGAAAACATGGGTAGAGGTTTCTTTCTGAAATATGTTCACAGACACTGGGGTTCCTCTCTCTGCTGCTTTTAGCACTGTAGCATTTAAGTACCCTTGAAGAGGAGAAGGGACCAAGGTGAAAGGCAGTTAAGTGGTCGATGCATGCAGACTAATGGTGTTCAGCCTTGCAACTCAGATCAAGAACTTGATAAAACGTGAACTAGTTTTAATAATCTTCTTCTCATAGCGGATCAACTTAGACTCTTTCCTCATATTTTGTCAAAAAAAAAAATCTGAATATTTTTGGAAGCCGGATAACATGTTAGTGTCTATTTTAAAGTTGTTTAGAGGAAAAATAGTGTTCCTTTCAACAGGAAAAATTATATTCCAATTTAAACAATTCTTTGCTTTCGCATTCAAACAAACTATAATACTTTTCTGTTAAAAGATCAGAGTTGAAACAAAACACTTCAGAATTACCACATGAAAATGTTTTCGTTTAGCTAAATCAACCTTAAAAAAAATGATTGCTTTAGCTTGGATTTTTTTTTTTTTTTTTTTTTTTTAGTTTATCAAAAGTTTTAATATTTCAACTCTTCACCCTGATGCAGAACGGGGAATTTTGTTGGAAATGTCGAAGGGTTGGGTTTTCTGTGTTTGTGCAGAGGCAAGATCGTTTCCTGCTGAGCCTATTTTAGAAGTAAGAAACTAAAGGAAATGCTGTAGGGCACTTTAGAAATTTATAAAAGCCCCTGGCTTCCAGCTCCTGCTTTACCTGTTGAATGTGCTGTCAGCAAATTGTTAGCACGAATCTCAGATGTTTATATGCACATATATATACATATAAAATATATACTATGCACATATGTATACGTGTGTGTGTGTGCAACTGGAACATGATTTTTCAAAACACGGTGTGAGTAAGGTAAAAACCTGAATGTTTGGAAATACACAGTTCACTTCACTTGTGAATTAGGAACTAATTATTAATATCTCTTAGCAGCATATCAGTGCTAATTGTCTTCTGGGGAAAGATGAGGTGATAGCATGTACCGGTACAATGCAGTCCCTGGCTATGTTACTTGCTATTGCCTGCAATTATCTACTGTTTTATCGCGTCGTCTATCTACTACTGGAAGAGTGAGCCAGGTGACGTGATCCACAGGCAGTATACTTAAGAAGTGGACGCTACTGTGACGTTGTCTGTGTCTTCTACTGTAGTAAAACAGCTTCCCCAAAGGTGACTAGACCCTCTGCTGGGAGGATCTTCGCGGCAGAACCGCGTTCTGGCCAAGCAGCTGAAGAGCCCAGAAGCCCCAGTTGCCTTTGTCTTTCTGGGGCTCAGGTGTCCTGGGCGAGAAGAGGCTGTAGTGAGAATAAAACATGAAGCAGGCAGCAGTACTCGAGTACTGTGATGATGGGTCAGATAAACACCTTAGAAGGACTGTAAGAGTCTCAAGAGGCTTAAGCAGCAGTTTCGGGTTTTTTATCAGCATAAATAGGAAGTGGGACAACAAATGATACAGTGCTTTGAATGAGAGACTGTGGCTTTTAGTCATTTACAGATGAGATCCAGGCTTGCTCCTTTTGATCTTATTTAGCCCACAGCGCTCGATTTCTTCAGCTGCCCTGTGTCTAGGGATGTTGACAAATGTCCCCTTTTTCCATTGCATTTGGAGTGCTGATCCATTTTTCATCCAGGGGCTCTTGAGTAATTTAGCAAGAAGTTGCAGCAACTTGCAGAAGGAGCAACACCTACGTCTTGTCTTCAGCGTAGCCTCATATATAAAAACACACACAAGTAACCTTTTAACCTTTAGATCTGCTAATAGTCCCTCACTTTGAGTTATTCTGTGAAATTTTGGTCGAGTTGAAATAGAGGTCATGCTGCTCTCCAGAAATGCAGCTTCCTGCTTTATTGGCCCAAAGTGCCACCCTTCTCCCCTCTGTATAATTTTCCATCTTGGTTTCTCATGTATCATGCTTGAATCTTACTTTCAGTTCAAGGTAGCTGTGGGAAGGAAGAAAAGCTTATGTCAATGAAGATAACAGTGTACTTCTTGTAATGCCTATACAAGGTTATCTAAAAAAAAAATAGGTATTTTGGCTTTAAATTAATAATGAAGTATAAAATTTAAATTATTTTGTTACATTTTGAACTAAACTAGTTCCAGCAGAGGAAGAATGAAGAGCAAGGTGGGAGCAGGTCATTTTAAAGTAGAGATTTAGCAGCCGGGCAGTGTTGTCCAGACTGGCCGTTCTTTGTATATTAGATTCCCTTTTCACTGATAAACACAGAATGCTCCATATTCGTAGATACTTACAGATGATACAGATTTCCACATAATCTCTTTTAACTGCATCCACTTTCAGATAACCAATTCCCACTTCTATAAAGCTCTTCACAACTGTAGCTCGGGCGTCAGTGTCCTGTCTTGCGTTAGATGGCAGGTCCAAATAGGTAACTATAATGATGTCCTCAGACGTCAGGTCTATAAAGCTATGCTCTCTTAAAGGGTAGCTGTGTTGGCAACATCCTGGTCTTAAGAGCAGTAAGTACTCAAGCGCAAATCCTCCAAGGTTATTAAGATTCTTGAATTGAATTAAATGGAAGTGATTACTAATGGAGACGGGCCTCAGATCCTGTGATGTCAAGAGCAGCATAAATATTTATCGTTAGATCTGGAGTAACCAGGGCCTGTTGTCATTCATCTGCGTATGAACAGCGCAGACTCTGTGTTTTTAAATCTGCCTGGGAAAAACAAAGTCTGGATTTGAGACTTGTGAGCAAACTTATCTCAGTGAAAGCTGCTAGTATCAAGGATTTATGGAGTCCTTCCATGAAAGAGTGGATTAATGAAACTTGTGGAAATGACATTCATTTCGGGAGAATATGTGGATCCTACCACCAGCAGCTGATGGCAGCATGGTTGTGTCCCTCTCGAAATTCCAGGTAGCAGGAAAAAAGATTTGTAGAAAAAGCAGGCCAAGAGGAGGAGAATTGTTCTTTTTTTCACAAGCGCACTGCTGCTTTGCGGGAGATGCTTCACAGAGGCTTTTGCCTCGGAGACCATATAGGTGAACACGGACATGAAAGCTGGCTTGTCCCTCTTTTCCGTGTGCTTTATTGGGGAAGAGATAGTAACCCTGAGGTTACCTTCAGGTGGAGCAGATGGCATGGGAGCCTCTTGTAGGGAAGCGAGATCCCACACCTACCTTGCCTTAACTGAGGTTTAAAATTCTCCAGGGAGACTCTTTTCCATAGCAAAACTCAAGGTCAAACATGTTCTTCAGCTTTCAACATGACTGTCTCGCTGGTCAAAGCGCTGACTTTTCAGCTTAAGTGGCACAGCTAGTGGGTGTAAAAGCTGAAGTATCTGGGACATAGAAATTCTTTCAACAGTGCCTCCCGCATGAAACAAAATTTGAAAGCAGATAGGAGTCATTTGAGGAGCTCCTTAAGATGGAGCTTATTTAATCACTGCAGGTAAGAATATAAAGCGTTTCAGGGTGAGCCTAAACTACGTGGTAGGCAACTACCACTGGGGAAATAGCCATTTCCTTTTCATGTACTTTAATTTACAATATATTAAAATGAAGAGATTCTTACTGGTTAAAATGTAATTTAAGAAAAAATTCATTTGAGAAACATGGTAAATGAGGTCTCTGGGTGTTTTTTTTTTTTCTTTTTTTTCCCCCAGTAAACTGAAGTTCCGTTTGTCTCCTGGTAACTGCTGTGGTTGTGATGGGCCTTTACTCAGTCGCGTGTTCTCTGATTGAGCTAAAGGACAAGCCAGCAGGCAAGCAGCCAGAGATCTTCCAAGGACCATATTTGTTGTAGAGCTGATAAAGCCCTGATTCAGTGCTGGGCCTGTGCGGGCTGCCACCTGTCCCCACGCTGAGCTTGCGGCAGCGTGGGGGCCAAAGTCGACATAATAAAACTTGTCACCTTTACCATAATGTCACGTACTGCTGTCATAAAGTTTCAGAACAGAATAAAAACCGGAGGAGGGGTAGAAGAAGAAAAATTATTTCAGAAGGGATGATTCAAATATAAAAGTTGTTTTGTTTCAGATATAAAGCTTTTTTTTTCCTCTTTCCAAATTTTCGAGAATGCCAAAATACCTCTGACATTTGTGCAGTTTAAAAAATGCTTAATTCTCATTCCTTGCTTACTGTATCTCCATTCCCCGCCCCACAGTTGTATGAGTTAAACCCTAGAATCTCTCCAACCTCTCGCACACCTTTTTTCCCTTTTTTATTTCCCATTCCTATTGTGTTCATTTACTACTGAAAGAAATATCAAGTGGAAAATCGTGGCTCGCAGTAATCTTCATGTGTAGCATTACTGTTCTGGGTCTGTTTTTTTCCCTGTTTTTTCCTCCTGCGATGGTATGGAATCRGTCCCTCTTGTTTATGTGTCGGTGAGCTGCAAAAGTTCTCTTTTCCATATCTACGTCTCTTTGTGGTGAAGTGTGAAAGTGCTGCCTCATTTGGATATTTCAAGCATCATTATTTTAAGCATTTTTGTAACTGGGCCTTTGCTTTCTCATAGAAATTCAGTTGTGATGGCCCTCTGCTCTGTAAACGAGCACGAGCTGAGCAGATCCAGTTGCAGGGTGTGTTTACAGCTCGTAGTGAAATGTGATTCTTTTAGAAATGTGGGGTTTGTGGGGGTTGAAAATCAAGTTTTCAGCTTTCCGTTCACATTGCYTAGTTGGTGTTGTACAAGCTGTGCATGCAGTTTGCTTGGGGAGAAACAATGTGCCTGCGCTTCCAGAAGCGCTCTGCCTTTGCTCTGTTTTCTGTGATAAGCATATTGCTTTCACAGGCACTCCATCCCATCTGCTTTTTAAAAAATCTCTGAAGTTTTTTGGCTTCCCAACAGTGCAGGCCAACCTTTTGCTTTAGAAGAGGCGAAAGGAAGAGAGAATAATTGAAAGCATAAGGGAGGGCATAGGAGCCGACGTTTCTTGATTGTGATACCCGTAGTGGTGCTTTGCAAGCTGCTCTTCTCTCTGAAACTACTTTTGTGGATTAGGGCCAGCCTGTGGAGTTTCATCTTCTTTCTGAACAAAAAAAAAAAATGACTGAAATAAGTGGGTTGAAGACAGGTGGGTGAGGTTTGAGCAAAGAGCCCTGAGAACATAGCTAGAGTGTAATGCTCGTCTGCGTTAAGGTGAGCTTGGGGCAATTCTGTGGGTGATAAACCAGGCATAGTCTTGGCATTAATGGTTGCTGAACCCAGAGCCTGTCCTCTTGCCCTGACCTTCTGCTGGATGCGATGGCTCACAGGACTCAGCACTCCTTGAATAACTGCCACTGATCCTGTTTCATTTTTCTCTTAATCCTGCTTTTGATTTGCAAGTGTTATTGTCTCTAGTTTTGCTGTGCCTTCTCCTCTGCAAGTCAATAAATGTCCTTCTATCCCAATGAGAAGATACACTGCTATTAGAACAGTCAAAGTAGTTGGACTTTATTTTTCCTTTAGGTACATGTTTTCTTACATGCAGATGTTTTGTTTTGTGAATTGCTATTTCACTATGTGTTCTTTTTGCTGCTTTTCTGATAGCCCAAGTTCCCAGGATCGTGTGATTCTGGCAGAATGAGAACTTAATTTTTTCCATCCTGCGTCCTTTTTGCTCATGGTGGCAGGGAGGCTCTGAGCTTGTAATCTTAAAATTTAAGAGCTAGAAGGAAAGGAAAGAGTGAGAAACTTACTGTTTTATATAACACCAGTCTCTAAACTCATACCTTGATGTTTTTTTGGAGATCTGGTCCACAGCTGTCAAGTTCATTGTGTCATCAGCACCATTTGTACCATGGAAATTCAACTCAAGCAAAAACCTGTGACTGATTACTCCAAAACCATAAGCTATCTTCTATAGGCCATGAAGTCATGCAAGGTCTTTTTGATCCATTAAAATGAACTACTAAAGATGCTTTTAATGTTGGAGAAGAAAGTTCAGTGCCCTACATGGTGTCCTTCACTGATGTAGATAATCATTGAGGTGGATTTTGTAAACAGAAAAATACATTTTCTTGTAATCATTTGTGTGGGTCATGCAGTGATATAAACACTCATGTTCTTTCAGCCCCACCTTTTTCTAAGGAATATTGCTATGATGTTGCAGTAGACAGTGTCATTGTCTCTTGCCCTCCTTAAAAAAAAAAAAAGAAAAAAGTGAAATTGGGTGAAGGAATAGAGTTGTGCAACTGTTGCTGTGGGTTAATGAAGCATCTTACTCCTTCTGTGTGTAAGGGTGAAATTGTTCCTCTGGAAACACAAATGAATGATCTTGCTCTGGAAGGGCTACTGGAAGTTAGCAGCCTTCTGGAGCACTTGAGCAGAGCTTAATCTTTTTTTTTTTTTTTTTTTTAACTTTTAAAAATGATTACTAGAGTTTGTGCTGAAGAGTTTGTTGTGCTGGAGAGGCAGAGAAGGAGGATTTGCAAAACAACTGAGAGAAAACCATCATCATTTTGTTGCCAGGCTGTGCAGTGAAATTTATTGTCAAGATATCTCCCAGCTCTAGAAACAGAAGAAGGGTGGGAAGACTTCTCCTCAGTGTATAAATTCTCACAGTCAAGTTCTTTCACAAGAGAGGCTGTTTCCTTGTGTATATACTGCGGGGAGGAGTTGCTGCTTTCATTTATTCACTTCCCCTGGCTTTTACTCTTCCTGTGGACTTCCCCTGTCTGCTTTCCAGTTTCTTTTAATCTCATATAACCTGTCAGCTGGTGATAATGGGCAGAGAATTAATGGTACRGTATATATTAACTTTGGCTACTGGGTGAACGGCACTTGCGCAGTGGCCTTCACATCCCTGGCAGATAAAGAATGAATTTGTATTTCCTTTGACTTTCACAATTCTTTACACTACTGTATTCTTAGAAACAGATATTAAGGCATCCATTCAATGAAGATATTGCCCAAGACTGTAGAAGATATTACTAGCCCTCCCCAGGGTTTGGAAGCCCCTTTTCTAGGCTGTACAAGGGAGCAGTTTTGCAGTATCGGCTGTATGCCAAGTGAAAACAGCGTGAGGCACTTTTATTCTGAACTTTTGGAGGAGATGAGGGTTTGGTTAAGATTAAAATCAAAACCAGGACCACAACTGATCTTTCCCAGAGGGGTCTCTTAACATCATCCTTGGGATTTGGGAAAGGGATAGATAGGAATTTCCCTGCTACTGTTTTGCAGCCTGGCTTTGGGTTTGTTTGTTCCTGYTTCTCTGAAGATGTAAGGGATGATGTGCAAGAAACTCGAGTTACATTGTGTTGTCCTCGTTTCCTTTATGGGCATCATCAGTTTTAAGCATGGCTTTTTCAAAGCAGTTTTCTTTTCCACAGGGGAAAGTGTGACATAAAGTCACATCTGTTGAATACCTCCCCTTAAATTAAGGTCATGCATTTAAATCTGGTCGTCTAAGCRTAAGTCCTACTGCACCCGATGGGTCCCTGCTAGGAGGGCTGTCTTTATCCAAGGATTGTGACTAGAAAGATGGGTATGATTCAAAACTGCTGCAAGGGGCAATGTCAACAATGCTCTGAAATGGTCAGCAGAAATCCCCACTAATCCATAGGCTTCAGTCTCCAGGGGATCCTTGTTCTGCTRTGAAGCTGTAACAAACACTTCTTGTCTCTTTTCCCATGGATGTTTTCATTGCATTTGGGTACTATTCCAAGGTTGAGTAAATCTTGCAGCAGCCTCCCCCATTGCCTGGGTCGCTGCACCCAAAGAGATTCTGCTGTTCRTGGATGTTGCCGTGAGCTCTCCTAGCAGTTGGGAGGTGCCAAGAAGCTCAGTGGAGGCCTGGGCTGGGGAGAGGACACAGGGCTTTCTAGCAGGCTCTTGGAGCACCTCTGCAAAAGGCAGCTGTTAATTATCACCCTCTAGACTTCTTTGCTTGCGGGGAAGCAAGCTGTCAGTGATGTGGCAAGCCCAAAGAAAACCCTCAAAGGCAGACCAGCCAAGGTCCATGTGTTCATCCTCAGTCACAATGGGATACAGGAAGCATTTAAACCTGTTCTGCCTGCCAGAACCGAATTCAGAGTTTGGGAAGGCAAAGACAGATCAAGCAGGAGCTTTAGAGATATGAATCAAAGAGCTTGGTAGCCCCCGACTATCGCTTCTTGTGTGTGCTCTCAGGGATGGAATTTCATGCTTTACTGCTGAGTTGAAGGCGATTTAGTAACACTTAACAATGTTGGCTTGGTCCAAAGAGATTGCACTCAGACTTTGCGATGTATCATGACTCAAAATGAGTTATTTAGAATTGGAGCAGATGTTGGAATGTATGTTGTTAATGTGGTGAGCTATAAATGCTGTGAATTGGAACTGCCAGCTCCCTGCAGATAGATCGAGTTCAGTAAAAATGTGATAAGAAACAGCTTTCAGGTTYCCAGATGCAAATTTTGTAGCATAGTTCTTGATACTTGGTGAATGGCACAGAAGCATTGTTCACTGTGGTATCATGGAGAGGTTTTGGGGAGAGAATAGTTTGTATGGCATTACAGTACTAAAAGCCTTAGGCACTGTGCCTTCCAACAGAAGGAGTTTGCTCTCAGAAAACACTGTTGCGTTGAAAAGGGACCTTTTTGGAGGAAGGGATTTGTTCCAGGAAAACTTGTTTATCTGGTCCAGGATGGACCTGGACCTGGGAAGACTACCAAAATAGTCAGGTCTGTTGCCTTGGGTGTGAGATCTGAGTGCAAGTGTCTGCTTCAGTCCGGACCCCGTTTCCCATGCGGCGTGTGAGTGCCAAAGCAGTGGGCTGTTGTTGGTTGTCAAATGGGTGCCGCTTCTTACACTTTTGCATAATTTTGGAAACATTCCACGTTTATTCTCAAGGATAATTCAGCCATGTTTCAAAATGTTTTTGTGCTTTTGGGGACAAAATTTTTGTTTTCTGGCCAGCTGTATTTGTAAGTAAGTTCAAAACGCAAGTCCTTTGCCTTGTTTAAAAAGAGTTAATGAAAACYTTTAAATGGCTTGGCAGCCGCACAGTCTGCGTTTTGGATACAATAGTCAGCTTGTGTTCGGTCTGAAGTGAATGGACATCTGGGGCAGTCTCTAGGTGGCTGTCAGACAGARAGCCATTTCTGAACGTTTTGGTCTTACAATCATAGGAAAAGTTTAAATTTGGAGTGCTTTTTTCCCATAAGTTAAACAGAATACTCTTATTTTGTGCCTAGTTTTTGCTATTTTTCCTCACCTTTTCCTTTCCCAGTGTTTTCTCCAGCAAGCAAAAGGAGCAGGTGTGTAAACAGGCTCAAGATATCTCTAAACCACATGGAAGGTTGAGAAATTGAGTGTTTTGTTGAATAAGTGACAGTAGATAAGTTYCTGCTTTGGAGCTAATGGACTCCACAGCTCCAAATGTCTAGATGGTGTCTCCTGTCCCCAGTAGGGTGGTTGCTGAGGAAGCTGGTCAAGTTGGAGATAYTGAAATGTTTTGATGACTAGCCAAGAGTGGGTGCTCTTTAAATATTATCTTCCTTTCAGCTGCCTGAGACATCCTCATTGGAAGAAAACACAGAAATAGTTTGAAAATGAGATTGGCTTAGTGTTGATCTTGTACTCAAATTGCAGTGTAATTGCCTTAATACCGTTGATTCATGACTGAAGTTGCCCCTACGTATGGAGAAACCAGTTTAAATCAATGGAGATGTTTTTATCCCCTTGTCCAACAGTGCTTGCTAGTGTCATACSTCAAATGGAGGGAGCCTTTTCTCAGCTGGCTGGGTATGAACTCTGTGGCGTTAAAGGCTCAGATACAGCTTATGGGCTTGTGCCACCCTTCACCACTTCCAAAGGTCTCTGCCATCCATGTGTCMTTTGTGCCACAGCAGGGTGACAGGTTTGCTCAGCCAAACCAGATTGCAACTTGCCAAGTCTCTTAGTTTCATTTTACTTCAGAGCAGTGTTGTGTCTTACACAGGCCAGTTCTGTGATGTTTGTCCTTTCTGACAGGTCATRGCTGAGATCAAAAGACTGTAAGTGGATTGTAGCTCCTCAGTTCTCTTAAAAATCAACTGTTATTTTCAGCACCCAGTCTTTTTTTGCATTTGTGAAAATGTGACTAGAAATACTTCTCAAGAATTTCATGTTTAGATGAGTAATCATTAATTTATAAGAGGTGGGGATAATGGTCTGGCATAACTGAAACATACTTCTATTGAGAGCTCACATCCAAAAATAATTAGATTCAAGTAAATGATTCTAGTACAGAGATAAAGTATCTGTGGTTCAGCCATGCCTTAGTTTTATCATGTTTGTTAATAATTGTACAACAAGATAATTTTACATTTCCTGCAAGTAAGTACTTATCTGCCACATTTGAGATGACACATCAGATGGTGACATGTAAGTTTTGAATTTCCAGTAGATGTGATAAAAAAAGGTCCCCTTAACTATAATGAAATTTCTATTTTAGTCTGAATTGTGTAACCATATGTTTGCACATGTTGCAGTCAAATCCTTGTGTAGAAGTTGCATGTGAAAGTCCTGGTGTCCAGGGTCGCAGATGGAAAGCATTGCTTGGAATATTTGCAAGAAAAGCCGTGTTCTTCCGTGCGTGTAAAATGCATTCCTTTAACCTTTGTTTAGAGTAAGGGAGTAATTACAGTTGGGTGCATGTGAGTAAGAAGGTCAAAAATCTTAGTCATAAATGCACTTTTTTTTTTTTCCAGGTCAACAGATGGTTGATCTAAATCTGATTGTTTTCTCCAATGTTTGACATGGTTTCTGGAGGAGTTCTCAAGTCTAGGATTTTGCCTCGAGAGCTTTGTTTAGCAATTGTACTCCAGGCTGGGAATGTCTGAGAAATGCCAGAGTATCACTGGCTGCAGCTCAGCCCTAGCAAAGGCTCAGAAGCAGAAAGGGTTCATCTGCTACAATATTGAGGTCCAGCTCTGAGATATGGGAGGGTAGAAGTCTATTTTAGGTTTTAGGCTTTTGCCCAGTATTTTTTTTAACTATTCTTAGACCTTTTGTGTTAGCAGGTTAACCACAAGTGGTCAGCATAGGTATTTTCGGTAAGCCCTTACTAAGGCTGAGCGATACTTGCTAACTTCAGCTGAACCTGGATATAACTTCTTCAGGCAGATGTTCCAACTGGCAAAGTTGCTGCCTCTCTACTAATAAATACRTGTCTCATCTCTTTTCCAGGATTCTAATATTTCGATATACACTGATAATCCAGACCTGACGCCATGTTTCCAGAATACCATCCTAGCGTGGATCCCCAGCATTTATTTATGGACTGCCTTACCCTTTTATCTTCTCTATCTAAAGCGCTATAAAAGAGGATACATCATACTTTCTATGCTGAGCAGGTTCAAGACGGTAAGATCTTTCTGCAATTCACAAATAATGTGTAGTTTTGAGTTCATGGATGTTAGTTCAATAGCAAAGCAAGTGCTACACTAGGGGTTAAATGAAATTCCCTCTGGTTTCTGAGGAACTGGAGAGCTTGCTTGTAGGGAAGAACAAACGTACATAAAGATTTCTGAAGTACCAAAGGATAGCTCATGTCTCAGGAAATCCATCCTCATTCCGCCAGAACTCGGGTTGATGGGCTTCTTGAACATGCTGTTTTCCTATGATAACAGATAYATGTAGCGGTTGAAAGTGTAATGCAAAGGGTAGGGCAGTATGACTTCCCTACAAATTTTCAAAACAATCCTTTCCCTCTTAGTCTGTAATTTTGGAAACAAAGCTGCTGTTAGGAATTTGAAGGCTAGTAGTTAAATCAAGCAATGTTAGAAAACTCATTTAATACGAAATACGATAATGTGCTGGTTAAGTAGCTTTTAATTGAACACTTTGCATACAGATGAGAAACTGCCTTCTGAGCTCCATTAAACCCAATAAGCCCCATCTATCATTTTTCCTCTCCTTCTTGTGATAAATATAGGTATTGCCAGCTGTTACTTTCCCTCCTCTTTTGTGTCCCCAACACACACACACACACACACGGAGTTTGCATTATGATTTGATACACAAAAGAAGGAAAGGAAAGTAAGAAACAACTGGTGGAGAGAGATTAAGACTTGTGGAAAGCCAGTGCAATGTCAATGATACTGTTATTTTTATGAGTGAGATTGCCACCATTTTTTTGMAATACTTGAGACTGGCAAGGTGCAAAAGACCATACAACCACTCCTCTGCCCTTCAAACAGCAGCTTCCTGTAGGACTGCTTTGAAAATGGTCAGATTTTGGTTTTAATCCTGACAGTTTTATGATTCTTTTTACCCATCTCCTTGTTCCAAAGATACTGAKGGGTCATACTTCTCAAGCTTTTCTTCTGCAACCACAAAGACTGGGAACATTAAAAGGGATTTTAAACCTGCTGGAATTCTCATGTATTTGAGATGACTTGTGATGCAAAGAAAACCAGATGATGTCAGGAAACTTGCAGTAAATTTTTCTTGATCTGTAAGCACACCTTTCTGGCTCAAGAAAGGAGTTTATTGTTTTGCAGAAGGARATCTAGCCCTCTTTCAAGCCTATGCCACCCTTAGTTAAGCTTTGGACCACTTAAATCTGCAAAACATAGACTATAAGCTAGCTCTAGTGAGACTTCCATCTCTTTGTAAAAGTGAGCACAGGAAGGTATTTTTTCCAAACCATTCTACTCACCTAATAGCTGTGAGGTTTCATCCCTGTCTTGTCCCTAAGAGATAGTTGGCTCTGGTGTCTAAAAGGATACAGCTGAAGAAAGCAAACAAATCACTTGCTACAGGCCATGAGAGAACTGGCGTTATCCTGGAGCAAAATTCCAGGCTTTCACTTCAGAGCATGTCTATCTTTAATCTAGATGCCATCTGTGTTTCAAATTAAAACTCAATAGCATGGAAAAAATGATAGATTGGTCTTTCTCTTGGTTGTGTTTGCAACTCCTTTGCAAAGCGGTCGAGACTTGATCGTTGGTTTGAGTGCAGTGGAATAGTTCCACTAGCCCAAATTCAGACTAATGTAGCAGTGTTGTTCTATTTACACAACTTTGTCTGACTGGAAATCTGTGAATTATAACTGTTTCGCTAGCTCTGGTTGCCCTGGAGATGAGTCACCAAATGCTCTTTCTGTGTAACTCCATTCTCAGGTGTTGGGTGTCCTGCTGTGGGCTGTGAGCTGGGCAGATCTCTTCTACTCTTTCCATGAGGTCCTGCAAAGCAGAGCCGTGCCACCAGTCTACTTCATAACTCCCCTGATGGTTGGCATCACAGTGGTTAGTAGCTGTTTCTGTTTATTATGATTAATAGGAATAGCTCTTACTTACATGGGTAAAGGGGGAAACCCACTTCTCTTGTACTCGCTGCCTTATCCTGTACTCYTTTAACTGAATGGTTTGTACTTGGAGAACTGAAACAGATTTTGCTTACTGAAGAGATCTCAATTAAAAATATGTCTCTCATGTAGCTTCAGTTATGTAGGTTTTAAATTTTTAGGGGTTGTTCTGCCTTCCAACTTACTACCATCCATTTCTCCAGGCTTGTGACCCAGGTGTGGAGAGAATTTGGGTATGGCTTTGCCTAAGCTGGGAGATAGGGTAGAGCACAGCTTGTGCATTGTTTGGTGTTGCACGGGACTTTGTCAAACGGCATCTCTTGTCTAGCTGTTGTTCCTCTGTAAAGCAGAAACAAAATTTGCTTTGCCGAAGATGCCAAACAGGCTCAGGGCTGTTGTATGAAAAATTAAATATTAAAACTTGCCCATTGAGCTTTTAATTCTCTATGTAAGAGTTGTATTTTTTATGCTGTTTTCTAGACAAGTTGTAATTGTCCATCTGGACAAGAGAACCATCACGTGCTAAAGTCGTTTAAAATGCTTGTAGCTAATATGTCCTGGGAACAAAGTCTGATTTAAAAATGAGTTTCCAAAGCAGATGCTCTGAAAACAGTAAAAACAAATTACCTGGTAAAGCTGTTCCCTGCCTCTCTTAGACAGGAAGTTTTACCATTAGCTTTTGTGAAGGTATGATGGGGCCTTATTTCAAGGTGCTCCTGCTATCAGTGATGACKGTAGCAGCTGCCGATGGAAAGCACRAGTAAGGGGGGCAGCGAGATGGAACTGTGTACATGTGTTCCTGTATTTACTCTCTGCAGCTCTTAGCTACCTTACTTATTCAGTACGAAAGGCTGAGAGGAGTGCAGTCCTCTGGAGTGCTCATTATCTTCTGGTTTTTGTCTGTGCTCTGCGCCGTGGGGCCTCTCCGGTCCAAGATCATGACTACCGCAACACAGGTAACCTCCCCTCCCTGTTAGTGTTTGGAGAGCAGGAAATGTAGCATTAACACGACTCTGAAGGGACTGAATCACCCAGTTTGGGGCCAGGTCTGAACTTGGCTTTTGCTGGAGAGAAGGCAAAGCGTGACTACCTTGCCTTGACTCAGACTTGTTTAACTTGAAAGGAGCTGGGATTTCTCATGCAGTGTATAAAAACAGATTTTGCTTAGCCCAAGGCTATACTGAAAACCTGATAGATATCTGAAGGCTTGTAGCAAGGCYGTGTAGTAGGATGGACTCCTCAGCTTCCCTTGCTTTGGCTGTCTCCTTCCTACCATGCTTAAATAAAGATGGGCAGTGATCAGAGACAACGTGACCCCTTTCTACCTCAGGTGGATGACCACGTTATACAACTCTGTGGACTCTCCTTAGTCAGTGCCTGATGTGGTGAGGACAGTATTTTGACTCCCACTGGGGCTGTAAATAGAGGAAAGAAAGGTTAGAGGGAGAGAAAATAAACCTGGATGTTTTGATTTCTGTTTGAGAACATGGCAAGTTCTCCCACAGTGAGAAAGCTGTTATGTTTTTAACTGAAAGAAATTTTGCTATTACAAAGTAGGGCAAAGCAAGTTGCTTCACTGATTAGTTCATCAAAGGCTGGGAGTGAAAAACAGTATTTGAAAAACATTAAGGTGATAGCTTTGCATCAGTGAAATCAGTTGGTGATTGCTTTTTAGTTTTTTGGTAACTATTAGCAGCATTATCCTTTTACCACAGATCTTGCTATGCCGGGCTGTTRTAAAGGTTCCGACAGAGCCTGAATTAAACCCTAAATGACAGTCTGTGCAGTGCTCCTTCAGAAAATAGCTGCAATCATAATGAGATTGTCTTGTACACTATTTGATGTCAATTTAAAGTACACTAGCAATGAATAAGTACTGATATTATGCTATCAATGATTGAATCCTAAAATAACTTAAAATTACAAACACAGAGCCTTAGGTCAGGTATGAGCTACACTGTTTTTGCTTTTGCAACTTCCAAGGACCAAATACGTTTTCTCCTGCTCGTAAGGATTAAACATTTTTTGTCACCAAAGACAGCATTCACAAAYGCATTAGAGTATAAAAGAACCATATAAGGGACACACTCTTCACAGCAAGAAGCTTTAAGTCAACCACAGGCTTAGACGAGTGGGAAAGGAAATCTCTCTAGAGCAGGTTGTACTGTAGTTATACAATGCGATGTTTTCTTGCAGCTTCTTCTGGAAGCATTTCACGCTGACTGCTGTCAGTGACAAAGATACTAAACCAAATGGATGTTCTCTGATCTGAGTTGACAATTCCTATGCTAAAGATATGATTTTGCAAGAACCCCTGGAGGTGATTTGAAAGGATGTCATGTAGCCCTGATTCCGGAGGGTGTCTATGTGCAGCAAAGATGCATAAGTGCTTTGATGTTGACAGAATTTAATCAAAAGCTTGGAGATGTTCTTAGGCACTTTACTGAGTACGTGCCTCCATTTGTAAGGTAATTCCTGCTAGCAGCTACTTTGCAGTATTGAGCTGTAGAGGAAGAAAGGAATTGCCAAAAGGAAGCTGAAAACATCAGAGTGCGGAGAAAGGGGGGGGGAAAAAGAATTATAAAACCAGCCATTTACTCTGTGTGTATGTGTGTGTATGTTTTGTTTTTTCTCTCCCCACCCCAGGGCCAGGTAAATGACAGGTTCAGGTTCACCACGTTTTACATCTACTTTGCCTTGATAATCATTGAGTTGATCCTTTCGTGTTTTAAAGAAAAGCCTCCATTTTTTTCTCCAGTTAATACAGATCCTGTGAGTATTTTTGCTTTATTTGCATTTTACAGACTTGCCATGTTTTGAGAGCTCTACTGAGAATACCCAACAGTGAAACTAGCTTTGGACTGTCACTGAGACTGCAGCTGTGACAGTGATCCCATTAAGAAACACTGGGGTATGGGGACTAATATTTGGATTTGGAGCCTTTTTGCAATATACGTGCCATCAGCAATGACTGAAAGCTGTGTATTAAAAGCAGCTCTCCTACTTGCTGCTTCACAGCAATTTAAATTGCATTTGTGAAAATTAAAGTGTAATATTAATTATTCCGAGAGTGGTTTTTGGAGGAGGTGGCCTTCTGCTTCCTTAACATTCACTTGAAGTTGGCTGAAGTCTGTCAGAGCAGACTCAATAAACCATCCTATCTGTATTGAGAGTAGATATGGAAAAACATTAATAACAGAAGATATCAGTGGTGCCACAATTTAAATTTCTTCTCCAGTTTGTAAAATGATCTTTGTAATTGAATTTATATTTGAATTAGGCTGGGAGAGAAGTCGAGTTCATTTCTTAAATGAGCATTTCAGAAACTTTAGAATGACATTTCACTTTATGTAAGTATGATTTAAAGGCAATATGTGCAGCAATTGTTAAAGAGTAAAGATGGTTCTGTGTGAGATGGGAAATGAAGGAAAAATGTTATGTGCTGTTAGGACACAGGTGCATACATTACTCTCAGTACTATACCCGTATGATCAAAGTAGGCTGTGTTCTTATTAAAGCAATAGTAAATCTCTTGCTCTAAATAATACGTATTTTTCTTCTATCTTTGCCATAGAATCCGTGTCCAGAGTTAACTTCAGGCTTTCTCTCAAGATTGACGTTTTGGTGGTTTACAAGGTGAGCTTCCCTTTTCAGGCTGCTGGGCCGCCCACGGTGGGGTACGCGTTGTGCAGGGTTACCGAGACGCAGAGTCTTTCCCTGCGGGTAGTCGATGCTGGATGCTCTTTCGCCCGCAGAGGTGTCAGCACTGTTAGCAGGGGCGTTTTCACAGGCCGCTTTCAGAGCGCTCCTACCACCCAAACTGCCTCTCAGAAAAGTAGTGGCAGCACCTGTGGCAGGACTACCAGGATGTGCAGCCTGGTGGTGCTTGCCATGGGCTGGAAGATAACCTAAACCCTGGTGTAAGAGCGTGCTGCAGAACGAGGTTAATAGCGGCAACCTTTCACCCGCCTGGGGATGCATTTTGTTTCCTGTTGAGGTTTCTTGGGTGAGTGCTTTTTATAAAGAGCTTTTCTGTGCACAGGGCAAAGTGAATTGGATCATTTGGGCAAGTGGTTACCACCACTATTGCGCAGTGCTATTGTACGGTACGTGTATTAAAGTTGTAAGCTTGATAGTGGATTTTCTTTCACTCTGAAGAAGTGGGGCAGCTGTGAAAGGTCATGTTAAGTCTCATTTTTTTTCCCATAATTGTTGAGGGTTTTGAGATCTTTATTCTTGCATCCATGTAACTTTATTACCGTGCTAATAACCCCRTAAAGATCTTTGCAGTGAAAGAGTCAGATTTGCCTGCGCTCCAGTGGTTTTGAATGTTCAGTTTCCACATAGAGACTAATGGCAACTAAGTCTTTGTGACCCTTGGCAAAATTTCATTTCCTGTTGAGGAATGATAGTTTTCATTTATTTGGGGAGAGAAATCTGCTTTTCCTTTAACCTCTGTGAACTTCACTTTTRTATTTTGTTCAGCTCTGACAATTAGTTCAGATTGGCTTACTTTCACTTCTAAACACCTCACTGTTTTCGTGTAACAACATAGTTTCATTCAAACACTTCTGGAATTTGTTTTTATTGTCCTTTTTTCTTAAGTGATGTTTTCAATAAAATGCATGCAATCTAAACTACATGGCATCTTTTCCTTAATTCCAAAATTGAAGATAAGGAACAAAGAGAAATGGAGATGTAATTATTGTTCTTTCTGTAGAGATGTATGTAATTACTGTTTTTTCTGTAGAGATGTATCTTCTTGCTTTTGTTAGCTAAATAGTTTCAGAGTTACTAGTAGTGCCTTAAGTGCTATTAGCCAAACTGAACTGTGCTATTTTTTTCTGTATGCAGCATGGCAATTCTTGGTTACAAGAGGCCCCTTGAAGATAAAGATTTATGGTCGCTGAATGAAGATGATACTTCAAAAATTATTGTGCAGCAACTGAATAAGGAGTGGAACAGAGAAAAAGCAGAGAGGAAACTGTAAGTGTGTGAAMAGCGCAGCAAACGGTGCTTGATCTCCTAGTCGTTTCAACACTAACGAGCTGTTCTTCCCTGAAAATGAGCCAGCTAAAAACGGCACCTACCTCTTTAACCCATCTGTTTTTCATTAGTATTAACGGTTAGATTTGCTTAGTTTAATATGTCTAGGCAGAGACGAGCAGGAGCCCTGTGGGTCTTGTGTACCACCTGCATGCTTTTAGTTAGGTGACGACGGCTTGTCTGCATGGGCAGCTAGTGCCCTTTGCCATGTGCAGAAGGGCTAAAGATGCGGAAACGGAAGGGAATGAGTTGGTTGGGTTGGGGAAAACAAACAACTTTCACCACTGAGCTGGTAAATGTCTAACCCTGTAGCTGCATACCGCCTGGGCATGTTCAAACACAGCTGTTAGGCTCCGTAAGAAACAAGAAGGAATTCCTGATCATTCCCATCATGAGGTTTTGGCCTGACACTAATTTTAGCTATAAGGTTCTTCGTGTTGAGCAATTCTTCACTTCCTTGCAATAAGGATATGAAACTTCCACCAATGCAGGGGGAGGAGGGGAAAAAAAATTAAGATCATCCAAGTTTAAGAGCTGAGATCTTACTCCTTTGGCCTGGAAGTTAGCAGCAAAATTGCCATAGTCTCCAGTGGGATCTAGGATCAGGGTCAGAATTCGTGTATAGTTAGCGTGCCGGAGAGGATATCCTTTTGATTGTATGTTCTGTCCTAATCTAATCTTAAAAAGTATCTATTGTGCAACTGCATTTCCTCCTCCCACTGGGGAGTGTCCAACACATTTCCAAACAAATAGATACACTAATAGTGTGTTTCAAGTGAGAAATGTCCATAAGAAGGAGGCTTGCACTTCTATTTCCTTTCATTGTGGAGAAATTTCTTCTCCATGTGGAGGCTTTCCTCCATTCTATTCTGCACATATCCTTGCCAAATTGGAAAGACCTTATTATTTGATACTGCTAAGAGAGAGTTGTAATGTCTTGGCAAGGCTAAMTGTGGAGTGAGTCCCACTTTGCAGCTAAAATTTGAAAGTTTTCCAGCACTAACACCAGCAGCTTGTGCACTAGCTTTGTGTGTGTGTTGTGGTTTTGCTTTGGGTTTTTCTTTATGTTTTCATAATGTCTCTATTTTTGTGGGGTGGAGTAACATGCGTTGTCTGGGTTCTGGTCTTTTGGTGCACAGACATTAATCTTACTCCCTGTGGCATTTATATAATAAGAGCACAGCCGTTGTGCGGAAGTGTCTGGGGTCCAGGAAAACTTTTGCTAGGAAACCAGAAACTGCATCTGGGGTTTTGTCATGGGCTTCATTGCATTTTGGAAATCATTCATACAGACTGGGGCCCCCGGCAATGAATTTAACCATGAATTCTGGCTTGTGTTAGACCCAGGTAAAACTCTGTGGTGACAGTATTAGTGATTGCGGGAGAGGGGTGAAGCAAAAACAAAGCAAACTGCTGTACTGCAAATTGGTGGGTTTCGTGTAACTCTAAAAGCAGTTAATGCTAGGTGGTTCTGCTTATTCTGCTGTTATTAGGAGGTACTTTCAGTTACTCTCTGTCAAATAACACCAGTGGTAGTTGCCTGGGAGCCACTGTAAATGCTCTTTTCTTTTTTTTCCCCCCCTTTTTTCCTCCCCCTCCCCAGCTCTGTTGATCTGATATGCTCTGAGCAAGCTTTAATGACACTATCTTAAAAATGCCCTGTCAAGCTGTACGTGTGTTTACAGTGACACAGAAAATGTCCCCAGTGTACACAGTGGTGACGGATTTTACCAATCAATAATTTGCGATTCTGGCTTTATTAAAGCTTCAGACATATTTCTTGTAATGAATAACACATTCTTCTTCCTAAACCTGCAGAATTTTTGCATTTTGCCTCACAGCTCTCTCTCTCGAAGCATACTTGTGAGTTAYAGTTCAATAATTGATAAGGATTCATTAGCTACAAAGGAATTACAGGAGGAGCAGTGTGGATTTAAGGCAGAGCATTGAAAATAATAATAATAAAGAGCACACAAATCATATTTTCTCCTTTACTTCTGGTCTCTGACTGTGTGAGTGAAGTCCCTGCTCGCTTCTGTGGAAGCTAGAATGATGCAGGCCGGCTGGATGAGCGAGAGCTGGCATCTCTTTCACCCGATCTGTAGCTAGCTTCTAGTTTTTAGACCTTTGCTAATGAAAATGAATTGAAGACGCAGCCTTGTCATCGTCAGTGAGGAAGCTATGTGTTTTCCCCRGAAATTATCAGCATTTGTTATCTACCTTACTGTAAATAATGGAAATGGGAACTTGCTTTTTGCTTTGAGAGAAAACTGGGTGTGACGAACCCCGCGCGCTGCTGAAGTCTTGATCTCACCCAGCAACACGTAGTAAACACTAGAAATGTGTTTGATCCCTTTGGGATTTTGCTGCGAGAGAGCTACTGCACCGCTGTTAGCTCAGTAATAAACATTTTTAATAGCACAAAGCCAGGGGCGAGTCGTCTTGTTGCTTCAAATCCTTCACTGAGTTTAACGGCGTAGTAGGCAGAAAATACAGCTTTGCTCGTAAACTGGCCAGGTGTGATCTGGAAGGACAAAGGCAAGGTTGTTTGTTCTCATCTGAAACAATTTTTGTCTGGTTTAGGTTCTTTTCTCCCCAGCCCCCAATCTTTACCCCAAAGAAATTGGGATTTTTCACATGTGGATGTGAACAAGTTCCTACCTGTGGACGGATTGCCACAGTGATCATTTGGAATAGCCGTAGGCTGTTGGAGTTATTGGCTTCCACAGCCAGCCAGCTCCAAAGAGTCTGCACAGTCTTTATGAAGAATCATAAATCCAACCCTACTTGGTATTACTTGTAAGACAGCACTGGAAAAATAACTTGTAAGTCTTCACTGTTTCTAGGGTCTCTTTTCCATCTGTCCTTTCTTATAAGGCTTATGTGTCCCAGACTCCAATTTCCTTCCCTCTGCCCCCTCCATACTTTGCCTTCTTGGCTGACATTCAGAGGATTATTCTATAGGTCTCATAGCCCCAAAGAATCAATAGTGAATCAGTGCTTGCTGATAGAAAAGCTACCAGGCTGCTCTCTTAGAGGAATTCATGGAGGAAATAGTTTCTCAGAGCAGCCACTCTTTATTTAAAGGCAACAGAAGTCRGACACCTAAACCCAAGAGGTCCTTCTAGAAAACCCACTGAGAGCCCTGGAGAGTAGCACATATCTGCTGGGGGCAATTTTCATCAGTCAGTCTCAAAGAAGTTTACAGAAGAGGTCATTTTCATTGGCTTATTTTGCAGGTGGAAAAGCAGAAGCATAAAGTAAGAAGGGCTGCAGCCAGACAGGATTTAGCTGCTTAAATTGTGATTTGAGTAAAATTCAGGYACCTAAACCCAAATTTGCTACTCTGGCAGAACTTCAGTCAGCTGCTGTGCAGATCTCAGAGATGGTTCAGCTTTGGTAGTATTACGGCTATGCTCTTTCAAGTCCCCAGGAATGCAAAGCTCTAGCTTTTGAGGGCTCTATCCACTTCCTATCTTAGCCCAGTTGGGAGCCAGAAGGTAGGTGTTATATTGCCTGTCTGTCCTGAGGGATTCAGACTTCTGCTCTGAAAGCAGCTATGCTATGAGATAAGGCTAAAGTTTAGTAGGGCTGCTATCTGAGCAACAAATACAATCTCAGAAGGAGTAGGTGAAAGTGCCTTCCGTAATAGCAACCGATAGGAAATCGGAGATTCAAGTTCAAATCTGTCCTTTGCCAAAAGGAGTCAAGCCTTCATCTCCTACTCCTTTGGGCCATGCGCTTGTTCCCAGACTATTGGTTTTCTGGGCTATGGGGATGCATCTCATCATTTTGAGTGAAGTATTCAAAAAAAGGGGGGAAAGGAAAGGAGACTTACCGCGAGAGTGACCCATCCCTGACTTCATTTAGATCTTGTCCAAAATCTTGCTGTTGGTTTAGTAGCAGMGTAAAGAGAAGAGCTGGGCTTTTGGGTGTTACTGTGGTGCCCTACACATAAGGCACTGTCGGTTCTGTCTAATTACTTGGTTCATTTTCCTAGGAAAGAAGATGTGACGTATATGAAGAAATCTAACCATGTGCTGAACCATGTTGGTRATGGCCCAGAGGAAGCAGAAGTTCTGATTAGGGACAAGAAGCACAGTAGAAAGCCCTCCTTTCTCAAAGCGTTGTTGAGGACCTTTGTGCCATACTTCTTAATTGGCTCCTTCTTCAAGCTGATACAAGACCTACTTTCTTTCGTCAACCCTCAGCTGTTAAGGTTGGTTTATAGTATGAGTAGTCTCTATGTGTGGTCCCTGTAGAGGCTTGGCTTTGGCAAGGAGAATTTATTTATCTTTTAAATATTTAACTAGTTTCCTCACAATGCTGCATGTGTAAATCCCTCTGCCTTCCACTCAAATGCCATAAGACAGGCATTCTTTATTGTGGAGTAAGCTGTAAATTGAGCAAGCTTCATTTAAATGAAAGACTCATAAATTGCCCATCACCAACAGACAGTTTTGGATTACAAATTACCTATTGCTCCTCAGAGTAGTCCAAAGCAATTTTTCCCCAGTTGTAAAGAATCATTTATGAAATCAGAGCAGAGCACTGCTTGCTCMATTTGGTTGTCTCTGTACATCTGATGCCCACCTGTGTGGGTGATGGCAGCTGTAGCGTGACTCAGTATACAAATGAAGCATGATGCTCAAGTATGTGATGCTTTGGCCGTGCAGCTGTCATCTGGGATAGATTTTGGAGTCTTCAGCTGAGTTGATGCATTCTCAGTGCATAGTGATGAGAATATATGTGGCATGGTTGTAATAAACCTCCATCTGAAAGAAAATAATGGTTATAAATAAAAGCAAGATCTTGACAAAAGTGATATGTCTCAAATTCTCCCTGTATGAGGAAAAAGCTGTGGTACCTTCTGTCTCTCAGAGGACCAGTTGTTCAGCCTAATCCATAAAGGAGTCTGTGTGATGCCCACACTTTTGTCATTTCTAGGACTTTTAGACCTGCTTCTTTGGGGAAGATACCCCAGGCAGAAGAAGCACTTGGGCTGCTTGAGGAGGACTTGGATAGGGAGCTGGTTTCACCTGCTTTATTGCACCTAGTCTGTCCCGTCATTCACTCCTTGCCACGGGAGGGTGTCTGACAGAGCCCAGGCAGTAAGCCATGCATTTAAAGGCTGATCTCAGGGGAAATGCAGAGTTTCTTGTCATATTTCATTTTCTACAAGCTCATTTGTAAATGGACTTTTTTGCTTGCAAAACCTAAGACTCTGTGTTTTTGCAATGTCGTTTGCCTAAAGTCATAACTCAACTTGTGTCCTGGAGAGGTGTTTGCTTTTTGTGGTTAGAGAGAGGATGTGGCACAGGGCCATGGCTGAGGGAAGCTGCCTTATGTCCCATTAAACTCACTGCATGTTTTTTTCTTTTTTTCTTTTTCCCTTTTGCTCCCCTAATCTTCTGAAAAACAGTGTATTAATCAACTTCATTAAGACCAAAGATGCCCCAACCTGGTGGGGATTTTTGATTGCAGCGTTGATGTTTATGTGTGCTGTGCTGCAGACCCTCGTGCTTCACCAGCATTTCCAGTACTGCTTTGTTACAGGGATGAGGCTGAGAACTGGGATCACTGGAATGATATACAGAAAGGTAAGAGGGGAAGCRTTTCATGGGCCAGAACATCAGCCTGTAGCCAAGCAAGTGGCCTTAGTCCTTACATATTCAGGGAAGAGCAAACATATTGGAGAAGAACAGCCTCCTGGAAAACAAAAGATGAATTTTTAACGAGTGTTTTAAAGTACCTCTATTATACTTTACAGAATTTTATAGAAATTAGGAACTTTAGTGTGGATATGATAGTTGGTCACCAGACATATCACAGGCAAATATTGGTTTAATTTAAATATTCAAAACAATGGGATCTGGGTGAACRCAGAGTGTTTGTGCTAAGAGCTGATGAGAGCAAAATGGGTTTTCTTCAAAAACAAATGCTGCATCCTGCTCAAAATAGAGGTGCTCAGAAGCTAGCCATTTTATAAGGTCTTATTCTTTGGGATTAAGGATTACTGCAGGTGTATGTTATTCTGCTCTTGTGGGTGAAGCACATTCTTGGAGTATCTTGGAAATTTCCTCTCTATGTTTCTCTGTATGTGCCAAGATTGGGGATCTCTAGACTGTCTCTTATTTCTTAGTCSTTAGTCATCACAAACTCAGCAAAGCGCTCATCTACTGTTGGAGAAATTGTCAACCTGATGTCAGTGGATGCCCAGCGTTTCATGGATCTGATGACCTTCCTGAACATGTTGTGGTCTGCACCACTCCAGATATTTCTAGCTTTGTACTTCCTCTGGCAGGTACAGACATTGTCACATTTTTYGGAGTTTAAGTGATGTGTGAGCTTGTTACTTTTTTGTTTGTTTGACCTACCGCTACTTTTTTTAGAAACTTGCCGTTCTGTATTGTGATAAAACAACTTTTACCATTGTACAWAATCAATTAATTTCACAGTTATTTTGTCCAGCTAGCAGCCAAGAGATGGCATTTGAAGGAGAAAATAGCATTTATGCCTCCTTTGTCCCTACTATACTTTTGATAGGCGCAGTCTTGGTCTCATTACAGTGCTCCTAGTTGTTGATACAAATGAGAGCTTGAAAATAATTGTAAAAAATAACAATCTAGACAAAGGAAGTGTAAGCATTTTTTAAAGATTAGACTATGCCATATAATGAATTTTTGTGCAAGTCAGTATGGAGCAAGTCTCACCTGGAATAAACATATCCTTTCCTTTGCTTCAGCGAAGTTGTTTCTCGTTTATTCCAAGTTCAGTTTGAGCACTGACGTTCATCTTTAAAACATCTCTATGCAACTACTCTGTTTTAGCGTGTCATACAGTAGCACCAAACATAACACTCGAGCTATTAAGTTACAGCCACTTGTTGATACTGCTGCTGAGTTACTGCCCTGCTGATAAGCTGAACTCCAGTAGCTAGCTGAGCTTTTTTTTGTTGKTGGTGGTATTTTTTTACTTTTACCCACGGTGAGGGTGCTGGATTAGTTGTTGAGTAATTGCAGTTCCTTAGGTCAGAGAGAAGTCAACGGAAAATCCCTCTCTGCAGCTAATCTGTTCCCTTTCTACATTTACTCAATAGCTCTGTATCTGCATTAGTTCCAACTTACTTTCCCCTCCCCCTGGGAACCACTGAAGCTGAATCACAAGCCCTTCGCCATCACTGATACTAGTGTAACCGTTCAAGGTGGATGCCCTTGTATTTTTCTGTCTGCTTGTATAGCAGTTCTGTAGGATCAGAATACTTCGCTGGGAGATGTTCGCCTTGTCTAAGTAAAATACTCACTAGTGAGCCAGTAAGTTTCTGTTTCTGTAGCCTACTGTGGTTTTAGTGCTCACCACAGGAGATTTGCAGCATTCAGGCAACAACTTACTTTTTGTTTGTTTGTTTGTTTTTCTTCCCTTTTCCACTCAAGACTTTAGGGCCTTCTGTGTTGGCAGGAGTTGCTGTGATGGTTTTACTTATCCCATTCAATGCTGCAATAGCAATGAAAACCAGAGCATTCCAGGTAAGATACCAGCTGATAAGGTGGTGGTATCTCAATTGGTAGTTGTGCAATGAAAAATGAAGACACCGTGGATCTCTTGGCCTTTGATAAGGCGCAATGTGCACTGACGTATTTATGAGTAAGATTGTACTAACATCTTTCATATACAGACATCCTCTTAAATATTTGTTCTCTAGTGACTTGAACATCTTTTTTCGGGTGTGATGCAGAGTCAGTAGCTCCTCGTACTGTTGGAGCAGCTTCTGGGATTAGYAAGAATTTTCTTTGTCTCCATATCCCCTTACCTGGTAGCTTTTTCCAGGAGTGTCTAGGGAAARGGCAGATATGCTGTTTCTTCAGCTACAGATGAATATTTTCAGAGATGAGAACTGAAAAACTGCAGTCTGACAGCTTGTTTCTTATGTTAATCATCAATGGAATATGTTCACTTTCATTGCTACCAACCTGGCCTAAATCTGAATTATTATCTTAAGGTAAATTAATCTCTTATTCCTTCTTTTTCTTTTTTCTCTCATTTCAGCCTTAGTCATTTCTAGTCATGAAGGCTGAAAAACCAATATAATAGTGCCCTCTGGCTTTACGCTAGAAAAAATCTAGTAAGTGGTTTGTGCTGTGTAACAAGATATAGAGRCAACCCATCAGTGACTGTTTGGATTTAAAAAAAAATCAAACCACTGAGATGAAAAGCAAGTATAAATGATGACACTTTAAGCATAGAGTTAGTAAAAGGATGGTATTATTACATGCCTTAAAGAGCTGAGACATAAAGACTTCCCATTAAATCAACTGGACGCTAACATGTTAGCATTAACATTCCTTTTCTCCCTTGCCATTATAAGGTGGACAGAGCTGCATAACTTGGTGTGCCTGTGTGCGTGAATGCAGTTTTTCATTTTTCTCTGTACCGCTGAGCAGGGATTTGATTTTTGAAGTTTCTGAATGAGACACTGTATTCTAGTGTATAGAAGAAAAATAAACTAAAAGTTACCACAACTTTCAAGGGATGCTGTAAGAAATACAGCTATACTAATCAGGGAAAAAGATCTGAAGAAATCAAAGGAAGAAATAGGGCAGTGTTTTTCTGAAGTGCCTGAATCTTTCCTAAAGCTTGTTTTGAAAATGTAACCCCTAGCTGTAAAACTGAGTAAGAAAGCTTTTCTATACTGCTTTTCAGCCATCTGCTTTGGTTTCTGGTTTCTTTGGGRGTACAGCCTTAGTAACTTGCCAATAATAGGCAAGCTTTGGTTAATGACCTTGTGCATCCTMTTTAGAAACAGCCCAAGGACCATCGCAGCTGTGGGACAACCTGTCTAAACCTCTGTTCYCGTCCTCCGTGTGACACACTGTCTCCTGTATTTACCAATAATCTAGGTGGAACAAATGCGGCATAAAGACTCTCGCATTAAACTAATGAATGAGATTCTGAGTGGCATAAAGGTACTGAAGCTGTATGCTTGGGAACCATCGTTTTCAGCCAAAGTCTTGGAGATACGAAAGAATGAGCTCCGGGTTCTGAAAAAATCTGCCTACCTCAATTCGCTGTCCACCTTTGCGTGGGTCAGCGCACCGTTCCTGGTAAATTGAATTTGCATTGCTTTCTAAGTTCTGCAAGTACRTTCTTGAAGGATAAGTGTGAAGTTCTTGAATGGGCTTTCTACTTGCCAACTGTACATAGGAATAAAATGCAAATACTTAAAAAAATACTCATACACTTGGAAGCAATGTTGCTTGTTCTCTAGAGCCCTGTTGTTAACCACTATCAAAGTATTTCTTGATAAAGTCTGCCAGTAGAAGCTGGGTATAGCTGTCCCAAGAGAATTTCCAACTACTTCAAGGTATTTCCCATAAGAAATTGAGACTAGAATTTGAAACCTCAGTTATTCGTGAATAGCAGTMCTCTCCAAAAGAATGTGAATCAACTCAGTCAAAACAGTGTCTGTCTTAAGTCTTCATATCTACYGTTCTTATTACAGCACTTTGCTTGCTTTAGCAGGTAGAGGGGAGGTGTTAAAGTGCTCTGCAACCTAAAAAAAATTATTGTTAATGTCAAAAATAAAGCCAAAATGACACATTGACAATTCTGAAAAGGTTTTTCCTTGATTTTCTCTTTCTCTCTGTTTTTCACTTTATTGAACTGTGGTGCATAAAGAGTTCTGGTGTGGGTCAGAAATATTCCCAGCCAACTCTACTTGAAATCTAAGGCCAAACCCTGCAAAAATGTTGTAAACTCCCTCAAGGTTCGGCTTCTTTCCTGTTTCCTTCAAGTTTAGCCTAAATGTGCATTCCATGCCTGTTCCCCAGTAATGCACAACAGAGGACAGTATCTCCATGGTGTCCCTGTCAGACAATGAATCAGCAAATATCTTGGGTTTTACTCACTCTCCTATTGATCAGTGAGTTTTGTTTGCTGAGCTTGCCCTTTACAATGGGGAAACTCRGTTGGGTGGAGTTGGAAATGGAGCCAAACTCCAGCCAGATAACTGCTTCTCACTTCTATTTACCGGAGTTCTATAGTTCACCATTTTAATTTCCCAGTTCAAATAAATGTAGCTATTAGTAATCAGAAAATTAYGCTTTTCTGCATGCTTCTTTTTGTATCTACTTGTTCATACAGTTTGTCATTCTTGAAGCACGTTGAAAAGGTCAGAAGCAGCAGTCAGTTTGCCCGTATCTTGATACTGCTGCCCAGTTGTTGATGGTTTTATTTTAAATATGCCTATCAGACTAGGCTGCTTTTAAAATGTCAATATATTACATACATCTCATGGTAAAATCACTTTCTGGCTTTCAGGTAGCATTGACGACGTTTGCTGTGTACGTCTTAGTGGATGAGAAGAATGTTCTRGATGCAGAAAAGGCTTTTGTCTCCCTCTCCTTGTTTAATATCTTAAGATTTCCCCTCAACATGCTTCCACAAGTCATTAGCAACATTGCACAGGTAAGGAAGTGCTTGAGTTGCTTCAAACCCCAAAGAAGCCCAGGTGTCTCTTCGAGCTCTAAAACGCAGAGGTCCCATGCCTCTGCCTGTAGCTGGTTTCCTTTCTCATGTGCTTTCCTAATGCCTGTGCTGTRTTAGAAAGCCAGACATCTTCTGAGAAAGTCTCTCTGTGTGGCGTTTCACACCTGTGAATTTTGCTTCACTTAGATGAACTTACCTTGATTTAATAAATTTCCCAGCTAACAGCTTGAATTTCAGCGTAAGACTGACTGTGGGGAAAGAATGAGTCACTGTTCAGGAAGCCCCTGGGGGGAAAGCTTAAGCCGTCCTGCCTGCTTTCCTTTTCAGCAGTAAGAGCATTAAGTCCCTATTAAAAGAATGATAGAATAAAGCTGCATTCTTCTCCTAGACGAGCGTCTCCCTAAAGAGAATTGAGCAGTTCCTGTGTCATGATGAGCTTGATCCAAACTGTGTGGAAACAAAAGTGATTGCACCAGGTAAAGAAGTCAGTGTTTTTCTAAACTACGCTACTGTGATTAATATCTTACATTTTGTTCTGAACTGTTTGGGTTGCTAAAAAAAAMMAAAAWAAAATGACAAAAATAATCTGCAAAAAAACAAAATTGGAAAGGACGGTTTCTTCCSTAACAAGTATGTGTCTGTCCTTCAGACCATGTGAAGTTTCTGATTATATTTTTGAGCTTTGCACTGAGTTTGCATTTGCAATGTACTGGATGCTAACAGCACTGAATGCTGCAGTGCATCCTCTGACTCTCACTGGGGTCAGGAAGACTCATGCCTTTTGCTCAGCAGAAATGCTTAGRGGCATATTATAAAGAAAACTTTGATTTTTTTAATTATTTTTGCTTTAGAAACACAGTGTCCCAAAATGGGTGGGCAAACCAGGTGATCTTAAAGCACTCTCTGTGTTTTCTCRTACAATGCACTTTGGAGATACCGTGATTCAGAAGCTGTCTAGTGTGCGATGCTGTAGACAGAGGAGGAGGAGGGATGGCTGGGGGGGTCTCTGCGATCGCTGTTACACACCGCTTCACTAGGAGGTGAAGAAAGCCTGGGGATCTGTAACTTATTAGCGTGGCAAGYGAAAAGCGGTGCAGAGGCAGATCTAATCTGATACAGCGGAGTCAGCAGCGTGCTGGTGGTCTCTTACTGCCTCAAAAGGGCTTTCTCAAGTGAGGTTGCGTGAACTGTTGAGATCTGCTCTGAGCTGTCAGGGTCCCACCAGGGCAAGGTGGAGCAGGACGGCTTTTCTGACCTTCTGCAAGCTCACTGTCTATAGTTTAAGTTGCAACTGGTTATTTTCGTGCTGAAGAGCTCTGTCCCGTGACCCCACGCGATCACGAGACCATGCTTCCCGCGCCGGGAGGAAAGGGAACTGCAGCGTACGTGGAACACCCGCAGGCTCTCCTCCAGCTGCCTGCCTCCGAGGCACGCTCCTCTGTTCGTACTTCTCCGACCATCTCTCCCGTTGTGCTTTTGTCATACAGGCTATGCCATCACTGTAAGAAATGGGACGTTCAGCTGGGGAAAGGAGCTCAAGCCGTCTCTGAAAGAGTAAGATTTCTGTGTGCAATTRTGATAGAGCATCTACCTGTTTGCTGGAGACTGTTCAAAAGATATCTAGTAATGTCTGCAGGCCCACTTTAGAAAAGCTTGTTGTTCCACATCCCAGGTGCGTGTCTCTTCTGTATTTAAAGCACCCAGCYAATCTGCACTTCTCGTATAGGTGGCGTTGCAGAGCAGTGCTGTAAAGCCTCAACTACACAGCGACTGGCATAAAATAAAAATAATATTCTTAAGTAGATGAACCGAAGCTGCGGACAAATCARATTGATTTAATGGATGGTGAAGATTAATAGAGATGCGTGGGTTTGGACTTGATAATTTTAGCACATAGACGTGCAAGCAGCGCTCCGTTCTTTTAAGGTTCTCGTGGCAGGCTCATCCCTGTGGCTGTGAATGGGCCATTTCTGGTGTACAGAGGTGTATGTTTCACTCATACATTAGCAAAGCAGTTTGACAGTTTTTAGATGGTATGTATTCACTCGTCTCTTCAGTATGGTAGCTCTTGGTTTTAAAACGAAAAACCAAGAATCAAGAACCTTATCTGCCTCCAAAATGCTTGTTAACCCTGYCTGACTCACTGGCTCAGCTGACATGACACAGAAAAGGGTCTTACAAGCTTGTGATCTTACTGATTTAACAACTGAGAGACTAGATTCATGCTGGGGAACGTTGCTCTAGTTTTCCATGTGCTCCTACCRTTGTGGTTGTGGTTGGCTGTACAGAAGAAAGTAGGGAGGAGGAAACCAGTGACCAAGCTGTGYTTATGAATCCCTCTGCAAGGGCTGCTTGGGTTGAGTTCGGGCTGATTTGTCACTGTGTAGTTCAGCCCTGGTTTAAAGACCCATCATGTCTTTAGCAAACTAATGTTTAATTAATTTCCAGCCTGTTTCCTCCACAGTATAAATCTGTTGGTCCCCAGTGGTTCTTTGGTTGCCATCGTTGGCCATGTTGGCTGTGGGAAGTCTTCCTTGGTGTCCGCTCTCCTGGGTGAAATGGAAAAGCTGGAAGGAGAAGTGGCGGTGAAGGTTGGTTTTGTTTGCGGTGCCACTTAACGACCGCGTGGGAATACGCCTCTCCTGCCTGCGTTGCTGTGAGGCACAGCAGGCTGGAAAGGCAACGCTGTTTCTTCCTATGCCAGCTTGTCTGCATGTTTGTTGGGTTTTGCCCACACCTGTTTAATCGTGTTTCACATGAAATGGCTTTCCTGATTCTATCAACTATACCTCAGCAATTAACACATACGTACACATAATGTGAATGTGTATGTAACAGGAGCTATACAGGGGTTGCAGTTTTTAGTCTTAGTAGTGAGCATGAATTCCTGCTTATTGCAAGCCAGAGGTTTCCTTTCTCCATCCCTGTTGCAGGGTTCTGTTGCTTATGTGCCTCAGCAAGCCTGGATCCAGAATGCCACRCTGAAAGACAACATTTTGTTTGGCCAAGCGCTTAATGAACAAAAATACCAAAATGTCCTGGAGGCCTGTGCTTTAAAAACTGACCTGGAGGTGCTGCCAGGAGGAGATCAGACTGAGATAGGAGAGAAGGTAACTTTTTTACTTTTTYTTCCCCCAAAAGTCAGGCATGGTTGATGATTCCTGTTCTGTCTGGCTAAAGCAAAAATGCTCTAGCATTGGGCCTTGATTCAGTTTGGTCCTTAAAATGGCATCCCTGCTGCAGTCAACGCTGAAATACATGGGGCAATTTTGTGGAAGACTGTTGGACTTCAGCTTGGTCCTAATTTTAAGCATATGTTTGTACTGTGATGCCTGATTGTACATCTAGCTCTGGAAGATGAGAGGATCCTCTGTCCCAGTCGTAAACTTTAATCTGTCCAGAGTACTTAGAGGCYTTCCCTTCCCTGTAGGGGCACAAAGGGAGGAACATAAGGCGTGCTTCGAGTGAAAAAGTAATGTTATCGTCCTTTAACACCTCATTTCAATGAGAAATTTTTACATCAGTGGTTACCAACAAAGACAGCTTTTGGAGGCCAGTGAATTTGAGAAGCATTGCATGACRTTGGGTGGATTTGTGTGCAAGATGAGAGATGGGAAAGATGCTGCAGGTGCAGCTTTGAACGTTTGCATTTTATATCCTCGTGGATAGCCTTCCTTTTCTAGTGTTTTGCGTTTTAACGGCTCCCTTCAGGAGCTTATTGAGCAAGAGGCTTATTCCGTCTCCAGATTGCTGGGCGGGCGGAAGCTTGGCAGGGAACAAATGCATTTAGAGGCGCCGTGTTCCTGTCTCCGGCTCCGAGGGGATTATTCTAGCCAGGGGCTCATATTGCATTCAGCATCCCTGTGTTTGACCAGGCAGGAGCTGTAAAAGGGCCCAGCCATCCTTTGGGCTGAATTGTGTTTTGTTCTCTGTTCCTTCCCTTCAGGGCATCAACCTCTCGGGTGGCCAGAGGCAGCGAGTGAGCCTCGCTCGAGCGGTGTTCAGTAACTCGGACATTTACCTATTAGACGATCCCCTTTCTGCGGTGGACTCCCATGTTGCAAAGCACATCTTTGACCAAGTTATTGGGCCAGATGGGGTACTTAAAGGAAAAGTAAGCTGGCATTTAGATGCTCTTTCTACAGATGTGTGCACATGCAAAGGCAGTAGTGGGAACAGGGAAGCTTTTTCACCACTTAGGCTCCCGCGCTGAATCACCGCTGAATTTGCATTGAACTGGCAATGTGGACACCTCTCCCTCGCAGCACAGACTCTGGGGTGAGCTGTTATATCTGAGAGCTTCGCATCCAAAGTGATGTGATCTAGTCAGAACACGCAGAGACAGAAACCTGTTCTGCCTTTTAAAAAACTATTTGTCATCTTCGAAAATATGCCATTTGCAGGAACTTGCTAAGGTTGTCAGCTTAGCATTGCTTGCTGTTACTTGGAAGCAGCACAGTGAGGAAGTTGTAACAACTTACTGATTTTGCAAAAGTTGGCAGTCTGAGACCAAATTACAACCTCTTTCTTCCCCTTCTACGCCTGTTATGATCTTCTCTGACTGTCTCAGAGCTCAAGAGAGAGCGACCACAAAGAAAATCATCAGATAGGAGGAGAGGGTGATGATTCAGCAGCGGTTTTTACTTCCCTCTGTGGCTGTATCTGCATGCAGTAGAGAGCATAGCTAAGTTCATGTTGATATTTCCAATCTGGCTTGGCTACCAGAAGCAGTGTATTTCTCCTGGCATTGTACATTGACATGAGAATTCACTCTTTATCCCCAAAACRTGTTATTATTTGGCCTGTTAACTAATGTTAGCATGGTGCAACATTTAGTCCCCACAGCAACAACAGAGAGAGATGTGAGCTTTTCWTTTTCCCTATCTAGACCCGAATTCTGGTGACCCATGGCATCAGCTTCCTCCCTCAAGTGGACCATATAGTTGTCCTGGTAGATGGCAAAGTCTCTGAAATGGGATCTTACCAAGACCTTCTGAAACAAAACAAGGCCTTTTCAGAATTCCTGCGAAATTATGCWCTTGACGACGACATTGAAGAGGATGAGCCAACAAGTACAGTACTGCTTTTTCATAAATCATGGCTTTCTCTCTCAAGCAGATCATGGACATTCTCTCTGTAGAAATTGTCACCTGCTTTTTCATGACAACCTTGCCTTTGCCTTCCCTTTCTGCTCTGCCATCGAAAATATTGTGCATTGCCAGTTCTGTAATATTGATAACCACTTCCCAAACAAATGTCTTTTAAAGCTCTACCTCATAAGTCATTGATTTATATTTGGAAAAAAACAATTCCATTGTTAGAAAATATTTTTAATTTGAGAATTTCTTTTACAATTGGCAAGGTCTAGCTCAGCAGGAAAATGGAGTAGGAAAGAACAAACTGGGTTCTGCTATCATAATAGGTTACTCACAGCCTGGTATTTTTCTTTGTTTATGTATTTTTTTTGTATAGCAAAGTTCAAATGACATTTTAATCTGGGTTATTTTTAAGATCAGTCTGACTGCGATAAAATGCTAGAAGATTAAATCATTTTGGTAAATGTTTGCTTTTGAGATAGTGTTCCCACACTCTTGGTTGCAGTGCTCTTCGCTCCCAGCAGACAGGCAGGGAGCAATGTACATGACATCTTCAAGCAACAGCAGAGGCTTGCAATGGTTGCTAACATGGGTTCCCCCATCCCAATATCATTCCTAGGGTGTGCTCTCTGTGTGAATTTTCCTAGAACTGTAATGCTATTATTTAGCATTTCTGATGCACTAGGGAAATGGAGTGTAAATGCATTTAGCAGCCCATTTGCCCCACAAGATCTTTACAGTTTAGCTATGAAAAGTGATGCATAGAGATCTAACCAAAGCCATGGTGGGATGGGGACATTAAACATCACAGTTATCACTAGGCCATAAGCTCTTATGATGGACAGTGACTTTGGCCATGAAAGTGTTACCTGCATGTAGTTAAATAGTACCGTGATTTTCCTGCAGTGGCATCCATCCCCATGACACTCACGCTTCATCTGGCAGTCTGCCTCTGCGCTTTGTGCTTTATTCGGGAGAAAATCTGAGCTGTGATCTTGTCTTGCAGTAGTGGAGGAAGAGGAGGTCCTTCTAGCTGAGGACACTGTCAGCATCCACACTGATCTGGCGGATAACGAACCAGTGACAAACGAGGTCCGCAAACAGTTCCTTAGGTAAACAGGAAGCCCTCTTGTGTTTATAGTCTGTCTGGGGTAAAACSCATCTGAAAGATAGCGGCAAATAACATTGCTGTCTGTTATCACGTATTGCTGCTTGTTCTGGGCTTCAGTTTCTCCTCRCAAATAAATTGTTTTAGTGCTATTTGGAAAGTAAACTAAAGCAACTGGCGAAGAAGATAAGGCACCTATTTCTGCAATCCTCTTTTTAATCCAAAGTGAACCAATTCTTAAAGCAACTTTTTGGTTCTCAAGAAACACTGCTGTATGCGTTTATGCACACAGCACTGAACCGCTACCAGTTAGGTGATGAATAATCCTTTGCACTGTAAATTTCCACTGAGAATCTTAGAAATGGTTAAATGTTTTCGTAACGATACCTTCAGACCCTCCCCAGCTACTGCTGGTGTGAGAACAGAGAAGCTCAGGAATCAGCTTTGAAACGTCTGTCTTGCCATGGGGCCCCCAAAGCCCGGATGCAAGTGTGCAGACCTTGCCCTGGCCGTTGTTAAAAATGATGTTTCTGGCATCACTGTACATCCCCCGGGGGCTGCCGGCACCCATACCCGAGTGCGATTGGCGTGGGAAGTGAGCAGAAGAGCTGGGAGTATATCCAGTCTGCTGCTCCTCAGCCTTGCCTTGGTGCTGCCACGGTGTGCCCTCTTTCTCCTAATGACTCTGTTGTTTTGACTAGGCAACTTAGCGTAATATCTTCTGAGGGAGGAGAATATCCCAACAAGATGTCAACGAGACGAAGAGTCTGTGAAAAGAAGCCAGCAGAGCCGCCTCTGCCAAGAAAAAACCATAATGAGAAGCTTATTCAGGCAGAAAGCTCTGAAACAGGAACGGTATGGTCTCATTTCCCCCCTCCCTCTTCTACTTTTTTTTTTTTTTGATTTGAAAAAAAATATTTTTATTTTTACATTCAATCCAGTTCTGTTAAATGTGTTGTTTAAAGTATGACTGTGGGTTTTAGGCATTAATCTGGTGGCCACTGATCCTTCCAATCTGGACTTTTGGCAGAGGTTTCTGCACCTGGCAAGGGTTATATACTTAGAAGGGGGGGAAAGAAAATCCCTTCCTGCTCCTGCCAGTCACCTGATACCCTGAAGCGCTGTACTCCATCAATCCTGTCTTTGCCGTGCAGAGCTTTCAGCGCTATTGGTCTTTAAATTACGTGGCTGCTTTGTGAGTCCAGCTGCAGTGCTGGTGCTTGAGGACCTGCAGCAGCGGAGTGGAGAAGCCAGCGCTGCCTGCTGCGTGCCAGTGGGTCTGTTCGGTCCGAGCGCTACCTTCCGGCCCGTCTTGGAGAGCGCTGCGTGCCCGTGGCACGGCACTGCGTGTGCCTCATCGGGCAGGGCAAGGCGGGGAAATGGGAAGAGAGAAAAAGAGAGAAGAAGGGGGTGGGGAGGGAGAGGGTGGGAATACAGAAAAGAGAGTGGAACAAGACCGGAGAGGGAGAGCCCCTTCCCACCATTCCAGAAGGCTCAGGGCGTCCTGCTTGCTCTCTAAGTGGTGCACATGCTCCATAGCAGAGACACATCATTAACTGTTGCTGTGGACTATTTTAGCTTTCAAAGCCTCTAATCAGCAACACTTGTTCTCCTAATTGTTCTTCCTTATGCTTTTTTTGGAGACTGAGTTTTGTCCTGATGCTCTGTCTCGGAGTTCTGCCTTTTTGCACTGCCTCTTAGATGTCTTCGTTACTTTTTGCGCACAAGCATCATCTTTGCATGTTCCCATTGGGGTTTGCCAGCAYTTGGTGCTTATTTAACGCCTGCTGTAAAGACGCCTGAACGGAGGCACGTTCAGCACTTCCCCTTAATTAGGCCATCTAAAGTAATCGTGAGCTGGACACCCCAAGTTACTTCTCTCTGCTGAAAATCTTGGCATCCTGTACCTGTTATTCACCCTTTSCTGATATTTGATCAGCCTCTTTTCTTTCTTTCTCTGGCACAGTCTTAAACTAAAACAAAAACACCCACAGAACTAATAGAGCACAATTCCTCAAAATGGATGGAAAGAGAGTATTTCAGAACAGTTTCTGAGCTGTTTGGAAGTCATCTCCCAGCCATGGAGCTTGCACAGATGAGTTGTTCTCTGTGGTATTATAAAGTTTGGGTAGTTCTGAGCTTAGCAGTTCCTCTGCTGGAGAATTTTTTCTTCTTCTTGTCTTTGAGCTCAAGATTAAGTTGTACAAACTGGTTCTGGTGTATGATTTTGCAGGTAAAGTTGTCAGTGTTCTGGCAATACATGAAGGCTGTGAACCCTGTCATTTCTTTAGTTATATGTTTCCTATATTGCTGTCAAAATGCTGCTGCTATTGGGGCCAACGTGTGGCTCAGTGACTGGACCAATGAGCCAGTGGTAAATGGCACTCAGCTCAACACAACCATGCGAATTGGAGTCTATGCTGCCTTGGGCCTCTTGCAAGGTAAGACCAGATAAAATAATATCATCTTAATGTTTGGCAGGAGGAACTAGGCAGGAAAACTGTGGCAATAGTTGCTTGTGGCTCCAGGTGACCTCAAAAGTCCTATTTCTAAGCAAGGAAGCAGAGTAACACAGAGCTGGAAAATCTAGGCTGGGCCAACCCTCTTTTACTTTTGCCATGAAGCTTTTGGGTCGGGTTTGGATATGGCAATAGGTGGGAAGGAAGCTTGAGAAATGCATGGTGGAGTGAAAACATGAAAATATGGATACAGAAAAGATAGTGGACAGGAGCAAAGTTGCAGCAGTAGGACTTCATGGAGGCTTGCAGAAAGCAGAGGGAAGATATTGTGCATCAGCCTCTTGTGAACAGCATTAAAATCCTACAGTAAAACAGTTTTTACAACAGTAAAATCCTACAGCAGTAGTTCCTGTATGTTGGCAGCAGTGACCGTGGTACTAATGGGMATGATAGCAGAGGGGTGGACAGGGATATAGTAAGGGAAAAAAGCCTTGAGCACGATGGAAACTACTGAAYGTCAAACAGCTGCACGTCAAGAAGATCAGGTTTGCTGGTTAATGCATRTCCTCTTCTCTTGGTAGGCACCTTGGTACTCAGCTCCTCTTTTACGCTGGCGATGGGAGGCATTAATGCAGCGCGGACACTCCATGCTGGCCTTCTAGAGAACAAATTTCATACCCCGCAGTCCTTCTATGACACCACTCCAACTGGCCGCATCATCAACCGCTTTTCAAAGGACATCTATGTGATYGATGAAGTAATCCCACCGACCATCTTGATGTTCCTTGGAACGTTCTTCACCTCTTTGTCAACGATGATTGTAATTATATCAAGTACTCCGCTCTTCGCCGTGGTTATAGTTCCCCTTGCAATTCTGTACTTCTTTGTTCAGGTAACTAGGGAAAACTTGGGACCACAACCATTGCAAAGACTGCTCTGCCATTTTGCATGTTGCTTTTCAGGGAAAAAGAAGGGGAAATCTGAGGGAAATTTGAAATTTCTGAAGTAATTACGTGTTTATTTGAACAAAGCATTTACTTTGCTCAGAGAAATGTCCTGTGAGATGTAGTCAGGAAATAAATATAACCTTTTTTGCTTATAAGTAATAGCAAGTAAGCCTACTACTAGAGATAGAACTGTAGTGCACTTCAGTATATTAAGTATGTATATATTTGACATCCTGACAAGTTTTTAAGGTGGAGAAGACTTAAAAGTTGAAAATAAGTAGTGTCAATTTTATTGACTTTAAGCAAAAAAAAAAAAAAGCTTATGTGAATTGAGACCTGTTGATGAAGATACAGGCTCATATTTCATTTTCCTGGAAAATGAGCTTGAGGTTCCTACAAATGCAGTTATTATGTTAGACTGTGTTAACTAAACTTAAAAGGTCATAGATTAATTCAGTTTGTAGTCTACAGAAATTGCAGTTGCCCAGTACTCTATTTTGAAAAGAAACAAAGGTAACTTCACTTGAAATACTTCTTAACTATAAAGAATTTTTTGAGGGATTGAAGTGCATATTGGTAAGAACCTCCTCTGAACCCTTAATCTAAAAATTACATCACTATTAACTGAAAGAAGAAAATATTTCATGTGCCTCATCCATTTTCTCCCCCCAAATGGCAGCGGTTCTATGTCGCTACCTCCCGCCAGCTGAAGCGTCTGGAGTCAGTGAGCAGATCTCCCATCTACTCACACTTCTCAGAAACAATCACAGGGGCCAGTGTCATCAGAGCCTATGGAAGAGAGAAGTCCTTTGTAGACATAAGTGATCTAAAAGTGGATGAAAATCAGAAGAGTTATTATCCTGGCATTGTGTCAAACAGGTAAAAAGGCAGATAACTTCTTGTTTCCACTTAGATAAGCTTTTGTTTGCATAACTAGTGCAAGCAACCTTTTACCACTACACTTATGCCTGCTCTTCTTTCACCAGGTGGCTCGGCATTCGGGTGGAATTTGTGGGGAACTGTATTGTCCTTTTTGCTGCACTCTTTGCTGTAATTGGTAAAAACACCCTGAATGCTGGCCTAGTCGGGCTCTCGGTATCATATGCATTACAGGTATGTATTACAGCTGTCTGCTTATTACTGTTTTTGCAGTTTTTACAGATGGCATGGATATATTAGATGCTTGTCAAAGCCAGAATCAATAAACAAATGGTAAAAGGAGATCTGGAAACCATAGAGATGTCCACTGAATACTGACAAATTGTCAGTATTGCTCACATATGGTAGGACTTCAGGACACTTCAACAGCGCTAGGAATATGCTGCACCTCCGTAGGTTGTCAGGCTGCTTGTGGCCTGCAAGATGCTTGGGAGGTGTTGGGTACCCAAACCAAGAATGGGTCACTTGAACAGCGTAGACTCAACACGTCCCATATGATGCGTACTGCATAGCTCACGCGCCTGTATGTCTGTCCATGCACAGGCAGATCAGTAGGTTTCATAAACATGCAAAGTAAACTATACTCACCTGAACTGTACAATTTGGCTGATTTAATGGCCTTACTCTTGTCAGAGGCTTTTTAGAGACCATGAATGTGCAGGACTGATGTTAGCAGTGTTGCAGTGAGACCTATGACTAAGAGAGTGACTCCAAACCAACCTTACAGAGAGGGCCATTAAATCACCAAGGGAGGCATATGCTCCTTTACATGAGCACCTCATGATCCATAGATTTCTTGTCCCAGGATCTATATCAATGTCAATACAAAGGTAATTATTCTAGTTGTAGTTTCAGTATGAATTCTTTCTCTTAACATCTTAACATACTGCAGCAGTCCCTTTAATTTTATTTTTTTAATTYGTTGTTTCTCTGTGGCAATATTTTGTTCTGTATCTTCTCCAGGTGACCATGTCTCTGAACTGGATGGTCCGTATGACTTCTGAGCTTGAAACCAATATTGTGGCTGTTGAAAGAATAAAAGAGTATTCAGAAACTGAAACAGAGGTCAGCTACCAAGCATCAAGCTTGCACAACATGCACATTTACATGGTCTTGCTTTAGACACTTGAGAGGCAGTTCCTGCTCTGAGAACGTTACCATCTAACCTAAACAAACGTCATGCACTAAACTGCARTTTGTGCTATCACAGCTCAAAAATATTACTGCTGTTGTGCAGTCTTGCCTTAGTATCTCACTTTCTGCTAGTGTGAGTGCCCATAGCATGACCGAGATAATTCTCATCACTGCGATACTACCTGCAAGTGTATGGAGTATGTTTGATGCATAGTCCTAGCTGCGTGGAYGGTGCTGTGATCCTGCTAGTAGGCACAGCTGCAGTTCAGTTRTCAGGCTGTGCATAGGTCTTCAATGGTATTTCTGTTTAATCAGCTTAGTTCCTGGCTCCCGTAAGAGAAGAACATCTCCAGGAGCACTGCATTATCTCATCCAGAAAAATCATCTGGTTGTCTTCCTTTGCTGCCAAATACATTTCAGTGTGGCGGAGAGAGCTGTGCTGGAAAATCTGCTACTCTGCAGACACGTTAGAATTGGGAAAGGGTGGAGAAGTGGAGGAAATTCAAGGAGACCTGCACTGCACAGTTCTGGAGATCAAGTGTTTGATCTGGAAGAGAAAAGGAAATCACATGGATACACAATAAGTGTTACAAGCCAGAGCTTGAGCTGGCACGGAACAAGCACTGTTCTGTTAAAGTTAATGACAAAATGCTAATTTATACCAGTTGAGGATTTGGCCTTATGTGCTGAGATTTTTTTTTATGAACTTAACACAAAAGAAAACCAAAATGTGTTATGTTTAGGAATCTTCGTTTTCCTCCTATTATTATGAATTTGTTCAATAACTGAAATTTATCAGATATGCTTCTAGTAATTGCAAGTGTTCATGTTTGTATCTAAGATTGATTTAGTTTTTTGTATCTAAGTTTGAATTTTTTTTTTTTTTTAACTTCTGTGCGACATTTTTGACTACTGTTTCCCTTAGGCTCCCTGGATCATAGAGGACAGGCRTCCCCCAGAAGACTGGCCATCGAAGGGTGAGCTGGAGTTTGTGAATTACTCTGTGAGGTACAGAAAGGGTCTGGACCTAGTGCTGCAAGATCTAAACCTCCAAGTGCATGGTGGAGAAAAGGTAGGTTACCAGCCAAATGTCTGTTAAGACTTTGTTCTCAGTCTCCAGTGACAACCATGGAGCAGAGCACAGGGACCACGGGCATACCTGCTCCAGTGGTGGAGACCTGCTCGAGCTGGTGTCACTAGAACCAGCAAGGCTGAGGAGAGTGGCACAGAYATGACCATGCTGTTGGTGTGCCAATGTTCTCTGGGCTGGAAGCAGTAGAACCAGTTGCTTGGTGCTGTCGGGACTTTCCAAGTTGATGTCAGGCTCCTCTACATAGTGTAGGAGGCACCAGCAATTGCAATGGTGCTTTTCTGAAGTTATGCAGAGGGGAGAAGGATTCTGGCTTTTTCCTTTCTCTGGCTTTCCCTGGAAAACTTCTGGCATAGAAGGAAATGTTATTCTTTGCTTCCTTAATCAGAGAATTGTCTTTGTGGGAGAGTCCCTTCATGCCTCAGTTGCAAGTACTGGGTTGTGTGTACTGTAATCAGAACAATTACCCTGTGACAGTTCTCCAGTTAAGAGACTGTGATTAAAAAGGGAAGATAATTATCCTTGTGCTAAGCGTACAGGATGGGACCTGCCTTCTGGAATGGAGATATCTGGAATGGAAATGGGCGTGCTTACCATAAAGTCTGAATTGTCCTCTAAAGAGCCTTATCTCTTGTTGTTGAGTGATTGGGCTCCTAACATGGGTACGCCAGCTAATCACTCAAAGATATGTAGGATGGCTCCGGGCCTAGATACGCATTTGTATGTAATATCATACGTATTTTTATGTAATATCATACGTATTTTTATGTAATATCATACGCATTTGTATGTAATATCATACGTATTTGTATGTAATATCATTCCAATTAGGGGAATGGCAACGCCTGTGTATTGTACTGCGTGACATGGTTTCTAGGGAAGGATAGTTACGTTCCTTCTTAGATTCAGATCTTGCATGAAACCTCTCGGAGAAATGGTCTGAGGTTTTTGCTGGGGTTTTTTGTTTGGTTGTTTTTTAACTATATGCTTTGTTCTTAATTCTGTAATTTGTTTGTAGATTGGAATTGTTGGCAGAACCGGAGCAGGAAAATCCTCCATGACACTCTGTCTCTTTAGGATCCTGGAAGCTGTAAAAGGGGAAATTAAAATTGATGGTGTGAAAATTTCAGACATTGGCCTCCACGATCTTCGATCAAAGCTGACAATTATTCCTCAGGTACATCTTCTGTGTATCACAATAAACAAAGGATCTCTAATAGCTTAGCAAACACTAAGTAAACATGGGTTTTTGCACAGAAGAAAATTCTTTGTATAATATTCACAAAATTGATTCACTAAAACAAATTGTGTTTTTTCTTTAAGTAGCCCTGTCCTTTCACCTTATAAGCTGACACTTGGTGAAAAAAAACAAGGTTTAGGATAAAACATCTTTAGAGTAGGAACTTGAGATTTTACCATGTATTTTATATATATGTGTATATAAGTGTGTGTGTGTGTATATATATATAAAATATATATTTATTTATGTATGTGTATATATGTATAAAACACTTTCATGGTGGGTAAGACTGGGAGGTGGCCTACCTTCAATACAGTGGACATATCAAAGCAATAACTCTAATTTTAATATCTGCACTTAAAACAACTAAAGCACTTATCTAATGAAAGTTAGTTTCCTGTCCAGGATCCTGTTCTCTTTTCTGGAACGCTGAGGATGAACCTGGATCCATTTAATAAGTATTCAGATGAAGAAATATGGAAAGCTCTTGAACTATCTCACTTGAAGCGGTTTGTCAGCAGTCAGCCCTCCACACTGGACTATGAATGTTCAGAAGGAGGAGAAAATCTTAGGTGAGGAGGTTTGGGGTTAGAAATATACACTGAGCTTTCATTCAGCCCTAACAGCGAGTAACGTTCGCATATAGGTTTACACTGCAGCCTGTTGCATATAAGGGGATTTAGCCACCCCTTCCTATTGAAAGGAAACCACTAATCCTTGAATGTTTGCCTACACTCTTGCCTCTGCTGAGGATGGTCTGATTCTTCTTCGCTGCTGGGAAGGATTTCTCCCAAACAGTAAAGAAACAAGTTCCAGGATGACAGGGTGTTAGGAAAAGGAAGTCCCTTAAGCATGGTTTGGTGGGAAGGGAAATGCCACAGTGACATATGTGAATGCAGTGCTGCACAAACATCCGGGCCTCYGCCGCCGTTATTTACCTGCACTCCATTAGGAGACCCAGGAAGCCGTGACCGGGAGGATAAAGCGCCATGCTTTGGTCTGCTCTGTCGGCTTCCGACAGCGCGGTGTAACCAGACCACGCGGGTGATGAAAGTTCAGCTCCGGCTCCTCCTGCAGAGACACTTGGATAAAAGTTGTGTCCARGGTGCTGGGGGCAGAAGGGAGAGCACTGGGTCATGGGCTGCCCTGTTACTTTTTTGATAGTACAGTCAGAAGGACTTCAACTTTTTTTTAAAAAAAAAAAAAAAAGCATGTATGAGAATTTTCTGTTTTCCCTTGACTAGCCAACCCTTGTGAACTGACTTGATAAGCAAAAGCAAACCTGGGAGCAAAYGCTCAGTGGTGTCGCAGCTGAGTGTGTTTTGAAATCTTGGACAGAAGCTCTGCAGTCGTAAGCTTCCCTGGCTCTCGTCACCGTGACGGGCAGGGTGCACGGGGTGCCCCTGTCGGCGCTGGATCAGGCAGTAAACGAACACAAGCTCTCTTGAGTAGTGCCGCAGCGCTTATTTTGTTAGCTCTAGGGCTGACACACTGGGCTGTTTGCTAAATACCATTTTATTTTGTTCGGTAACTTATCTGATCAGTAATCTGCTCTAGCAGAAGTGGCTCTGAACAGAGGAGAGCTGAAGGGCCGGCGGTCCTCTGCTTATGAACGCCCTGTCTCTGTTGCAGTGTTGGCCAAAGGCAGCTCGTCTGCCTAGCAAGGGCACTACTTCGCAAGACGAGAATCTTGGTCCTGGATGAGGCGACAGCGGCTATCGATCTTGAGACGGACGATCTTATCCAGATGACAATTAGGACTCAGTTTGAAGACTGCACGGTGCTGACAATAGCGCACAGGCTGAACACAATTATGGATTACACAAGGTAAAAACCGCGCAGTGGTGCGTGTGTACGGGCTCACCGGTGTGCCGGGCGCAGGAAGTGGCACGTGGTGTGTAAGCAGCGATGCTGAGGCTGCATAATCCTAGAATATCCAGACCTGGTTTTGCTTTTGTGGGCTTAAGAAACAAGTTCTGTGTTCATTAACCAGGGCTGCACAAAAGATGCTGCTCAGTTGCATTAATATCACTGTCACCAAGCTCACGGAGCTATTTTTAACCAGTATCTGCTGTAACATTTTCACTAACGTTGTGGCATGTTTCTTGAAACACATTAAAACACTCTTTTCTCGTTGGCTCTGTAGTGTCACATTTTCAGTTCCAGAGCTAGCAGTCTCCCCAATTTAACTCTTCTTTTCTGGGAGACTGTGAGCATTCTGGACCTTTGAAAATCAGACAACACTTCAGGGATAGTGTCTCTCTTTTGTGCTTCATCAGGTGAAGGTAATTGAGCAAAACAAAAGCAAGGGACATTTTAGAACAGTACTTTTATTTTGTGATTGAAAGAGAACATCACATTTCCTGGAAGGAGTTCTCTGATATGTTTTTCTCCCCACCTTTTGTTTTGCACAGGGTCCTTGTTCTAGACAAAGGAGCCATAGCTGAATTTGATACACCTGCCAGCCTTATAGCATCAAAGGGTATTTTCTACAGTATGGCCAAAGATGCTGGACTAGCATTATAAGAAGACCTCTTTTTTTTTTTAATATTACTGACTCGCCACAGAAGTGACTTGTGAATGTACTGTAATTTACGAAACAGTCTTTATAGTAGACTAAACTTTTGATATGTGAACATAGTATTTACAAGCATACRGACCAGAAAGTGAATTTTATATTTTTAAAATATTTTCTATATACATAAAGTATTTTATTAAGTGTTTTTTTCCCAAAGAATGCCAAAAATTCTGCTCAGAAAATGTATGTATCACAAGGCACTATGTACTGTATTCTGGTTTATAATTGGTAAATTATAGCAATGATAGAAAATATACTCGTTTTGTGTGTCTTCTGTATAAGGATACCTTAGTTTTGAAATGGGAAGACAGGCATAGTTAAGCAGTAACTCAGCTRAGAAGTACTGAAGTAAGGTGACACTTCTGAGCGGTTCTAACCTGCAATATTTCCACCAGGGCAAGAGAGTTGAAGGTTACAGTTCTAGGCTGTGAACTATCCCAGTATGTTTGGTTGCTCCCAGCCTAGAGCAACTTCAGGTTGGTAATGTTCCTCTTCAAGATGATAGGATTTGTGAATAACTTTTATTTAAAACTAAACCTATAGGTATAGCCTAATTAAATCATTAACTAGGCAATTGCTGCCAACTTTGTAGACTACACATAAGCCTGCAGAGACATGACTTATGCAAAAATGTTACCCTTTTGCTRTACCTCTCTTCTGTGTGAGGTCACCATGAACAAGTCTCTACTTGAGCTGAGCATGCATGTGGAGCAGATGACACTATTATTTATCATCTCATTCAACACTTGACCACCTGAAATTGTACGTATGTGATTTGTTTCATAGAAATAAATATCTAAATATCCATTATTGATAGCCAAGCCTCCTCAGATAAAGGGAGTACTGTGTTTAGCAGTGTTTGCTGCTAGAATCTGATAGGCTGTCCTTTCCTTTAGTCATTCACTTCCTACACCAACTACTATGGAAACCTACCTGGCAAGAAAACATTCCTATGTTTTTTTTTTATAAGTAAAGTTCTGAAAAACTTCGAGAAGACAAAAATAATCATTTATTAATTTTTACAAATGACACTTCTTAAATAGAAACAATAATCTGCAGCCAAGCATTTGTTTGACACTAAGTTCACATAGCAATGCACAAACTAATGAATTATTATCATACACAGTAATGTAGTGATTACACTTACTAGATTAATTCAAGTTAGCAAGGTTAATAGTATCTTCTGTTTATAAACTGCATAATATATAAAAATATTTGTCTGAATGCATAGATAGCTATCAGTATCTGTGCACAACAGTCAATTAACAATGAAATCAATCAACCCAACAGCTGAGATTCTCTGGTAGGTCTGACTGGTTAATCAGTAACAGTTTGGTACCTGCATGGATTAAGTTAGCATTTAGCCAGCTGACACCTAAACCGTATCTGTTCGGTATACCAAAAACAATGCAATAGGAAATCGCATTATTCCATTATACAGAAGTTAATATACCACCACCAATTTGGTATAAGAAACAGCTATTGCCACTGACTCGGACTGCATTTGCCCTCTTAACACTTCAGCAGAGGATATCTGGTTGTGACAAAAGGTTTTTACTRATATTATCGTTAGGAGACAGAAATTCAGTCTAACTAATTGATGCATAAGAAGTCTGGGTGTTTGCATGGATCTGTGCTTCCACGTGGACACTGGARCGCCAGAAGCTAAGGTGGTTTGGGCGAGGGCTCCCTCTGGTGTGCTCAGTCACTCCTGCTAAAGCTGCTTCCTTTTGCATAAAGTATTACTCACGGGATGCGAAAGAGAGATGATGGGTAAACCTGGGTACCAGTTCCTCTTATGTTTAGCTATAATACAGGTGACTGCCCTGACTGCAGAGGCAGAGGGACATTTCTCCTGTCGTAGCCCCTGGGAAAGGGGGGAAAAAAAGGCTGTAGCAGATACCCAATGCCCGTCCGAGAAAGTCGTCATTTTCTGTGAGAAGAGTGCTAAGAGTTTAAGACGCAGTTCTCTCCTCAGTTAGTTTGGTGGCTTCCTGCTCAGTGTGCTACTTCTGCAAAGCCCATTGATAAGTCCACGTACAATGTACAGCTAACCTGGGCTGTAAATACTGTTAGACAATAAGAAGATAAAAGTCCTTTGGTTGCTGTAGTTTCCACAGAAACTAGAGGGGAGGAAGGGGGGGGGAGATCTTAAAAAAAAAAAAAAAAAGGGGGGGGGGGAACTCAGTCCAGGTTGATAATGTTCTGGCTGCCTATTACATCTAGTACCTAGTCATCTGATTTGTAGCATGTACTTACACAGTTATGTTACCAGATTATAGTGCTTGCTCAAATACAGATGACTTTGTAAATATTAAGATCCTAAAATGTTAGATAAAATCCAGCTCACTATTGTCTTAAATACTTTTCAATTTACTTATTCCAGGATTTCACAGCAAAGTAGTCTAATTCTGAATTTTAAGTAACAGGAATAGGAAAAGTGAYTTTTCGGTAAGCAATACAAGTAAATGCAGAACACTGGCAGGAGGAGAAGAAAATATGCTGCATAGAAACATCAAGATTTTAATATCGGCCCAGAAAACCCTGGTTTCCTTTTATATAGGAAACTTAAAAGTTTCCAGACTGGCTCTTTCTCTGGAATGTAGGGGGTAAAAGGACAACAGTTCTACAATATTTGTGCTTTAAAAGGGGAAATTAAAGCAGCATTGGAGAAATGTGTTTTCAATACAGTAACAAAAATAGTATTTTAAATTGCATATGTCAATACTGTATATTGACAAACAACAATAAAAGGGACATATGATTTTGGTTGAGAGCATACTTATGATTTAATGATTACTACAATTTTTTTTGTTTTCAACCTGAGAAATAGGGAAATGTGTAAATAGGGATTAAGAAATCACAGATAATAAGTCACTTAGGAGTATTTAAACTAGACAGTTTTGTGCTTCTTTCACAGATTTAACCCTTCTGGTTTTTTTCCTTCTAAGGTAAGAGATGATGTAAAATACATGATCTGAATGGTGAACATGTCAATAGTAATGGACTCGATACAAATATTATGTGGGTTTCATGGCAGGTTCTTTAACATGAGTACCTCTGCTATTTTATAGCAAACAAATTATTAGAACAGTTGAAGATAAGCCTTTCCCTGAGAGCTTCTATAACTCTACAATATTTCAAGATTACCTTTTTGTAAGTAAAAGAGTACTGCATAAACACATAGTTCTACCAGTACCTTCTTTGCATAAGCTACGTTCATATCAGTCTAGTTACTCTTAGATTAAATACAAGCTATAACTGCATAACATCTTTAGTTTATTTCAAGGTTAACAAAATAGATCTTTTCCACATCATTAGCCCTTATAGATAATATATTTCAAATATGTAATTTTAAAATGCAATACAAATATTTTGTTTTATTCTTCTTTAAACAATTAGTATGTCAGTTCTGATGCTTTCTTGTTATAACCACTCCGTTCAGAAAGTGTTGGTACTCTGAAAAGTAAGTTTTTGTCGCTTACTGTTAGAACAAGCTCCAGTTCTTGGAAATCCTGTAGTCTTGCCACATCTTTGTCCTTTAAATAAATACAGTATGTTGTTAGGTGATAAAACGTATGTTCAGTTTTTCAGAGGTAAATTGAAGTAACAGGCTGACACTAACACAAGGTATGTATTGCATAAATATAACAGTTCTTTACAGTAAACAGGATGTCTGCTTTCCAGTTACATATTATATTTATTCTAGGATCCTATTCAGCTACTCACTTAAGTCTATTTTTAGAAGGAATGCAATACTTGGCACTGAGTGCAAGTGAGTAGTGGAGCTGGACCTGTAGAGGTCTACTGCATACTATTTAGAAAATCCATGAGTATACTTTTCTGAGCCCCTCCCCCCTTTTGTTTTCCTCAATTAGTAATTTTTTTTAAAAACACAGAAATTGATTCTTGGCATCTATTCAAGATAGTCCTGCATACGTCATCCTCTAGAGCAGCCTATCAACACCAATCCTGAGCCAGCTTAGGTAGGGTCTTTAGAGAGCAATGGAAGAAACCCTGTCACAGTATGGACTCAAGCTTGAGCACTTTGCTGCCAGGTAGCATTAAGTAGAATAAATTTCATATCGTCTCAGAGAACAGTAAGTGTCGTGCAGTCTGACCAAGAGAATCTGAAGAAATTAGAGCTGGAGATAAAAAGAGTGCTTTCAACTTGCTTTTGAAAGGTAAGCTGGCAAGTTTCAGAGCTGCTTATTTTTTTCCACTTCTGGACTAACAAAGAATAAGTCTTCATATATTCAGTGAAGATGCAGTACACAGAAGTCTATTAATCTAGCACTAATCAGATTAGCTCCACCATTTGATGCCAACAATGCTCTAGTGGGATTTGAGAATGAAAGAGAAGTCAATGGTGAATCAGTAAAGCAGGTCAGCAGGTCCCAGTTTTCTGTATGCTGCACAGGTAAATGTCACTGACATGAAGAGACAGTTACCTTCAGACCTTCACTGAGAATATTTTTGAAACTGTTTCCTCGAGTCAAGCTGCTTTTAAAAGAACTGCATATAGTCCTTATTAAACTAGCAAGGCTCACTTGAGTACTGTAAGCCTATTAAACATCGATGACAGGTCACAATGGTATGGTATTGCATGGAATTTCACAATGTTATATAGAACCACATATAAATTGGCCTAAATGCCGAATGCTTATGAAAGGAAATGATCAAGAAACTTCAGAACTTTTTTCTTTATATAGAAGAAAAACCCTACTAAGTGGTAGAAGTGGGAGTTCCTTAGGGACTGCTCAGCAGCCCAGTTCCCAGTGAATAATCATGGAACAGTTAGAATATGAATAATGATTAAAAAAAAAAAAATCAGTGACAAGTTAACACACAATTTCTGTAAACACTGCAGTCGAGTGTTACAGAAGTATGGCCAGAACATTACCTATGCTGAAGGAATCTTAAACACTGTAAAAACAATACAGTACTGAGCGGATGGGGTCATGCATGGCTCAATCTCCAAATGAAAAATACGCTAGTGGGCCCAACTAACTGCATGACTTCTCCTTTTCAGTATTACTCCAAGACAGTGAGCRTTATTAAAAACTAATACTGTCACTTTTTTTGTGACATGAGAATATTGCAGGTGACCACCAAATTACTCCTTTTTAATACTAAGCTACAATTCTGTTTTACGAGTTATTTACAAGTTATTTAAAATRATGAGTTCTTACCTTTCTTAGCACTGTATTTGGCAATTTTCTGATCTTCTCTACGTGTTCAGGGTTAACACCCAGCTCACAGCAACTAACTCGGAGCAATTCCTTATAGGTCAGTTCTTGTCTGTCCAGTTCAATTTCAATGAAGTCATTTTCTCTAAGGCTAGGGTTTTGTATTCTAACTTTAAGCACCAGTTCTATTAGAAATAAAAAAAATGTACATCAACATGCAAATGAATAAAAGAATTGGAAAAGTTATCTTTATACTAATTTCAAACTATTTCTACTTCCTATTAACACTTTTTGTATCATTTGTGACAACACAAGAATCCTCAGAAAGCAGTCCAACCTGGACTCATGACTGAGTTTTTCATTAGATTGACTCCATTCAATCTACATGAAAAAAATCATCACTAATGTAATTCAATATGTATGTATGTATGAATCTTTGGAAGAGGACTCATCTTACTGGATTTAAACTAACAGTAAAGCCTATCACATTTGTTATCAATGTCCTGAGCAATCCAATATTACTGTTTTTTTGTTGTTTTGATGATCACTCACTACAATTCAAATGGATACTCTTAACCTCTCTTTGCTAAATCATGGCATCAGAACAGCTTTTATTTCAAGAATAAAATCCTGAACTGAAACTGAAATTCCTTTTTTCGTATTTGAGCAGGCAGAATATTTACCCGGAGAAATGGCAGATCATAATAATAATAGTTCACCTCAGTATTCAGGTCTTTCTGCAAATTGAGACCTCTGAGATTATCCCTTGAGCTCACTGATGATTTACTCACGTTCTGTATTTGAACTCTGGAGTATACTATTCAGAGAATTCGATCACCCTGGTGTCTGGCTGGTTTTAAAGCATTTGAGACAAATAGAAAATGTTTTCATCAACATTTTAATAACAGTATTTCTGCTCCAGCAGAAATGGGCTGTCTGTCTCTTTTTAACTGCCTTCAAATGTTTCCTGAATGCCTAATACAGGAGAACCTGAAAATCTCTGGAACTATGATAAATATGTGTAACACTGATAATATGTGTAACACTTTCACTGTCCAAGATGACAGGAGCTCTAAGTATAGGTGAGTTTTCCTGTTACCTTGCATATTAAGTGGAAAAGCTCCCGTGAAGAAGACTGGCTGAAATGTTGGCACAGGCCCAGTGCAGGAGCCGTTCTGCTGCTGAGGTATGGCCGATTTTGATCCAACAGGAGAAGGGGAACTTCTGCTCCAAGACACAGACGTCTGGTAAACCGGGCCGTTCTGACCAACGGGTTTGGGGCATCGTGGTGCAGTACAGCCACCTGGCAGTGACGGCCTCTCTCCAGGACCGATCACSTCCGAGGCAGCATTTTCCTGCGGTAATGATGCATGTGTGCACGTTTCCACATGAGGTAAGGAAGAAGAGTCGCTGTCTTGTGGCTCTAAGGGCGAGACACTTCCATTCACAGAGGCGTCTGGAATACTGTTACTCATGGTGTTATAAACATATGGGAAAGGTGGGTTAGCCAGGTAATTAGGGATGATTGGCAAATCCAAATCTTTCTTTAAGTCTGGAAGTTCATCATCTTCCACTGCAAAACCAAAAAGAACAATATTCTCCAAGACCGGTTTTAGGAAAAACAAAACCAAAAACAAATAGCTATTGTATTTTATGTTTGGGGGGAGAGGAGACTAAAAGCATCAGGGTAAAAGATGAATATAGAAGCTCTACCCCTTTTTTTCTACAGTGAACAACTGTGCTCAGGTGTTGCAATACAGTAAACAAAAGCAGAGTCTGATTCAAATAATTCTGGGATGCTATCCTACTAAACACTGTAATCCCAGTTTTCTTAAATCTGTAGCCAGCATGTTGTGCCACAGTCTCTGGCAGTGTAATGCTATCATCTTCATAATGTATACGGCAATGAAAAACAAATCGTAACATGTTGTTCGATATTAAGGTAGGGGATAAAGGGAAAAGAACACCCAGTACTGGGAGAACTGAAAGATTATCAGTCAGTGGGAAAAAAAAACAGGCTAGGGAATACAAAAGGCAGGAAAGAGGCTATTGACCATATTTCAAACTATGTCTCACCTCTAGCAGCAAAGGCTGCTCCATTCCAGCAGTTACAACACATGATAAAAATGTTCTACCAACACACTTTATTGAGCTTCTGCTCCAGGATGCTGATTTTCCATTTACTCAACGCTGTCTAAACTCCATAAAACACCAGGAAAATTAGGTATTGGTCATATACTGCAAAAATTTCACATAAATTTGAGAGATTTTCCTCTATTTGCTCTTTCTGAAAATATCAAGCTGCATCTACTGGTTTTTCAAAGTATTTTTTTCCCTAGGTTTAGAAAAAAGGTTTTACTACCTGGGTATGGAATGTTTTGGTAATCATCTTTTCCTAAATTGTGATGTCTCACTAAGTAAACATTTAAAGATCAAGTCTCCCAAAAAAAAATCACAGTATCATCACACACAAAACAATGCAGGAGCATAATTGCTCTAAACAGTCTTTTACTGTAGTCTTTAAAGATTGTATATCATATGGGCAATAGCTTTACCTCCCAACATCTTCCGAATCTCCCTCTTCGATGTCAACTGGACAGGTCGTTCTCCTTTCCTTGTAAGAATTTCCTTGTCAGCCCCCGAACGCAGCAGGTAGGATACCACTTGAGCATGGTTCCTTTTACATGCCCAGTGCAAACAAGTCCTGCACAAAGACAATATTATCACTCTTTGAAATACTCAGTTATGACACATTAATTTCATTCATTCCCATTGCATCTAGGAAGCACAAGACTTAATGCATGTCTAGGATAAAAAAGTTTTTAACAGCTAGGGTCCTTGCAAATTTACACCATTTCTGGAGCCTGCAGTGACACCTGCTGATCTCGTTTTTCCTTGCGATAATGCTCTTTATACAAAGTTACTATAGCAGTATTTTTGAAGTTCAAGATCTGATTTAATTTTTCTTGTATTAGGCTATTAACTTTTATTGAAAATAAGTGTATAAAGAAGGCTTACTTATGTTTATAAATCTTTGAAAGAATAAGTTATACTTCAAATACTTTTGTGTGAATGTGAGCTAATATGCTGCTTCTCAAGGGTACTTTTTTTTTTTCCACTTTAATCAATGCAGTCAGTACACTGATGTGTACCTTTTTGAAAGTAAATTACTTGTAAAATAGTCTAGTTCTTTGCCTAGTTGCTATTCACTGGACCCAGATCCAACACAGGTCAAAATACAAGTATCCAGCACCTCTTAGCATCAGATGTATGGAAAAGGTCATTCTAGTAATTTAAATTCTACAAGCAAACCTAAATAACAGACTAGATAATTATTGCTGAAAATAATCGTAATTATTTTTATTGTTTCTTCCATCAATGCCGGTTTTAGATAAAACCTCATTTGGATGGCAAGCAGCTGCTTCTCTTGCACATTAACATAATTTACTATCTTATGAATCACTTCTTATAAATTAATACAAGCTGTGATTTTAATCACAATTCGAACCCAAATTTGCAAGTGTTCCATGCTTCTGAAAACTACTAGTAGAGCTCTAATCTTCAGAATACCAGCTTCTTTCCTAATTTTATTCTTCCTATTTTTAATTAAAACCTCAAGCATGGTACAGTGCGGTAAATACACACTGATTTCAACTTAAGAGAAAACCAGTCTTCAAAAATGCCTGCGCATTCCCTGCAGATCCTGCTTCAAACAGTGAAGCGTGTGCACACGCTCATGTGTGCTGTCCCACTTGTACGAATGCCTGTTACAGAAAGGACGTGGTTTTAGTGTTGCTGGGTGGTATCTGAATGAGATGTCAAAATCAAAAGTATTTTAGATATATCACTGAAACAGCCTGCAAGTTCCTTGCTGAAAATTAAGTCATTTTAGAATCGGATTTAGAAGTTAAYGCAAAATAAGTCTGGTTATAAATCAACATATTTTGGCAAGCAGCAGTTTTTTGATAGCTATTTTATGGTGCTGTCGTAGGCTGCGAGCACTCGCTTTACAAAAAATAAACAATATAAAGTAACAACCTAAGGACCCGAAGAAGGATCAAACACCAAAAGGAACAAAAAGAGTGTGCAGAAAGAGAGTGCAAATTTATAAAGCAATTATCAGCTCCATCACCCCCCACCACCACCTTTTCTAGGGTATTTAAAGGTAGCTGCATGGAAGAGTATTTGGCAAGGGGGTGAAAATTTTAACGTCATTCCCAATTCACACCGATCACGATTTGTGCGTTTCGTCTGAAGGAAAACTGCGCAGTCGAGGGGACCCGCGCAGGTCCCGCCGCCGCCTCAGAGGCCGCCGCCTCAGCGGCCGCCGCCCGCGGCCCCTCGCAGCTGCCGCCCCCGCGCCAGGCCCTACCAGCCGTTGACGTCGTTCTGGGAGTTGGGGTTCACCCCAAACTCCACCAGCCGCCGAACCTCCTCCGCGTCCCCCAGCGCCGCCGCTTCCCTCAGCCGCTCCTGCAGCTCCCTCTCCTCCGCCACGCTTGTCATCTCGCCAGCGCCCGGGCCCAGGGCTGCCTTCGGCCGGGGCTCGCTAGCCACGGCGGCCTCGCATCCCTGCGGCTCTCCCGGAGCCAGGCCCCGGCCGGGCAGCCGGCGGCAACTCCGCCGGCAGCGTCCCGTGCGCTTTTCCACTGGAAACTCCAGCACAGCGTGCGASTTGCGGCAGGCTTCGCCTAAATCAAGCCCGGGGACACGGTGCCCAGCGGCATTACAGAACACGCACGCTCGCAGGGCGCCCCACAGCCCCGCTGCCTAAACTCTTCCAGGGGGACTCTATTATCTGTGACAACTCTGACCTAGATACTTAGTTCCTACAAACAGTCTTGCACGCGAACCGTGGCTGCTGCGGTTTTACTGTCAGGGTGATTTATTAGCCGCGTACGTGGCAATTTCAAGGTAGCAAAATATTATCTAAAAATACGGGTAATTGTATCATGCACAGTATCCCCTACTCTGTTATTTGTGCTTACAGGCTCCAGGATCCTACGATTGTTCTGCCTAGGAAATGCTCATCATCTCTGAGAATGCTCGTTGAAATTAATTAATCCCTTAATAACTCAAAGTCAGCCTGCGAAGCATTTTGAGAGATTGCWGGCAGTTTCTGCAATTCACACGATTTGCTTTAAAAAGCTGGTTTGGATCGTTGTGGATTTGTCCTAAACCAAGTTATGAAAGAGAGAAGAGCTAGTAAGAACTTCCCAGCTGTAAGAAGTCAAAACAATAATTTCTGTCTCCAGCCAGACATCTAGCCAAACTGCACTGTTTCTATTCTAATCTACTCTATGAGAGCACACTGGGGAAAYGTGCAAGGCTTAGGCTGATCCCAGTTCAGCAGCTAAGGTACCCGATTGGTTTCTTGGTGCTACTGGAGCAATTTCAGCTACACTCTTACTTAMAACAATTCAAATGAGTAATTATATCATCATAAAATTGCAAAGTTTGAAAAAAAATATAGTGCCTTACACTGCTGCATATGGTGGTTTTATAGGCATAGTTCTGAAAGGAAGCTCTATGGACAACCCTTGAGTTTGCATGAAGCCCTCAGTGATTGCAGCAGAGGCCTGAGCAAGACCAGCCATGAATTCAGATCAGCACTAATAGAGACTTCAAACTCTTAAAAAAATATAAACACAATCAAGTTAAACATTTTTTAAAATAATACATACTACTTATTACATCTTTTTTACTTCTTTCAGTATGAATGATGAAAATGGACTGATAGCACAGGAGTAATTTAAATCCRAACAAACACAAAATGTTAATGTACTAAATTTTTCTGGTACCTAAAAATGTCCATTATCTGTGAAACTATATCAAACCTCCAAAAGCACCAAGATACCTTGCATGAGCGTACTTACTCATGCACAAGTCTTTCCAAGGCTGCTAGAACCTTCTTTTTATTACAGGATAAAGCAGCATTATTTTGGTTCTAAAATGGGGCCAACAGAAACTAATAAAGCAAGTGAGACGCACAGTTCCTCCTCCTGTATTAGAAATAGAGAGGAGTGTCTCTATCTGACATGATTTTAAGGGGATCCTTCTTAGATCTGTTTTGTGACACTTCATTAGTATCAATAATGGCTCATATTTTTCACAAGTAGAAAAATGCTTGGAATGAATGACTAAATGACCTATAAGCAGGTAGAGGATAACACTTACAGGAAAAAAAAAAAAAACATGGATTTGTCACGAGCAGGTAGACTGACCCACTATATCTTTCTTTTAGTAGGAAAATTGGTATAGAGCCTAAGAGCAAAGTTGCAGGAGCGCTATGTGCTACGAATGATAGACGTGCTGATGAAGTCTACATCAATAATATTCTCATTATCGAGTTCAGGGCTGACAGTACACAAGAAATTTCTGTAAAACAGAGTAGCAGACRTTTGAAAAAGCATGCTCCGAGAGTGGACAAAAGGGGTCTGTSCCAGCCTGGTGGTACTAAATAATTTCATAAACTTCGGACAATCAAAATGATTTTAAGAAAACGAATAGTGTATAATCAGTAAGGTGAAGTTAATAAAGACAAGGTCCAAGGTCTAGGAAAGAAAATACACACAGAAACGAGCTGGTTGGCCATTAAAATGGGAGGAACTGCTGCACCAGCGTAGCACTGCTGCAGAACAAGGAGGCCGTTCCCGTTTGTGCGGTAACCAAGCCCGAACATACCCGCGCTTGCGGGCCGTTGTAGGTGAGCTGCTGCGAATCGAAAAGTAGGCAATAAAAATTAGAGGAGAGTTATTATTAAAAAAAAGACCCACGAGAAAAAGTTTTACAGAATTGGGCTCGTTTACTGTAGGAAAAAGCAACGTTGAAGGAGACACGTGCCTTCAAATATGCAAGATGTCTTTATACTGTAAGTGGTTATTGACGGAGTTATTCTCCGTCGCTGACCAGACAAGCAGTAACAGCCTGACCCAGCAGCGAGCAAGGCTCGGGCCACACGCGCGCCGTCACTTTTCCCCTCAGGTTTCGGCTCGGTGGGCGCCCGGTCAGGCCTGGCGCCGCGCGGCGCAGGACGGCCCGCAGCCGCGGCCCGCTCCCAGCGGCGCCGCCGCCTCCCTGGACGAGGCCCCTGACTTTTGGCAGCGCTCGTGCGGGTCATCGCCGCCTCCGCCGCCATCCCGGCCCCACGGCGAGGGGAGCGGCGGCCGCGGCCCCCCCCAGTGCAGCGCCGCCGGGCCGGGCCCGCGCTCACGCTCCRCCAGGCCCCAGAGGCGGTTAGGAGGCGCGCGGTGCATTGTGGGCAGGGCGAGGAGCGGCGCCGCCATTTTGTCTCTGTCACTCCAGGCGCGGCGCGGTCTCGTCGGGGAGGAGAGGCGGCGGAGCGGTATTCGGCCAGGAGGACACCATGATATCGGCCGCCCAGCTCCTGGATGAGCTTATGGGCCGGGATAGAAACCTGGCCCCGGATGAGAAGCGCAGCAACGTGCGGTGGGACCATGAGAGCGTGAGTGAAGCGGAGCCGCCTCTCTGCCTCGCTCCCTCCCCTCGCTCCCATCCCCCGCTGAGGGCTCGGGCTTTGTCGGCGCGCCAGGCGCCGCGGGTGGGGGCCCGCGGCCTCCCCCGGCCCTCGGAGGGGGAGCAGGGGGGCGCCGGGGTCTCGGCGGGTGCGGGTTCCGCGGAGCTTCAGCGGGGGGAGCGGGCGGAGGCCCCTGTGGGGCCCTTGGTGCGGGGCCCGAGGCTGCGGGGCTCCTGCATGGCGGCCGCGGGGCGGGCGAGGCCCGYGCTTGCTGCGCGGGAACCTCGCTGAGCCTCCAGGCGAGGAGGAGGAACTGGGTGGCCGGGAGGGAGGAGGATCCCGCCATGGCTTAGCTGTGCGGGAGGGCTCGCGCTGTTATCTGGGCTGATGGGAGAGGAGAGGCCTTGTGTTTGGGTTTCCGCGTTAAGGGGGAGAGGCCGCGCTCGCCTTGGCGTGCGCTCCGTGTGGCGTCGACAAATGGTAGTTAGGGTTTCTCATGGCCGAGATCTCCCGCAGCGGGGGAGAGGGGGGAGTTTGGGGGAGTTTTAGTGGAAATTAGGTTTTATTCTGAGTAGAAGGAAAATTTCTTGAGACTTGGTGGCTTTTAGGAAGGGAGATGAGACAGATGGTGGTGGTTTGGAAGACAAGTTATCTCTGGATCCCTACCTATCTATGGTATTTGTGGAGGAGATGGGAGAATACATTCACACTGACTTAAACTACCTGAAGATTGTATCACAGTGAAGAACCAGAAGACTTTTGAAACTGAGGATTTTGTGAAGTAAAAACTCTATTCCTTATGTACTTTTGCAAAGTTTACCTACTATGCTTTTGGGGGGGGGTTGAGCCTAAACAATATTGCCGTTATTTTATATTTGGGTATTTTTTGTCAGTGTYGTGATAACAGCCATACTCTGCGTTAAACTGCTCAAAAAGAAGGGGATTTTCTTACATTGAGTGGTGTTTCTCCCCAAGAATGGTTAAATTTTAGTGAATATTCTAGTGGCATCCATTCTAGTGATACTGAAACTTATTTCACCGCGGAAAAAAACAGTAGTAGTAACAAAGTTCCCATAGCTGGCCCCTTTGGGGGAGCTGAAAACTCTGAAACACTCCCTCCCCCCATGTATTTTTGTTCTATGTTATGTTAAATGAGAGTGTCATAGTTCAGATAAGACAGTTCATTTGTTTCTTGTGTGATAGGAATTGTTGTGGCTAAAGCTGCAGAAGGCATTTAGTTTAAATGTGTAGTGCTCCTCCTTTCACATTTTCTTCATGTTGTTAAGTTGGGAGGCAGGAGAAATGCTTGCTTTTTGGCTTTTTCAAGTTGTCTGAATCACCAGCTTGGAATTTTCTGATTTTTTGGACAACAGTTACTTTATTTTAGAGCTGGCTAAAGCAAATTTTAGTTTGTCTTAGAATACAACCTGTAAGGACAAATAAATGTCTTGGTCTAAACTTTGTAAATCTAAGCAATTTTTAATTCTTAAAAATGCTGTTACATAGATAAGTTGTATATTATAAGAGAAATGAATGAACTCAGGAATTTTTAATGAATTTCTTAGTGTCTTTTCAGAATTTTCTTAAATAAGATTATTCAGTTAGGTGTTCAGCTGCACATTTCCATTTGATYCTGAGCTCTAAATAGGAATGAGTTGTTTAACCCTGAAAATAGGAAGTAAATTGCTTCAGCTATGTCTGTGCAGGTAGAGGAGATAAGGGATTTGTTTTGTTTTATTTCTTAAGRTGAGAAAGAATTTTTACTTCATTTTCTTTAATCAAGTTAAGATGACTTAATCTTTAACCTAAAATTGAAAAATAAGCTCTTTTAAACTCTGTGACTAAAGCCATAGAAATCTGTCTCTAAGATGCTGTTGAATTTTGTTGTTTCCGAAATAGTGCCMTGTCTCTTCTTCCCATTCCTCACTTGAGGATTTAGAAAGGGGAGAGCTGTCTCGGTCCCTGTTGAGCCCAGTAGGGGCTTAAGAGTTGATTCTTCAGGCTAGGAGGAAGTGTTGCTATGTTCATTCCATGCTTGCATGCATTTATGAGGTTTATATAAGCATCACTAAATGCAATCTTTCTGAAAGGAGTGTCGTTATAAATTTCTATAGTTAGATGACTAGTTCAAAACAAAAACGTTCCCCTGTTTAAACACAGAAATGTGTTTTACTTTAGGCGTAAATTTGTGAATCGACTAAGGGTTAAATTTGTAATGCTGATATGTTTTAGAAGTCAGGAAATGCAGATACAGCTCAAATAGCAATATTAATTCATCTGTTTATTATTTTGTTTCTCTAGTTAAACATACACAGAAGTGTTGTCAAATGTGAAATTATATCTATTACCAGCACAAAGCCTTTTTCAACATGAGCCTGTTGTATTCTCATACCAAAATTTAAGATTGTCAGCATTTCATAAATTTTAGATGTGGACAGTTATCAAAAGAAGCTAATTTCTGGTTATCATCATTTGTAGATAACATTTAGGTACTTCATAACTAAAGGAGCTGGCCAGCCCCTACTTATTTGTCAACTCTAAATGGGGAAATACTACTTGACCACCTCAAATTTTTGAGGATTAGTAAATTCCGGATGATGAAATGGAAAGTGCCAAGTGTCTAGCTATATTCCTGTCTAGTGTCTTACTGAAATGTGAGCTGTAAGGGCTTTGACACACAAGCTATGGCTAATCCTGCTGTAACAATTTCACAGTAACATCCCTCTCTGTCCCATCTTTTGGTAGCAGAGTAATCAGAATAATTTGGCAGAAAAGAATGAGGTTGCTTACCTACATGTGTAAATGCCCATCCTAAATTGCCTGTTGCTCCGTTTCTGAGAGTATAGAATGTATTTCTGTTACTTCTGACTTGTGCTAAGTGCAGAGTCTGATAAGCTATGTGTGATACATACTGTTTGAAGCACATTACCTCTGTTTCAGTTCTTTAATGGCTCTGTGATTCTTCAGCCATTTCTTCACTCCTTCCTAGTCTTACTCATTACTGACAACCTGACAAATTGCAGCTGACTACAAACTGTCAGGGCAGATTACCACAAGGTGAAACTAATTTAGAAGAGTAACTTTTGGAATAGGTGCAAGAGTCTCTCAAGTAATGCTTTTCTGTTGCAGCAAAATCAGTTTAAGAAATAAGTGCGGGAGAGGGAAGAAATTGCTCCAGAAACAATATTCCAAACCACTCTTAAGCATTTCTCTGCAGACTGCCTCTTAGGAGAGAATGTTAAGGAATTCACTAGATACCCATTGTATTCTGAGTTGGCCAGGAGAGAATTRTTGCAACTTCTTAGTGATTTTTTTAAAGGGAATGTGATGTACGCAAATACAAGCTGCATAATGTATTATGTTTATTACTGTATATGTATTGATAAATTTTAGCTGCAGCAGTTAGCTGATAAGTGGCTTTTCCTAGCAGTTCTACTTCATAAAATCATTTTAATTATTTTTGTGTTTTTCATTGTCATTCTTTTGTCTGTGATAACTTTCCCTTTGCTCCTTTGTTGTTACCTATTGCAAAGCCTTTGCTGTCCATTATACACACATTTTGAGCTAATAGCTACACATGAAAGCTTTCTACAACTTTCTTTCAGCGTAATATGGTCAAACTATTGTTACTGTRATTTCTGTCAAAGTACAGTGTCTTAGATAATTCTTTAATCCATCCTTGCAATTTCTCTTGGGAAATGTGTTTTTATTCACCGTAATACTTGGATGTAAGGATGAGAAATGGAAAGAGGAGACAAATGATGTAGAAGGAAATAAAAATTACTATTCCTATTGACTGGCACAGGAGTTTGTCCCAGAAACTGGTCCCTTGAAATGATTAGATGTTAAGACAAGAGATGCTGCAGCTTTCTGAGACAGAGGGAGAATCTGAAACTGGACTTTGCCAATCACTCTCTCCTTATTTCCTGAAAAGAAAAAATGCTCTGATCTTGTTTTTCACAAATGTATGTAAATAAACTGTTTTTGCTTCAAGGTAAGTGATAAGTTTAGCCAAGCCACTGATACTCTTCTTCCTCAAATAGTTAATTACTTCAGGACTCCTAGTAATGACTGATTGCTTTTTGAGAAAAGTTCATTTTAGTTATCTCACTGAAGATGCACATGTTCTTCATTTCCCTTGACTCTGAAGAAGGACAAGGCTTTACATCTGATGCATTAATTCATAAAAAGAGCAGCTGTTAGGTGTGGGGGAGAGTAGCTGAATTTTGTTTTGTAAAAAAAAAAATATTAAATGATTAAAATGGCCTTTTTTTTGAATCAAGATATTGCTAGATTCCTTCATTTAGACAGGTGATACTTCTTAACCTACTAGGAGTTTTTGATTATAAAATAATTACATAGTAAAGGAGGGTGTGTGTGTGTGGGGGGGTTCCTCTCTTGCCAATATCTTGCAACTCCTAACRCACGAAAATCTGAAGTGCAGTGCTAGAATAAAGACAAGGCTTCCAGAGCAAGCAACTTCTAACTTGAAAAGTCTCAAAGGGGAAAGGTTGTCTTGATCTCTCAAATGAGGGGTTAAAGAAATATATTCCTTTTTTTCCCCCTGTAAAACTCCTGAATGTATGATAGCATCATAATCAGAAATGCACATTGTTGAATATAGATGAGCTCAAGACTCATTTTCTGAGGAGCTGAAGACCCTGTTAGTAAACAGATAAAGCTTCTGAAACTTGTCAGCTTCAGACACATTCGATCAGGATGTTACTTGTTTGTTATGAACTACTTACTTGAAGCAAAGTTTTCCTTAAGTCATTTTTCTCTTGCTCTGTCTACACCTAACTTAGTTTATTGAGCTACTTTCAGATGAGTGCTTACTTTGGTGGTCTTGTTTTGTATATATTCTTGGTAGATTCCTTAGGAGGGTGAGCTTGGGTGTTCTTAAGGCCTGCTGCCGAGCACCTTGTAATTACCTTGTAGGTAATTCTGAATGCCTGTAAAGAAGGCTAAGTAAGCCTGTCCCTAAGYACCTTTCACTGAGAGGTCAAACTCATTATAAGGTGTTGAATTTTTCTCATTTGTTCTGGAGAGCTCTGGCACTTGAGAATTGGTTTTGGAACTGTAGGGCTTAATTTTCCTCACTACAGGTGAAAGCTGCATAGTTAGATGTTGTACCATTACRCTTGCAGTGATGCCTGATTGTAGGGAGACCCAAGTCAGCTTTGTTTGTGTAACTTGTCAAGAGGCTTCTTGTTTTGGATCATTGACTCTAATATAGCATCCATTGTCACTGTAGCTCATTTCAGTAAGTTTATACTGTCATTTGGGGGGGTTTGGGGTTCTCTCTGGGAATTCAGTGTTTTCTGCAGGCAGAACTTGAAGCAGCTGAAAAGTCAGGCAGCTGCAAAGTTTTGAATCTGCCTTTTTAATTCTACGGTCCATCAGTTTTATTTGTGCTACAGATATTCCCAGTGTACGTTCATATTTTTCAGATAAGTGCCTTTTTCTCCGATCTGATAGTATTATTGTTTATGCTCTATAGAACTTTTATATGGTACAAAGATACTAAAATTTTAATTACTGGTTGTTGACGTATGCAAAACTGTAGTTCTAGGTTTCTTACTTTTTTGCTATGCTATGCACCATAGAAATGGTATGGTGACATCACAGGAACACAAYGTCTGAATTATAACCTTTTGTTTTTTTCTCTCCTTGTTTTCAAAATGAGTTGAGACAATGTGATCACACTACATTTAATACAAAATGTTTGTCAGAGTTGTAATTTAACTGACTTGAAAACAAATCCAAACTGATTTCTTTTAAACAGCTCTTTTCTCAAAAACCTGTAGTTCATGTTCCAATCTTCTATTGTGTTTACCCTTTTTGATTCTACAATAGGATTTCTGGATAAAATTAGGTGGATGAAAAAGGAAAAAGGACAGAAAGGAGGATTTTTTTTTTTTTTAAGAATTATGCATACATTTTCTTTCAAAATGACTTAGTTTGAGAAACTTAAGATGAAACTGGAGTTGCTTCAGAAAAATCAGTTGTAAACTAAGATAGATGAACATGGATCACATGTGCTGCATCCATCTTTATCTTTCCTCATTACAATGGGAAAGTGGCAAAAGTACTGAAAAATAAAGACAGCAAATGTGGGAAAACTAGCCTCATCCCAGACAAAAAGTGTTTACCCTGGAAATGCAGAAGGACTTGTGGAAGTAACCAAATCATTCCACTCTTGATACAGCAATTGTGTTGGATAAGATACCAGTGTRTGCTTAAAGCTTGTTTTCTATGGATTATTACTTCCACACATAGCCTTGGTGTTCCTTTCTTGAGATTCTTTTCATTCATGAAAATCTCTAGAGCAAAGTGGTGTTTAATCCCAGCTTAATCTCRTTTTAAAATGGCTGCCTCTCAAAGATATGAAGTTTGACTACTTCTGACATTCAAGCTAGTAATGTAGTAGTAATAGAATTATTGTGCTAATTTGGATGCGCTGATCCAGGTTTTTATTCTTCATATCCATARAGTAGTCAGTCAGTCTCATTTTAACTTCCATAGTCTGTTTTGCAGTCTGGCAGTTAGAATGGAAAAAAATAAATTGGACTGAGCTAATTTGAACAGTTGGTGTCACTGTCATTTTACTGAGGTGGTTCGTGTGGGGTATGTTTTGGCTGTCTCTTCCCCTCCCTTGTTTGTTAAATACTTCTGAAGTGTATTTTAGAAAATAGTWTGTGTATTAGAATTACAATGATTGTGGAAGTTATATTCCTTTTTAGAATGTGTTATTTTCCAGTAACTGTTTGCTTCTATTAGAATAATTTTAGGGACTAGGCTGAAACATACAGGAGCAATTATTGTAACTGATTTGTCAAATATATTAAAAATCTGTGTAACATARAACAGATGTCAGAAGAACGTACAAGCTAGTCTTTGATTAACGTTTAAGCTATTTTAAGAAAATGACAACTTYAGGAGAAGGGTCTAGTGAAGAATTGCTTGTGAAATTAGGGAAGGATGTATTGCCAATTTTATCCTTTGGCTCTTCTGATGACTAAAGAGACTGGAGATATTTCTGTGTTCATGAGCTTCAAGAACRGACCAACTTGATTAGCTTAAACAGTATTCGTGGGTGAGGGAAAATAACCTTGTTAATAAAAGCTATCTTTATATTATACATTAACTAGCTCTTGGCTAGATTACTATTGTTTTGTTTTTTTTTCTATTATCCTAATGTTTTCCTGTTGTTAAATCTGAATTGCTACTGTAAAAATGGGATATGTAGAAATGAAACAAACCCTTTCCTGTTGGCAGGAAATGAGAGTCTACTTTAAAAAGTAAACAACACCTCTTTACACATCATTCTTAAACTAGTAATTTAAAAAATATATTAAAAAAAATATAATGAGATATGCAAAAACTTTTGGATAATGTCTTGTGTATTCTGAAATCTTTTAACTGATAACAGAATCTTCCCCCCTTGAGACAGTACTTTTAGATGTAAATTTTGATGTCTCCTTTTCTCCAAACCAACAGCATTGAAGGAGTGGAAGCTGAACACAGTCATTATAGACAAGCAGACAAGCTAAGAACAATTTGTTTTAATGGGTCCATGGCAGAGATTCTCACTCCTCATAGGTTCGCTGAGAATTTTTCTACCTGTGGAAATGTTCTTAAATGAACCAATTAGGTTATGTTTCTTTGGGAAACATCAGGTAGGATATTGGAGTATTAAGCAGATGACATGTTACTGCAATCTTAAATGRTTAACGGCAAAACACAGAAATATCATGTATTGCAGTGGAAAGTAAGATTTTTTGGTGTTCTGTCATTAGGGTGTGCTGTAACACAGTGACAGCAAATGCTTTACAACACACAGATTAGGGGTGTATGTGCATAAAATTTCCAGAAAATTTGCGGACAGTGTTTTATGCTGTATTTCAGAAGATAAAGCRATTACCTACAATTGCCAGTTCACAAGGAGAAAAATGATGCCTGTTTTCTTTTCTTYTTTTTCTTCTCCTCTGTCAGGTTTGTAAATACTACCTKTGTGGGTTTTGTCCAGCTGAATTATTTACAAATACCCGTTCTGATTTAGGTAAGTATGTAAATTTTGCATTTTCTATTCACTTACATATGATCCTAATTGAGATTTTATTTTATAAACTGCGTTGTTACTGTTTTATGCTCTTTCATAACACTTCAAAAACAGGCATTTTTAGGATTGTCAGTAATTAAATAAATAAAATGTTATTCCAAATCCTACTTCCTCTAAGTTAAAAAAAAAGAAAAAAAAAAAAAGCTTATGCTAAAATAAATTAATAACAATTACAATAAAAGAGGGTCTAATTTAATTACTTAAGGCCTTTCCTAAATTCCTAGTAGTTTTCAAGCTTTGGTATGTGGTCAACTTAAGTTACTTGTTTTGAAAAAGTAACTAGGAAAAACAGGCTTATTGTTTTAGTGTTAAATCCCTAGTCCATAAAAGAGTTTTATAGATAGCAAAGGCAGGAGAGTTTTAGCAGGACTGTCCTTAATGAGTACAGAGCACGTACCTCCTAATTTTACTCTTAAGTTAACATTTTAATTAACCAGTTWCAAAAAAGATTTGGAACTTACAAAGTGCTTGTTGAAACTACCGCCTCTGCCTTGCAGAAATGCAGGCACAGAAGCCCCGACTTAATGTATGTTAGTTTCACCCTTGAAGTTGTTCTCTGGGAAGTGTTAAAAACTCTGCTCAATCATAATGCACAAGCAAATGCTGATGGAGCATGTATATGACATTCAAGAATGTCAAACTTGTGTTGTCATTTTAGGTCCTTGTGAAAAAATTCATGATGAAAATCTACGTAAACAGTAAGTATTTTGATTGCTATGTTAATGCAGATAGTGTTTCTAGTATGCTKGAAATTTCCTAAACCCACAAAAAACGTGGAAACGATGAGAAATTAATTGCTTTATTGATGTACATAGAAGTTTAACTTATAATGCTCTGCTGCCTTAAGCARTAATTTATAACACTGTAATTTTCACATTACTTATTTTTGTGTATTATGTAGCCATATAGCTTTCACTTGAAAAAAAAAATTCTTTTACCAGGTATGAGAAAAGCTCTCGTTTTATGAAAGTGGGCTATGAAAGAGACTTCTTACGCTATTTACAAAGCTTACTTGCAGAAGTTGAACGCAGAATTCGAAGAGGCCATGCTCGTTTGGCACTGTCACAGAATCAACAGTCTTCAGGGGTGAGTCTARAAGAATCACTAAGGCAAATAACTTTTTTCTCTAGATAGCGTCTTCATGTTCGCTTTACCTAATCTCATCAGGTAAAATACATTGATTTATCTAACAGGAATCTTCTGGAAGACTCTTCATTGATAGCCAGCAGATTGTATCTAGCCCTAATGGACAAGCCAAGTGGCCACACAGTTAACAAAATTTCCTCCCTCCTCTCCCCATCCCAGTCTCAGAATAAGTATGTGCTCACCTCTCTAGAACCATTAATTCTGTCCAGTGCTGTCCATCCCCTATTACTTCAGTTAAGCTCTGTTTCTTCAGTTGCAATTCTTCTTTCTCTCTAGTATTAAAGAATAGTACAGTGATGTTACTGAAGTAGATACTGGGTGTTTCAGCAGTTGATGTAGCTGAATCCCACAAGCAGCTGCCACACTAACACAGCAGCCTGCTTCTGCTTCAGCACCATTGCTGACAGGCATGCTGTGAGGCAGATGACAGTAGAATCACAAAGGTTTAAGAAAGGAAGGAGTATCTTTATGCAGCTTTTCTCAGTTCAGTGCTGCACTCTAGACAGCTGTTAACGAAAGTTTCGCCTGACTGGGAGAAACTTTTTAACTCTTCATTTCACCTGCTTTTTCTTGTCCCAGGATTGATTAATCTTTGGAGCAGTGACTGTAGCCTATGCTGTGCAGGTTTCCTGATTGACAGTGTAGTCTTTCTCCTCTTCTTTGTCCCAATTACTATTCTGTGCAAAGTGCAGTTCGTTCAGAAGGAGCTGTGGAAAGTAGCTTCAGTCAAAAGCTGTAGAGTAGGGCACTTAAACTGTCGATTCAGGCAGTGTGTGGAGAGGATACCACTAACAGATGTGCTCAAAAGAAATGAGTCTTCAGGCATTTATTCTCAGAAGCTAGATTTCTGTGCCTGAGGAGCTTCCAAATCATACTTGAGCATCTGTAAAGATGTGTGATAATGAATGGCAGCTTCAGAGTCTAAGTCTGGGACTTGGAGTTCAGACACCTCATCTTTTGTGGATCAGGGACTTGAATGTTTTTGTTGGTTTAGACTGAGTTAGTGTGAATGGAATTTACTTCATTCAGCAAAAGTAGAGTAGACTGCTGAGGGATGTTTTATGGTAGCTAGACTACTAGTAGGTATTTATAGAGGAAGAGGCAGGAGGAGGTTATTCCCAAAGTGTCTCTGTTACTATYAGCGTTTCAGGAGGTTGGAGGCAGGCATCTATCTGATTTTGATAGCTTCAAAAGCTGAAGCAAACATTTTAAGTAGCAAGTTTCTGGCAACAAAAAGGCACTAGAATCATTTATATATGAAATCTGTGTTTAATAGTATGTTCAAGCTGTTTGTTTTTTCTTTTTGTTGCAAACAAGAATGTCTCTTTTGTGGCAGGTGATTACTGAACATTGCATAGCAGTGATCGCTTGGGTGTAGATTGTGATTGCAGTGTGTTTCTCAGTATGTCTGTTTCAACAGTCAACTACTTTTACCACTGTCRTTTTAAATGGAAGCCTGGTGTTCCTTGTGTGCATATATGTGAAAGTTATTGTAATTTTTTTAAAAAATGTGGCRTTCTGATAATGTTCCACAGGCTGCTGGACCAACTGGTAAAAATGAAGAGAAGATTCAAGTGTTAACGGACAAAATTGATGTACTTCTACAACAGGTAAGTTTTACCTGCTGTATCATTGAGATTTCTTCCTTTCATTACCTGATTAAAAGTTATAATAGCTTTTTTTTATTGCTCTTTAGATTGAGGAGCTAGGTTCAGAAGGGAAGGTGGAAGAGGCACAAGGAATGATGAAACTTGTTGAACAGTTAAAAGAGGAGAGAGAATTGCTGAGGTCTACAACTTCAGTGAGTAACATGTTTGCAGTTCTGTTAAGTCTTATCTCAGAACTTAGTGCAGCAGTACTCTTAATCGCTTTGTCCTTACATTGAAGGCACGCATGTTTATGCAGAATTTATTGGAAAATAGTGATGCTTAAATGTGTTAATCTAATGTGCCAGTGGAGTGTGTGTGAACCACTGTAGTGGTTCACACAGAAATTACAGAATTATTTATACAGCAGTCTTGGAGGTGGGTTTGCAGTTTATTTTATTTTAGGTCCTGATTACTTTTTGTAGTGTARTCTCCACAATATATTATTTCATTGAATTGCAAATCTGACTGTGATACAGAAAGCCCTTGTTAGAACTAGTGCTCTGCAATATCAGAGTTATCCTGGAATATTTCAGGCATTTAACTATACTACTAGTACCACAAGCTTTTCCTCCATCAGATTGAATTACAGTTTTTAATTTTCAAAATTGCTTACAGATGCTAATTATTACTTAGTGTTTCAAGAGGTTGGAGGCAGGCATCTGTCTGACTTCGATAGCTTCAAAAGCTGAAACAAGCACTTTAAGTAGCAAGTTCCTGATAATAGAAAGGAGCTCATGTTTAAATATGGAATCTTGTGTTTAATAGTATATTCAGACTGGGKTTTTTTTGTTGTTTTGTGTTGCAAGCAAGAGTCTCTTTCATGCCAGATGATTAATGAACATTGCATAGCAGTGATCACCTGGGTATAGATTGTGATTTCAGTGCATTTCTTAGTATGTCTGTTTTAACAGTCAGCTACTTTCACCACTGTTCTTTTAAGTGAAAGTCTGATGTTCCTTTCATATTTCATCATGGGATATTGTAGGATTTTCATCCTTCCATTTTTGCTCTGTGGACATTTCAGTTGTCAGAGAACCGTCTTAAGAAGAAACTGATTTTTATTTCCTTTGATCCTTAAGCCAAAAGGAAATTGCAGATACAGCTAGATATGCATTGAACTGTGTTCTTCACTGTAAAAGATTATTCTGCGTTTTCTAAATGACTTTTCARTAATTACTTGTGGTTTACATAAAAAAGGCTACGCATGCCTATTCTTCCTTTTTTGTCAGTGGGTGTGATGTTCCAAAGTCAAAGCATGCAATTACAAATTTCAGCTTTCAGTAGTGGCCTAGGATTTGACAACAGTAACAGGAAAACTCAAACCTCTCTGCTGACGTCTGTCTGAAACTTATTTCTTGGTTTGTTTTATCTAATACTTTCTTTTGCAGACAATTGAGAGCTTTGCAGCCCAAGAAAAGCAAATGGAAGTTTGTGAAGTTTGTGGAGCCTTTTTAATTGTAGGAGATGCACAGTCCAGGGTAGATGACCACTTGATGGGAAAGCAGCACATGGGTTATGCCAAAATAAAAGCTACTGTAGAAGATTTGAAAGTAAGTATTTGATTATTGAACATAAAAATTGTTTGGTGTTTTTCTTTGGTAAATAGAAGGCTGACCAGCAGGCTCTTCTCAAATGCGTTAAATATTCCAAAGATAGTATATAAAAATCAGATTGTGCATTTAGCATTATGCTTGCACTGACATTTGTTATTGTATATGTTTATAATGGGTTTAAGATCAGGTAGGAWTTTTTTGTGGCATTTGTAAAGAACTGTAATATGGCCTGCGTTCATATGAAAATTAGAGGAAAGAAGTTTTTTCTAAGACAAAGGACTCCAGTCATGTCAAACCAGGGCAGCTCCAAGGGATTTCTGAAAACGCTTTTATGTAGGCTGTCCTTTGTTTGAGTATTAGGAAAAAACATGTAATCTGAGGATGTGGAAGCTTAAGATTTTTAAAAACTAAGTTATATTGAATGATTTACCTTGAATAATACTAATTTGTTCCCGTGAATTTTCTTATTTTTAAGGAAAAGTTACGAAAAAGAACAGAAGAGCCTGACCGTGATGACAGGTTAAAAAAAGAGAAACAAGAACGAGAAGAGAGAGAGAAAGAGAGGGAGCGGGAAAGAGAAGAGCGGGAAAGGAAGAGACGGCGTGAAGAAGAAGAGAAGGAAAAAGAGAGGGCTCGTGATAGAGAGAGACGTAAAAGGAGTCGTTCTCGTAGTAGACATTCAAGCAGAACATCTGACAGAAGATGCAGCCGTTCACGAGACCACAAAAGATCAAGAAGTAGAGAAAGAAGGCGAAGCAGGTGTGTGAGAAAGTATTTTCATACAACTTTTTCAAAATGCAAAAATGCTGGGAGGACTTGATCTGTCAGTCACATCACTGATTTGTTAGCTCCACTGTTGTTTTTCCAAGTGTGAACATACTTTACTGGTTGAAGGATAAGCAGGATTTGCTGCATACTCATTCTTTTCTTTCCGTTTCTGGAAGTAGATGAGAACACTGTGGTGGAAGTGGCAGTATGAAGTAGCTTTGAGTAGACAAATGTTCCCAAAGAACAGGGTTGTGTCCTTCCCTCTCCCCCCCCCACCCCCGAGTGCTGGGCTTTAATTCATAGCAGTAACTACTTTTAAACTGTATAGTTGAGTGCTTGAATAAATGAAGAATGGAAAGTTATGCTGGATCTTATGTCCAGAGAGATGCTCACATGCAGTATGCTAAGCCTTGTTTTAAATATTTAGTCCTTCTCCAATTGATCATTGTATTAAAACTTTAAATCAGTAGCAATTTCTGTCTGCTGAGTTAGACAGTATCAGCTGACACTTTGCATATTTTGATTTTCTGTAAATGTTAGGAGTCGTGACCGAAGAAGAAGCAGAAGCCATGATAGATCAGAAAGAAAACATAGGTCTCGCAGTAGGGACAGAAGACGGTCAAAAAGTCGGGATCGAAAGTCCTACAAGCACAGAAGCAAAAGCAGAGAGAGAGAACAAGACAGGAAGTCAAAAGAAAAAGGTATGTTTGTGTGAAGACTGTTCATACTAAGTTCTGTAACTTACCTTTCCGTAAAGTCTCAAATGCTCCTAGTCTTTCTGTCAGGGACTGAAAGTTCTTAGCATCAGTTCAGAACTGATCATATAAGCTGTACATGTTGCTATTAACTGATTTGAAGCAGTTCAGTCTTTCCTGTCATTGTTAATGCACACATACAAATGTCTACCTTTTTATTTGTTACAGTAGTTATTAAAAGCTTACTACTCTGTCTTCAAAGTAAGTGTACAAGGACTTTGTATTTTAATACCTTTTTGACTGTTACCTTTAGAAGAACATAGGAACTGTAATCATTTTCCTTCTTTTTTTAATGAATTAGTATCTTCTACTATTAGCATTATTTCTGTTACTACCCTTTGCTCATATGTATTCTATAGCACCTGTTACTTCTCTGCGCTATCATGTTTCCTTTATTTTCCTTTAACAGTGCCTTAATTTTTCTTAACCTACAAATACAGACCAGGAAAACAAGTATTGCAGAAATTCTGTAATGTTTTAGGTTATAATTACATGCATTCCTCCATTCCCGCCYTTTTTTCCCCCTTGTTCTAAATGAAGTGAGATTTGCTTTGTCAGTGTTCATGTGAGATCTCATAGGAATGCTGTATTAGTCCTTGAGACTTTTATAGCAGTACATACAATGTACAAAAACATTGATGTGACTTAGTGTTTCATCAGACTGGTGTTCAGATGCTTTACACTTAAGTAGGAATAAATAGCTGGAGAAAGAACGCTACTGACTCGCATTCTGTGAAAAGACAGTAATACTATTGTCATTGCTTAGTTCCTACTTTAAAAGTCTTTATGAAACTTCTGAATGAATATTATGTTGGTTTTTGACCTAAAAACTGTTGGCTTTGCGGGGGTGCTGAGCAATGTGCAGTCTGAAACAGCTGCCCCACTTCATAATTAGAGCTGACTTTCAGTAATGGGGGAAATAATTCCTTTATGTTTCTAAGGTATTTTTGAGGTTCTCTGGGATGAAAGGTGTTACGTGCATGTTTCTTGATTGTATGAGTCTGTTTGCCCTACCTTTACTTTTCCCATGTTTCTCCAGCAGATTAGTTCCCGAAATGTAGGTAATACTTCATGTGTTTTTCTTGCCTGACTTCCTTGGACCACTTCAATTTTTCTGGTTTATACTATGGTGCATCTTCAGTGTTCATTCTTTTCTTGTTTTGCTTTCGAGGCAAGCGGGTTTTTTTGCTGCTTGCTTGTTGGCTGCAGCACTGATGTGTAGTATTAAATTCAGACCCAGTATTATAGCCTGTATTTGTCCTGGTGTTACTTTCTTGCTATCTGATACTGTGTCTTTTTTGCCTACTTTATGAATAGATTTCTGGTACTCTGGTGAAAGAGTGTCCTCTTCTATATTCTTTGTGTATCTACGCATATAAATAATTGATTTCTTCAAATTTGGTCTATTTATTGAGCTTATGGGTTCTCAGTTCTTTTCTGAATCCTTCCATAAATACAGGATCTAGTGAACTTGAACCTGACTAATTTCCCTGCTGGTCCTTTTTGCTGCTTGCTACCTTCTCTCTCCAGAAATGAGAACAGTGAGGTGATACTATGATCTATGACAAAACTTCAATCTGAGAAAAAGTTACTTTTTTGACTAATTATATCTAAAAATATAAATAGGCCTTGGAGCAGGATGCTAATGCTAAAGATGTATGTGTTTCTTCCTTCAGTGGGAAAATTTAAAAAAAAGGGGAAAAAAGTCAGTATTTACCAAGCAAACATTGAATTTCTATGATGAAGCTGTAAATGCCATTTCATCCTTATATTTGCCACATGACATTGTACAGTTATTACAGTTACAGGTAGCTTTAGAGGTTCATACCTTTGAGAAGTTATGTGACTGGCTACCCAGTCTGCTGTTTGCACAGAAAGAAGTAATGTGGAGGTTTAAGATTTAACTTGAGTTAAATTTACTGCTCCATTGGGAATATTTACTTCAGAATCTAATTATCTTTATATCCATGATTGATCTGCAATTATAAAAGTAAGCAGTAAAGGCCTGGCTGTAACCACTCGTGGTAGTGCCTTTCATCTTGAGATCTCAAACTGCTTTATGAACATGGATCTAACAGGAATAAGCAGGGCCCAGTTGCCCACAGTTGCCTAAGACTTGCTCACTGTTACACATTAAATCAGTGCCATGCTTTGAAATACAATTCAGACGTCCTGGCTTCTTTTCTAAATCCTGTGAAATTCGGTGACCTTTAAGATTGTAAGAAAAAAAATGTATGTAAAAATAGAGAGACTTAATTTCTGACTCAGATTTCAGGAGCAGAGAGATACTGCAAACCCATATACCAGCTGAATATTAGCTTAACAGAAATCAACAGTATGCAACTACAGTTCAAGTGAACTAAATTTAGAATAGGTGGAATAAATAGTTGTAAAAAGAAATGATTGAAAATGTCTGTTTTGCATGTACCTTCATTTCATGAAGGATTAATACTGAAACCGACCACCAGGCCCCTTTGACTTGGCTCTTTACTTCGCTTAATCTGGATTCATGTGCTTACTTAAAAATAATTATATTTGTGGATGTGTTTTCATGTTAGTGATTAAACCTCAACAAATGCTGTCAGAACACCCAAACCCAAAGTAATATTTGATACTATGTTTAATTTACTGATTTTGCATTCTCTGAACAGTAAAATCATTTGCATTATCTTAATCAGAATTTTTATAGAATATATCTCTATTGCCCACATACACTCAGTCATAAAAATGTACATGTGTTTATTACTCAGGATGCACAATGTTATGTGATTGCACCTAATGTAATATATCATAGCTAAAATAATGTAAGCAGAGTGTCATCAGCAAGCTAATTGCATGTACTTCTAAAGAAATAATTGTTGAATGAACATATAGTGAAGGAACTTAACTGCTTGCAAACAGTCCGGGAGTTGAAAGAAGTTCAGATCGTTAGACTGTTTTGTTAATTACACTTGCTCAGTTCTGCATGGCAAACTCAAGGTTTGCTGTGGTAAAACTGTTTTTTTTATTGAGGTTTTTCATACCACAGGTTAATWGTAGTTTTTTTAATCTTCACAAAATTATCCTTCCTGCCCAAATTCAAGAAACAAACAAGACAAAACAAAATCCTGCACACTGCACATCCGTAGGGCTATTAAGATCTACCATATCTACATAGGACAGAAGATAAGATTATTGGACTGACTACTAGTCCTCTGCGGGGAAACAAGACTACTATTCCTCAGTGGATCTACGTGTGCATCGGAGATACCTATAAGGCACAAAAAGAAGACTTTTTAACAAGGTTAGTTAGAGTGCAATCTACCTGCGGAGTTTAAAAAAAAAAATGAGGGCAGACAGATACAAAACTATTAGTGCTGCAGTTAGCTTTTTGGCATCGCTGCGTGCTATGTCCAAGCACGATGYACTGGATGTGCTGCTTCTGATGAAACCTCAGTATTAGTGTTCTTTAGGCAGTTGCCCTGATTCCTGTTTGGGGGCTTCACTCCTCCCTTTGCTGATCTGTATTAATAAAGTTGGGATGTTGCTTCCGTTTTTGAAGCTTAATTTCGACTTTCTGTCTTCTGAAGTAAAGAGGTGTGTTATACCAGTCTAGGTGATGTGTTATTTAAAATAGCTAATTTTCAGAGTGTTTGATTTGTGTGCTTCTGTTCTGGGGATTTCTTTTTCTTTTTTTTTAATTGCCCAGATAGCAGGGAATTATCAGAGAAAGAGYGTGAATGTTGTTCTGTATGCTGACATCCAAGAGGTTGGTTTTTTTGGTTTTTTTTTTTGTTTGTTTGTTTTTGTCTCCCAGATCTCTGTGATGGTAGGTTGAATATTGAGGTGTGAAATAACATAGGAAGAATTGATATTTTTATTACGTTTGCAGTTACTGAATTTACAGATGAGACACACAGCTATAATACTCAGTATTTTCTTTTCCGTGGAAATATTTTTACTTCTGGCTTGCTTCCTTCTTTGAAGACTGTTGAGGAAAAGATCAGTTTTTCAGCAATGTAACCAACTCTTCAGTCACCAGACAGCTTTCTAGTGCATGATGAAATTGTGGGGTCCTTCCCATCTTACTGTTTGTTTGCCTTTGGAAAACAGTGTTTTTATGCATCTTCCAAAACACTCTTCACCAAGCTTTTTTTTTGAGTGAATTATAAATGACTACAATTATTAAAACTCTCAATTTTRTAATTGAGAGTTAATAGTATTGACAAACACATACCTCAACCAGCTTTTGCTACACTCTGTCCCAGTAATGTCAATTTTGATAGTTACCTTGCTACCTACATTTAAGACTAACTGGTTTAATATTGTTCATTTTCTGAGTATTTTATTGTTTGGCGTTAGGTTATTTTGAGGTTGTTTTTTGTTTGTTTTTTACTTGGCAAAGATTGATTTATTTGATAATGCACTGATGCATTGTCCATTACTCCTTTCTGAGTCTCTTTTCAAGAACCATGTTTAACGAGAATTGTATACCAAAGATGGCCATACACTTCACAAAATAAACTTGAGGACAAAGAGAGTCCTAAGATGAGTAAGGAAGCCAGTAGCCATTCATCATTTATATATTTGCTTAACCTGTTTTTGACTGCCTTCCCTCTGCTCCCCATTTACGTATTTCAGCAAACAGCTGAGTAGCTGACACTGTTAGGTCTGTACTTTCACCTCTTTTCCCCACCCTGTACTGTTCTTTTTGAGTATTTTTGTTCTCTGCCCATTTCAACATGGTGGTCTGAAGCCTATTTCTGTAACCTTTTGACGCTTGCTATTTCTAATTATAGAAAATAATTGTCCCATTTTGTATGCTGTATATCTCATGTGCAATGTTTGTTTTTACTTTGAAATCCATGGTCAATGTCTTCTTTCATGGCAGAAAAGAGGGGCTCTGATGATAAAAAAAGTAGTATGAAGTCCAGTAGTCGAGAAAAACAGAGTGAAGACACAAATACAGACTCGAAGGAGAGTGATACTAAGAATGAGGTCAATGGGACCAGTGAAGACATTAAATCTGAAGGTGACACTCAGTCCAATTAAAACTGATCTGATATGACCTCAGATCAGACAGAGGTAAGTGCAGTATTTCAAACTTTGATTAGGGCTTTTTGTTACTGTTTAACAGTGCAGCGTAAGTATGCACAGATGAAGATGGAACTAAGCCAAGTAAGAAGACATACTAAAGCACCTTCTGAAGGAAAAGACAGTGTAGTCCTGCAAAACATTTTGAGGTACATTGTTTTGTCTCAGCTATTTTGTAGCAGACTCGTGCCCCCAATTAGTGTGCCTCTTTGGGACATATTTGTAATATAGTCACCATAGAAAAATTAATTATCCTTTTTTTTATTTTTAGGGATTTTGTTATCGTTTTTTAAAAAGTTGAACTGTTTTTGTATTTAAGTCCATATTGTGTTGGTACATCAGCAGAAACTTTTGCTTTAATACTTAATATTTGAGGCACATGTTGGACTACTTTGTTTTTATATAAACTGCTAGTATTTCTTTGTCAAGGATGTTTCTAGTTTTTTTGCTTTATTGCCTTGCATTCTAATGCAGTTTGTTCTGTAACTCGAGAGCCAGTAGCATTGGATTGATGGAAGTGTAGGGTTTATGAATTATTGCAGCTGACTACCATACCTCACACAGCGTTGGTGTTGTGAGCGGCCCATGAAAAGCCAAATTAAAAATCAAGGATTCAGTCAAACTAAGCAGGTACTCATGCCAGGTACTCCTTTCTCTACCCACATCCATGTTTGAATGCTGTTGCCTGTAATCTTTAAGCTTACTGTTGTGTTTTTGATTTACAAGATAGTGAAAAGGACTTTTTGTGTATTGTGTGAATACTGTAAATCTGATGTTAACAGAATGGAATTTTCTTTCAACTGTATGTAGGGATGCAGTGCTGCCCAGAATTAGATATCTTTAAAGAGTTTAAAATGCAATAAACACTACATAATAATCGCCTTGTTACATTCAATGCAATTCAAGTCTTTAAGAGGTATGTGTTTAATATTTCCTACTGTGTAGGAGAATTTACAGTCAGCCATAGTACACAAGTGGAATGGCTGATAACAGACAGACTTCTAAGGCAAATGTAAATACAAAGGCAGATGCTACCAAATGTTCATGGCAAGAGTTTATGCTGGAAAATGATTTATTGGAAATAAAAGCTAAACATTAGGAAATACAAATACTGTATTAAAAAGAAAATTTTAAAAGTTTTTTTTCCCCTCACTCTCGACCTAGCTTTCTTGCACAAATTGCTTAGTTGTATTCCTGAAATAAGGAACTAACAATGGAGAGTACGGCTGATAAATGAACTTGGAACGTGTAAAGTACTTTTATAGTTTCATTATTTACGCTAGGAATTCTTAAACACTTGATGTTGATCATTAAACCATTAATACCACATTATTGCTTCTARAGCCAGTAATGTTCAATGTTGACATTTTTGTAGAGTTAAGATGACAGCTAACAACTGGGCCAGTATATAGGAATGGTAAATGAAATGCTCTTTACGTTGTCTAATTGTCTGTTTTCCCAAAATTTTGCATTATAGGACTACTACGTGAAGAGTCTGCGAAGACAGTGGAAGACAGCTTAAAATGAAGATCTGCTTTAAAATGAGGTGAAAGAAAGCTGTAGTGGCGTAGAAACATATAAAGTTCAGTTAGATTTTTTTTTTTTTTTTATAAAAAAGTAATTCAGGACTGGTGTTTCCTCCCAGAGTTCATAAAGATGTGTTGAAAGCACACATGCTACTGAGAATAAAAGTCCTGTATCTTTTTTTTTTCTTTAAGACTTTTTAAGATAAGAAACCAACATAACCTGAACACATGGCTTGCTCAGTGTTTAATTGCAAGTTTTCATTCTTGGACTTTAAAATACAAGAATAAATGTTTAGTATTTGTGTGAATCAAACTAAAATGAATCCCATTTTTACAACTAGGCTTATTCCTAGCTTCTTGGTATATGAGAAATGGAAATAAAGTATCTTTGAATTTCTGTTACAAATTTGATTGTCTCTGTCATTGAACATTTAATATTAAATAAGTTTCTTTCCTAATAAATCTATTCATGTCTTCAAACTTAGTCCATTAATTTGAATGTTTAGTTTTTCTGTGGTGTTTGTTTTTTGGTGCCATCAATTAGTATTACGTTTGAAGCTCACTTTTCAGTAGTTGACTGTCAGTGTCCCCTCCCCCTTCTGTTGCCCAGTTTAGGCTGCAATCAAACAAATTTCTGTAATTTCACAGTAGAAACATAAGCCTTAGGCTTTTTAAAACCAGTTAAACTTAGAGTATTATTTATTGAACAGATGATGCCTGAGGTTCGCTGTCAGACTGCACTTACTTGCATCCTAGTATCAGTTTCTAATGTTTATTAACAATTGTGTGTAACAGCTAAGCACGCACAATTTTCCTGCTACAACATATAAAAGGGAAAAGAAATGTTATGCTTGTGTGAAGCTATACTGCAAGCAAATGTAATTTTGCTGCAGATGACATTTCTTGTTAGAGAACTTGMTGCAATGTATACTAGTCTGCTTGAAGAAACAGTACACTTAAGTGCTGTAGCCCTAAGGCATTGAATTCGCGTTAAAGAAACATCCTTCATATTAGCATTTAGGACTTGACTGCCTATGTAGCTGAGACCATACATGGACAAAGCACTATTGTAATGTGCTTTTGCTAAGTTTAGTGTGTGTTTTGTCATCTGTGGAAGTGCGTTCATAGAAGGGAGCAAGCTGCAACTCTTCTAGAGTGCTGCTTTCTTGATTAGCAGAGAAATTGCATGCCAACAGCCATGCCGCCTTTTGGCTGGGGAGGCTGGGGTTTTTTGCTGGGGGGGGCAGGGRGGTGGTTGGGAAACTAAGATGAAAAATTCATGCAGATAGAGCAGGTAAAATTGTAATCAAGTTCTGATAACAATAGTACACAATCATTTTTTCTTCAAGCTTCAGTAGAAGACATAATGAGATATGGTTTGAATGTATTGCTTCTTTCAGTGGCCAGAATGTTTATCTTGCATATTCTGTTGTACATAGTATTTGTTACAGTAGTAGCATTTTTCCTTCTTGTTCATTGTGCACAGGTATGAATGATCAAACAAGGTACCTTGCAGTAGAGTTGGGCCAGGATTCAGATTGTCTGACACATCTAGTATTGGAGTCTAGTGCTTGGGAGATGAAGGAAAACCTGATGTGAAGTACTGTATTTCAAAACATAGGAAACAGTGCCTTTCTAGTAATTACTTTCAGATTTGACCACAACAAGCATGTCCCTGACAGATTTATCTATCTGAAGTGTCCTCTTTAGAGTTCAGGACCTTTTCTGGGTACACTGTGCAAAAAGCAAGGTACCTTACTTAAGCAAGCATCTCCCATCTGCATTCTTTATACCTGTTTTTTACTCTAACACTGTTTTATTTGGTGTTAAAAATGTATTACTGAATGATTTTTTTCCCCCCAATGTTGTGATAAAGTTTTAAGTAGCTTAACTGTTTCACAGCAACCCATCCCCACCTCTGCAAAAAAGGGAAGAAATTYACATACTTGAAACAACTGATACTTTAATACAGGTGAAAAGTAGCAATGTCAGTTYAGTAGAAGACTGTAGGCAAACAAAAGTTGTCCTTGGAAAAATACTAAGTTCTGTAAACTTATTTTCAGTTGTCACACCAACAGTTTATTGTTCAAAGAAAAAGGTTAGCTAGTGTGCCTTAGAGTTTATCAAATGGCATAAAACATACAAAAATATTTCTCTGAATGCATAGACTTACTRTTATTAGTACTATTAGATCATAACTGAAGTTAACAGTTCTATTTGCTGTAGTTTCCACAAAGAATAAAATGTTTTAAAAATCAGCTGCTGCTATAGCTGAACTTTCAGTAACTAGTAGCAGTCTTTACACTGATTTCCTAAACACAGCAACTGCAAAATTAAATACTACTAGAGATTTTTTCCAAGCAGTTATTGCACGTCATCTGAACTAGCCTTCCAGCTATGCTGAAAGGATAAATATCCAAGTGTTACGATGAAAGCCCCTTTCTTGTCCTACAAGAAAAATAGGCTGGTGCTGCTATGAAATTTTACTTCATGCTGTGTCAAGCCTGAGCTTAGCAGAGTTGAGCCACACATAACACTAGCACACCTCCTGGATGCAGGAAAAGGGAGAGGAGCAGGTACTTAAACAGTTATGTAGGGAATGATGCAAGAGTTCACGTCAACTTATAAAAGTTCAATTTTGTGCACTTAAGATTCCTTAAATAGCAGCATTGCAATAGTTGGCAGAGTTCAACTGATGAAATGTTAARTTGCATTCATTGTAATATGGAGCAGCTGGAAAAGGGTAATGATTGGTTATTTTGAATCCACTATGCAAAAATTTTGAGCTGAAGAAAGTGCAGGTAAGTTAGTAAAAATGTGAACATTGAAACATGCATCTAGTCTGTTGGCAAAAGGGATGTCCCTATTCTTCTGACATGCATGCCTGTACTAAACTCAAAACTAGCCCCTGGAGGAGCTGATTCAAGGATAAAGCGGCTTCTGTATGGGATGCTAAGAAATTGTGGCAGGCATGCTGCTCTGACCAAAACAGGTCAATTGTACTATTTGTGGTCTGACCATTGACATTACAGTCCAGATCAGCGAAGAAACACTGTTCCAGGTATGCATAGAGACTCTGCTCTTACACAGCTTAATAAACCAGAGGTAGAAGTAGTAGATTTTCAGTGGTGGTGTGTCTTTTTTTTTTTTTTTT
>NW_028186258.1:2747989-2753856 GCF_003343005.1 Rhea americana
AAGGTATAGGTTTGCAGACTACCATGTTAGCTGGAAAAACTTTCCAGCAATGCCACTACTTAAGTACATTAAGAGAATTTGCTTGGGATKAAGAAGAATGATTTCAGATTTTGTTTTGATGACTTTCACCATTCATAAAACCACAGATGAATATTTTCATTTTTTATTTGCTTATATAAAAACTAATCAGTTTGCATCTTAACTAAAATCTTTGTATTTTGTTTTGTTTAATGAAAGCACCTGGGGGCATTCAGCCCTTTGCAGTACTTACCTGGCTAAAAAATTTTGACATTATGTAAATGTGAGAGCAGGCTTATGTAAAGTGTGCAGTGAAAAGTTATAGCTTATTTAGTCTTGGGGGGGGGGGGTGCAGTGCTAATTGCCATTTCTTCTAGTTTATGTTTGTTCCCTGTTTYGTATAGCTAAGCAAGAGCATAGTATGTTTCTTAAGCCTGTGATACCTCAAAAGTATACTATCGTGCTTCTCCTGCTCCCCTTACAGCAGAAACTAGCCATGCAAGTTAAGCTTGTCTACAAAGTTACCTGACTTTCAGTACTGGGTTTTGGTGCAAGTAATGCGGAGTCTTCTCAACAGACTGGGAAAAAATGACAGCYTCAGCTTTGTGCTCACTTCCTTAGCTCCTGAAACACAACAAGCTTTCTTTTGAATTGGCACATTAACTTACTTTTCTGCTTTTATTACTTTGCGGTTAAGAGATGCTTCCAGCTTTTTTGGGGGAAGGTGGAAGCACCCCCATCATTTAAGTTACAGTTATAGGGGAAAGCTACAGCCAGTTTACATGTGGACAATATTACTCCACTATTCTTATTTTCAGCCTAGTGAAAAATCATTTCTCCTGTCACTTGTGGGTATTAAATATTTCTACCCTCTGCAGACAGAATGGCATACTGCTAATGGGCTGTGTTTAGGTGGCGAGTAAGACCATTTATCTGCATCATGCAGTGCAGTGTGGTGCAGAGCTGCACGCTAACACCAGCACAGGCCATTACACAGTATTTTACATATATACAGGCTTCTGTCTAGCAGCAACACAGCCAGGATAACRTTGTGCTGCAGGAAAATAAGAGTTTTGTGCACTTGAAGTATGGATCTGAAGCAGATACGGACCTGCTTGCACAGAGGCAGTCTGTGCCCATGATACAGACATAGCTCAAACAATAAGGAACGTCTGTTGCACTTAACTCACTGCTATTGCACTTCAGTGCTTCCAAGGCCTATATGTGAAATTTAAAAGCCATGTCTCAAATGGAAATAAAAAAGTCAAATTCTTGAAGATGCTCCTCTGTTGATTCCTACTAGTGCAAGCCTTCAACTTGCCAGTTCTCAGTTTACATAACATTTTGTAGTGAAGTGAAAAAAAGACACTGAATCTTGTTAAGACTTCAGGAAGAAATTGAGGAATTGTAAGCGTTACAGAGAGCAACAGTTCATTATATGCCAAAAAACTCTTAACTTAATTGGATGTTTGAAAAGAATATGTACTATTTCCTGACTCTCTTTTCCACAATGCTGTAACTTGATCAAGAGTGCAAGTACTCAACATACTTTTCATACCAACAGTTAAGTTCGTTCTTCCCTCTGTTGCCAAATAAAACTAATAAACTTTATTGAACTGCATCAGAATCATGTGATTTTAGTAGACAAATGAGGTATCCTTTATCTGAATACAGCATCAAGTGAAAAAATAAAAGCAAAGCAGATATTAAATATCAAAGATAAAATATTAGTTAAAATATTAACCCTAACAATAACTTAAGGTTTCACACACACTTAATTCACTGCCTTCAAAAGGCACTAGCATGTAATTACCAGGTTTTCATATTCTAGATTCATCTAGAAGAGTCAGTAAGTCAGCTTTGATGCTCTACTGTTGTAGCATGGTCTTTCGGTCAAAGTTGATACAGCATTTCTGAAAGGAGAGTTGTCACTTTTTGTAAGAACTAATTCCAGTTCTTGAAAGTCCTGAAGTCTGGCAACATCCTTGTCCTTTTAAAGAYGGAGAGAAAAACAAATCACTTCTAAACACATCTACTTTTATTTTGTAAATAATTAGAATAGCTAAAGGAAGCAAAAATCAAAATCATGCAGTGTTCACACCCAATAATATGAAAAAATAATGCCAAAGATCATGTCAGCATATACTCTTTCTTTAAAATCTTTGACTATGTTTGTGTATGTCACTTTACTGAGACTTGTGACAACATATTTCACTAAAGGACTCCAGAACAAGTATTTTTAAACCTAAGAAGCATGTTCTTCTGATAATGGCATACCTTTAAATTATTCATATGCCAATTTGTGGCTTTTTTTYCCCCTTACTATTTGTTCTTTTTAGTCAAGCAAGTGCTTAAGCAATGTGGCAATTATGCTAGAAGTACACTAATGCATTCTGTAATCATTTCATATGCTTCAGGAGCTGAAATTCTCTATGCTTAATTTGACAAAAAAATGCTTTTAAATATACTATGGTAAAGGTAGAAGAAGAAAAGTCCAGTATTCTTTTGACTTTGTGAACTTACTTTTTTTATATATAAACACAATGCCATGTTTTGCTGATCTTTCTACAGAAGTATCTTCTCTGATGTCTACAGTATCAAATTAATCTGTGATTTGAAAACTCTTACCTTTCTTACCAGCGTATTTGGTAATTTCCTGATCTTCTCTACTTGTTCTGGATTAACACCCAATTCACAGCAACTCACTCGGAGCAGATCTTGATAGGTCAATTCTTGTCTGTCTAGTTCAATTTCAATGAAATCATTGTCTCTGAGGTTCTGGACTCTTACCTTAAGTACAAGTTCTTACTTGAAAAAAAAAAAAAAAAAAAAAAAAAAAAGGGTTTTTTTTACCCCCTTCAAAAAAAGCCAAAACCTAACACTAAAGTATTTACAGTTATCTTTTGAATTCAGGTTTTGTAAGCGCAAGACCCATTATCTCACTAATAAGTACTGTGCAATTAATGGAAGGTTGGTGGTTGAGACAACAGAAGTGTACAGGAAAAGCATGTTTACAATGTTAAAAATTGGATCCATCCAGTTATAAAGTCGTTACCAAACTGAGATGCACTTTATGCTACAGATGTTTTGCAAAATTTGGATTTTTATGTTGCTTGAGCATAACGAGTGATCCTTCTATGGGAGGAAAAAAAAAAAAAAGCTTGCAAAGGTTTACTATGCTTAAAATACTGTATAACCAATTATTTTATTTAGGAGTGGGGGAAAAAAAAGTCCTAGATACCATCTGAGGCTTTTTAAAACGAAAAAATTAACATTTCTGCTTCCATTCTGAAATAGTCTGCAAGCCAAATGAATCATTTTTAACTTCAGCTTTCAACAAGTAGCCAAAATACAGAACAGTATAGAATAGAAAGATGGGAAATTATACTTCATTACCTTGCATGTTATATGGAAAAGTTCCAGTAAAGAAAAAGGGCTGAAACGTTGGTGCAGGACCAGTAGGTGAACCATTCACTTGCTGAGGTATAGCCTGTTTTGATGCTACTGGAGAAAACAGGCCTCTACTATGACACAAGGATGGTTGACAAATAGGGCCATTCTGTACGTTCGGTGTTACGCGTTTTGGTGCAGCGATAGTTGCCGACGGGATGGGCAGTTGTTCTGCAGTATCTAATGCAGGAAAATCATCTTCACCGTTCAATGATGTAGATGTGCARATGCTTTCAACCTGAGTTGCTAACGAACAAGGGCTGGTTTCACACTGAGAACCGGAAGACGTGGAAACACTTTCATTCTGGGATTCCGTCAAATTACCTGGAATGCTTTCTTTAGTGTAAATATAAGGGAATGGTGGATTAGCCAAATAGTTTGCAACTATTGGCAAATTTAAATCTTTCACTTCTTGACATTCATTTTCTTCTTCTATCCGTGCAGTTCAAAAATGGAGGGATAGAAATTGGGGAGAGGGAAAAAAAAAACACATGCATTAGATCTTTCTCATTTTGAATATAAAGTTTTCTTAGTGCATCTTAAAACTACAGTATCTTATTCTGAGGTAATCAGAAGGATGATACTAATTTATCACAACCTGTRAAGCAAGCAAGTATAAAATGAAAGAAAAAGTTAGAAATTTATACAATGAGTTTTTAAAAGCAAAGCAGAAGAATATATTTAAAGCAATGTCTTTATCATTGCTGTTTCAGCATTTTCAAAGGAACTGACCAGTAGTTCTTGGCTAAATCTCACTTTGTAATGCTTTTAATACACTGCTGTGCATAGTTTATTATGACTCATACCAACAAATTAAACAGAATTACTTATTTGGGTTYGTGAATATTTGGTAAGACCCAAGCCGCCTCTTCTCTGCTTAAAGTACTGCAGTAAATTAAATTCTTGCCTGAGTGAGAATTTTATGACATTTATACTARTGTCAAGGCAGTTTAGAAAGATCTGGTCAGCGGCTTTGCACTCCCAGAATGAAAACCGTTTAGAAAAATGTAAGTGTGTTTATTTCACAGAAATCACGTGACAGCTTAATAACTAGGTATATATAAAGTAACAATGAACAGGATATTCATTCACTCAGACCTTTCAGTTTAGAGAAAAACAACACTCAAGTCATTCACTCTGAATGAAGTTGAAGAAACRAGCACCTTGCTCAATAGAAGACAAAACTCTGCAGAGAATATGCCATTTCCTTCAGTTGCAACTCTTGCAACCTTAGCAATGATTTAGCTGCTGCTTCCTTTAAGATGTATACCATTAATGTAAGATCATATCTTTATAGAGAGAGCTATTCACATATAAGAACAATTAGCAGAAGATAAACATCAAGATTTGTAAAGGTGAAACACTTTAAACAATCTCGAGTCCATAGTACAATGGTGTTGATGGAAATAGGCACCTGCAGGGTTCAAGAGTGGTGCAGATGCAAAGTTTACATGAAATATATCAGTGGGACTTGGTGGGTTTATAGACAGAATCATGAAGCAAAAATTAGTACTACAGCAAGTCCCGGTGTAACAAAATTCTTAGAAACCATCAATTCCGAAATTCAGCAGTTGCTTTAATTGTATGACAGTTCTTATAGTCAAGCAATGGTCAAATTGTACAACTGTGAAAGCCTCCAGCTACAGCCTACATGCTAGSTCTGTTTGGTCAGAGAAAACAGGATTGCAGCAGTTCATTTCCCAAGTGTGCAACTCTCCAGTCTCTTGATGACAGAGCTCTGCATACCTAGCTTTCCAACTGAAGTGCCCAAGTCTACCTGCGTGTGTATGGATTACAGTTATAACTCAGGGCTGTGTAACTACATACTGACAAAACGTTGACTGGTATAATCTAGTGGCCAAGACAAAAGCATTAAAACCACAAAACACCTAGAGAATTTTTTTTTTTTTTAAAAAAAAAGGAATGGTACCTCCCAAAATCTTCCTGATGTCTGGCTTCGAAGTCAGCTGGGCGGCCAGCTCTCCTTTGGCCGTGAGGACGGCCTTATCGGCCCCCGCGTCCAGCAGGCAGGACACCACGCGGGCATGGTTCCGCTTGCAGGCCCAGTGCAAGCACGTCCTGCGGGAAGCAAGTCCGCGTTGGAGCGGCACCTCGCCGAGCTCGCGCCGCGGGTCGGCTCTCGCGGGCCCGTAACCGCCTGCCTGGATTGCACGGGGAGTTAACGCAGCGGGGAGTAAAGTTCCTTCGCTGGACGACTTATTTTGAGTTACGATTTGGTTACGCGCTCTTTGGGGCGAGGACCTTGGCCACCACGCGGGGCGAGCCGCCGGCGCGGTCCCGCGCGGGAGAGGGCGGCCGGGCGGGCGGAAAGGCCGTGGCCTCCTTTCGGCGCGATCCTCTTTACAGCTCGAAGCCCGTCGGGATTAGCATTTCCTTTC
>NW_028186258.1:2754386-2802991 GCF_003343005.1 Rhea americana
CCTGCCCGCTCCGGCGCCGCCGCGCCGCCATTTTGTGCCGCGGCGCTGAGGCGGCGGCCGGCGCGGCCCCTTCGCCCGGCGCGTAGCCCGCAGCCCTGCTCGCCCGCGCCGAGGCGATGGTAACCCCGCTGCGATGGGGGCCGAGGACAACAGCCGGGCCGGCAAGGGCTCACCTCGCTGCGCTGCCCCCGCTCCTCCTTTCTGCCCGGTTTGGGAGCATTTTCCACYGGCTGCTCCGCGGCGCGGCGAGGCGGCGGCACGGCTGGTCCCCGCTTCGCGCCGGCGAAGCCCTCAGGGCTTCTGCGTTAGCATCGGTGTCTGCCATCAGCGAGGGATCTGCTGTGAGCTTCKTAACTCTTTTTTTTCATTACTTTTCTGATTGAGGATATTTTCTTTTAATCTGCTCTTTAATTTAGCGCTTGCGTTGTTGCTTTCGACCGCCGTGTTCCTGCTATGGCAGTTGCGACAACTGTTAAGGCGGAGACGGCGCCTGCAGCCCGTTACCAGTATTTACCCGCAGAAATTCGGCTTCGAAGGACAGAGAAAGGAGAGCGGTCACTTTCATTTTAAGCGGTCTGTAGCGAGACCGATGCCCAAGAGGTGAGACCTTTCCGCTTCCCCAGGTGGGCAGMGTCCCCCGGGGGCCGCGGCCCGGGGAGATGTGGAATCGCGGCGTCCCCCCCGACAGCCCCGTGAGCTCCGGAGGAGCGTGCACAAGCCACGACGGCAGTTAAAAATGCCTGAAATAGTGTGACAAAGGTTACACAGTGACTCAATGGCATTAAAAAGAAAACAAAACCAGATCGCGTGCCTTTGATCAAGCCCTTTACCACACCACCACCAGCAGGCCTAGCAGAAATTTTGCCTAGCTCCTGCTGAAACACACAAGGGAGGAAGCGGATGTGTGAAGAGCRCTATATTTGACTTGGAGAATGGTTTCCAAAGAAGACTTCACCTCTTCTCATCGTGTTTTAGCAACAACTGCAAATTCAAATTTTAAGGGTCCAGCCTTCAGCCTGACTGTTGTCATCTAAATCTTTTTAACTTCCCTTTTCCAGTACAATTTGTCTTTTCAAGTGATTACAGTTCTTAGCCCGTATCGCTGCCAGATTGGCGCCCACCATGCCATTTATCTCTCTTTAGCATCCATTGCATAAAGTTTTAAAATACAAACACAATATTCACACATTCAGAGAAGTGGTGATGTGGTTTAGGAAATAGAATGCTCTTTTAAGCACTGTGAAAACTTTAACCAATCCAACTTACTTAGATCTGGAAAAATCCAACAGGATAAAGGGACAAAACAGCCCATAGTCTTCCTTCTAAGCAGCACATGACCTCTTTCTGAAGACCAATGGGGAAAATCTATTCAGGAGACGGGTGCAAGGGTAGATTAAAAAAAAAAAAAGAAAAAAAAAGTCCTAGTTCGTTAGTAAAACTATGCTGTGCCACTAGATGTCACACTGGAACAGCAAGAAGAGACCAAAGCCCAGTTTTGCACTTCTTGCTGTAATTGTGAAATGCCTTTAAATTTATTCTAACCACATCCATAGTGTTTCTATACAGCTTAGACTCTCAGATTTCAACTGTCTGCACAGTGCAAAGGGCATTATGTGGTTTCTTAACACCAAGGGAAGGGAAGCTGCATTCAACAAGCTGATTTGTTAAGGGTTTGGGGGCTTGCTTTTGCTGTCCTGGAGCTCTCCTGAAGGCATCAGGGCTTTTGAGGTCTCAAAGTTGGCAGGTGATGTACTGAGACAGTCGCACTTGCGCTCTCTCAGGATGAGTATCCTACTCTTGGGTGGTCATGCCAAGCCCTGCTAAATGCGACTCGGGTTCACCACTGCTTAGTTACACAATGTGCTTCTGCCTGGAGTCATAAGATTTCCTCTCTCAAGAAGGACTGTGTAGAAGAGGATTAGCCACGAGTTTGCTTGCCTCGGTCCCCGCCCCCAGCTGCCACCATTAGCCTTCCTGCGGGYGCCTTGCACGCTGGAGCACCTGAGCACTGCCTGTCCTCCCCTGCCCCCTTCACTGGCACTGCGGCTGCACACACCAAAAATAAAGTCGAGAACAYGTTCTTTCCTCTGCCCCGTCCCTCCCCTTTTCCCTATGGCCCCGGCTCTCCGCATGCCGGGCAAGCCCCGTGCTGCTGGGCCACCGACACCTGTGCAGAGCACATGCAAATACACTTCCYGCTGAGAGCAGCGGGGTTTGCCCCCGGCTCCTTGCGTGCCAGGGTAAAGGACAGCCGTGCTTTTGCAGAGGTGCAGGTGCTGGCCACGGCCTTCGGAAGCCGCTGGGAACTGCACCCTGTACTGCRTGCTCATGGCTCAGCTGCACGAAAACTAGAAGCTAGTTTGCCTCCTAGATGTGCCTCCTCGATGTCCTCGGGCTTCGGCAGTAACACGCCGAGCCGCTGCGCATGTATGTGTTTGGGGAGCCCAAACAGGCGGTATTTTGTTAGTGATTCACAGGCACCCAGCACTCCCTGGACGTTCACAGCCGGAGAGGCAGCCACGTCCATCAGAAGTCCTCAGCACGTCTGGGTAGCAGCAGGAGCATAGCCCAGACCCACATGCTGCTGCAGCCCAGAGCACCACAGGAGAGAGACTTGTGCAGAGCTGGGCCGTTCTGTGTCCTGGGAACAAGTTTTACAGTTTTTGTTGGTTGAGTTTTAATATCTGCATTTCTACAAGCTTCTGATGGTGGCTGAACCTCTGTATTGGTTCTCCTCTCTTTTTTTTTTTTTTTTTTTTTTTTTTTTTTTTTTTTTGCTTTTATAGTGATCTGGCCTCTCTCCCCCTGCCTTTTTTTTAAGGTTTGTGAATTCTTTCCTTCCCTTTACATTTCAGATTTAATTCTTCATCTCCTTAACCAAGTTCTCAATAACTTAAAATTATTATTAAACATCTTTTTAGAGGCTTATGATTTTTTTATTCCCAGTAACACAGTGAGTGTAGATATAGCTGTATAATCATATTTGAAACACCTAATCCCCACCCAACCCACCAAAAATAATGTTTCTAACAATTTGAACCAGTCATGGACTTGAGTAAGGGGATTAGAAAAAAGATTTAGGGGTGGCCAGAAGCCTTAAAATTTTTACTTAAGCACACACACACACACAAATTTAAAGCTCTTAGCAGCATTAAGACTCAGGGAGACGGCAGAACTGATGGAGAATGAAGGTGGAATGAATTAAAAGTCCAGCCCAATATTAAACTAGCATTTAATTTAACTTACGGTGCTCACATGGGGCCTCTCACTTGAGTGTTTGAATGAGGAGGAGGTAGCAGAGAAGGAAGTCAAGGACATATGGAAAAAGCTATGTCCGTTATACTTGGGTTTTGTGCTGGCCCCATAGTCATCCCTGTGTGAGAGTTTCTGGGAGAACTAGGTTAAATTCTGAGCGCTGCTTTATCCAGCCCGAGGCTGAGTCACCCGGCACTCGCTCTGTGCCGGTGGGAAGAACCATGCACCATCAGCGGCTGATTCATCTCATCTGGGGTGGGCTCCTAAGAATAGCACAGACAAATCCTCCTCTGGAGATGCCTGTTGTCTGCTGCTGCCTGTCAAGGGAGCCCAGGGTGATGGGCTTTGAACCACTCACTAATTTCCAGCTGACTAACGATGTCAGGCAAGAGGAGCACCTGAGGCAGCATGGCTGGGGCCTTTCCTTTGCCTCCTCTATTCTTGTGGGAAAAATAAAAAAATCCTGCTCTGAGCTGGCTTTTAGGGCAGCTCTCAGCCCTGTGGCACATCCCTGAATCTCAGGGCAGCTGACTGTCTGGTGGATTTTCGGTCCCATCAAGTGTCCTCGCAGGGACTCGAGGGGAAGCTGAGTGCCTAAAAAAGAGATTTTTCAGCAGAAAGCAGAGTGGAGAGCTAATCCAGCTAGTCAGGAAGGAAATATGGAAGAGAGGGAAAGGGAAAAGAAAGGGATTTAGGGAYCTCAGCCACTGACCTCGTTGGGTTATGGGCATAAACTGTGAATGCTCTCTTGGAGAGAAGACACAACTTCATTAACTACGGAGGTGCGAGCTGCTTTGAAAGAGCAGCTGGGCACATGCRTGCACACACACGGCTGTACAAGTGTGCAGCATGGAGTGAACATCGATGGAGGTTTGAAAAATGCTGCTGGTATTTGGGGGATGGTTTTCCATGGGAAAAGGATCTGTTCAGGCCCCTAAATCCCTTTAAAAATTAGGCACCATGTGCAGCTGATTTTTTCATTTATCAACTTAACATTGTTCCTACTTGTAGGACAAATAAGTCATTTCTGAACAAACAAGTTGGAGAATTGGAACCTGAAGGGGGTGGTACATCAGCTCAGAGACTCGTGGTTAAGCAGTCCAATAGATTTTGATAACAACTGGAAATTGTTCAGTGGATTAGTGTCTAAAGCCAGTTTGGCTTCAAGTAATGACAAGCCTGAGCTGCAGTGTGTGGATCCAGACTTCTCCCCTGAGGGCTGTTGTTTGTATTGCAGTCATGGGGAGGGTCTCCAACTGCAAGCCAAGGACCCTCTGAGCTCAGGGATGTCCAAATACAGAGCAACTGAACAGACAAGGGTCCACTGAGCCATTTCTCTTGGTTCTGTTTGCATTCCCTTCTGCCAGACCTGTAGTCCCTCACTCAGTTCTCCCAAGCCATGAAACAGGGTCATCCTGGTGACACAGGGCCAACTCAAAAATACACGCAGTTGCCTCCTGCTTAGTCCCTTGCCATTACCTAGGGGTTGGGAGGCAAAAGGCTCCTGTGGATCTGGTCCCAGGATATCTCCAGCATGAGCTGACGCTTGTGGGAAGTGCACGTGCCGTTAACAAGGCTACGGAGATGGTTCGCCAGCATTCCTAAGCAAAAAACTAAAAGTGTTTTGCTGAGGCCAGGTCTAAATTTGTTTCTGTGTTTTTCTTCAGGAGACACTGGCCCCAGTGCAGAAGAGTGGATCAAGGCCTGGATTCTCCTCAGGCTGTGTTTTGGCCATCAGGGAAAACACCACAAATGCAAATCATAATCAGCTACCCTTAGGGGCTATGCCCTGTAAACTCTTCATGGTCCTGAGTCATGGCCAGTTTAAACTACGAATCAGTTAGAAACTCTCCATTGACTTGGATGGGCTTTCAACCAGACGCTATACAATTCAACAGAGTGATTAGCAAAGCTGTAACTAAAGAGGTCTCCATGGAGATTGACAGCATCACCTTCCAGCTGGTACATTCTCTGCCTCCTATTCTAAATTTGTTCTCGCTGTCTTCCTGGCTCTGATCCATAAGGTTAGCTAAATCTTCCAACATTTGTGATACATCAAAGCAATGGAGAAACGGACAAAGGGAGCTGGGAGGGGACAGAGAAAGAAATAACCTAATGCCTTAAGTAAAGCAGCAAAAACTGTATAGTCAGAGTTTTGAGAATGGGATTAGGCAGAACAGCACCTCTGCCTGCCTGTCACTTGCAAATTCTTGCTAATACTTTAGGAGCTTATTGGAGGTCAGCACCAAACACCCAAACAGACTAATCTGTATTATAGACACATAATCAAAGTCACAAGGTTTTACATAATATATATTGGTGACACAAGAAGTGTTTGTTCGAATAATTTTGTCATCAAGATTAGTGGCCATGAAAGCCTCTCCTGTGCACTAACCTCGTTTTCTATGGCCACCCCATTCGTACACCAGAAATTCCTCAAAGAAATCAGGAAGTAGTTGAGAAAGTAGAAACTAAATGTATGTTCTGAAACACTGACGCTATTTATTTTCTAGTTGTGGCAAAATAAAAAAGGGTGTTTGAGTGCACGTGCGAGCTAGAGAGGGTTGTGCTGTATTGTTTCYCCCTCCAGATGTGCAGCAGCAATTCTGGGGAAGTGCTGACCTGCAGCTCTCAGCTGTATGGCTTCCTTTCACGTAACCAAAAGGTATCAGGGTCTCACTGCAAAGCTGCAGGTTAAGACACACAAGCAAATGGCTGTAGCTACCATTTTTGTGTGCTTCATTTTTTTTCGGACCGTTCTGAGGTTGCAGTAAATCACACCATCACAATCACACACCACTTCTACAGCAATGACAAGAGGTAGGGATTTAAAACACCAAATGATGTCACTGTATGCCTGTGAACTTTGCATTCCCTTCTGGAGAGGTGAAAACTATAGCACAGAAGAATGGTCTAGGCTTATAGAATAAGTCAGGGGATGAGATGGGAATGGGACCTGTGTAGATAATAATTCCATATTTACAAATCTAATTGGTTTAAAAAATAAATTAATTTATGGTAGTATTTAGAAATATATGGAAAAAGTGATGTTTCCACCCTATATAGAACTTTGTAATTACAGTGTTACAGAAACACAACAGAAACATCTGTAAAAATACAAAAGAAAAAACATAAGAGAGAAATGCATTCAAGATTGCTTTGTCTGTGATGGGAAGAGACAAAGTCACAGTTCAAATCATGGGTTGTTGAGACAATGTAGATGCTTTCCATGCAAAAAAGCCAACTTGTTCTTGTGACTGAGGTCCAACAAAGATGAGGGTATTGTCAAGGTACCCCAAAACTTTCTAGCCCACTACAGCATCAGGCATTCTGGCCTGAGTTCACCCCACCTGACAAGCACCTAACTAGCAAACCCATTGCCCCAAACTCCTCCGCAGTCAGCAAAGAGGAAGAGCAAAAGCGATGCCAGCCAGATGTCTGCAGAAGAGAAAGCAGATCCTGGGAGGGGTGAATCGTCCTCTAGATTTGCAGCAATTCACATGCTGCTAGCATGTGAACCCAGGGCTAAAACCTCTCTGGCAGCTTTTACAGGACTCCTGAAAGCCTCTTTATAGAAGCAGAGCTGGCTAAACTGGACCTTAGGTCAAGAAAAATCAAGCTCTGGATTGGACTTCCAGGAGCGTTTGGCTGTAACCTCTCCTTGCTCCCCTTTGAAGTCAATAGAATATTTACCACTGACTTCAACAGCAGAAATATCAGGCTGTTACTGAGTTGCCTATAATGATACTATGATTTCTTTTATCTCACTACTAAAAGAACGCCCACTGCTTCCAGCATTAAAATACAGTCATAGCAATTGGTTAGATAACACGATGAGCCCAATGTGCAGGCCTTAGAGGCCCAGGAAAACTAAAACGATTAACCTGCATGAATCTCAAACCTTGCCTCAGTAGCTCTTCTGGCCACATTCATATCAGGCTTTCCAAAGGACTGGTTATCTTCAAAACTGCCATGGAGAAGAAAATGCTGCATCTCRTTGAATACTGCTGCCATGTAGTCTGCAGGTGGACTCGTCATGCTACAAACAACAAAAGATCAAAATAAAAATGCACATTTAAGTAGCTGAAAATCAAAAAGAGCAACAAAGAAAAAGGTTATTCAATGCAGACAAATATCGCATTGCCAAAGCATACAGGATTATCTTGCTACTATAACGATCAATTATCTCTAGCCCGTGTTCAGATCTGTTGTCMAATGAATGTTAGGAAAGATGCACCCTCTTTATACTAGTTTTAGTCTTCTTTGGGTGTTTTTACTAAAGGTGTTAGGGGCTCAAAGGAGAGTTACTACCTAATTCTGATGGCCTTGATCTAGGTTCAAGCTGGTGCAGAGAATATGATGGCTTGGATCTGGCTGTAAAAGGGCRCACGGGGCACTGCAGACAGAAACAAAATTGTTCATCTCTTGGAAAGGCTGTTAATATGTCCAACTTAGCAGGTAGGGGACCTGCTACTGGCAGAGGTTGTATGGCGAGCATGATCAGAAGAGCTTAGTGTGTGCTGTGTGACAGCCAGAGCCACTAAAAACCAGCAAAGCCAAATGAAGGCAGTAACTCTTCAGTTAAAAATAATTTTGTCCTAATTTAGATTTAAATTCTAAGGAGACGGAGTTGTGGCTAAAAGGATTTTATGGTATTTGCAGAAACGGAAATATTTCCATTTTGAGAAAATTAATTACTGTTTATAGCTAAGTTTTGGATACTAAACCCTCTGAGGAGCTCTGGGAAACCCGCGTGGCTCATCCGTCTCTGTGGATTTCCACGTGTGCTCAGTGTTCAGCAGGCGGCAGTGCTCYAGCCTGTACGCTGGGCAAGTAATAACTGGGGGGCCTAACCTGAAAAGCTCCGACCCTGCACTGATGCTGTTGCTGCTGTGATTTCTCCTTCTTGGCTTTCCAGGTCTGTTTTACAGAGTTTAGTTTTCTTCTAACTCAAAGCTTAACTGAAGGAGCAGGTCTTGCTCTGTGTTGAGGGATCACAGAAAATAGGGCTGGAAGGGACTTTGGGAAGTCGCCTTCGTGCTCTAAGGTAGGATCCATTCACTCCCTACATTTGATCTTTGCAATTTTACAATCCGAAGAAACTGGTTCTCTGGCTTCCCCATACTGCCCATGGGTTACCTGAGGCTTTGCCTCAAAGAGAGCRCGAGTGAGATGGCCAGGGAAAGGAAAGCTGAGCCCAGCTTCTCCAAATRTCTCATTGATAACTGCTTGATTATCTTGCTTTGTACCCTCTTTGCCTCTTGCTGTGCAGTTTCAGACAGAATAAACCTAGCAGTAATGAACCATCATCAAACTGGCAATTGCTTCCTGCCYGGCTTACGTTAGCAGAGAAAGAGAAAGCAAATGATGATTAGTCGTATGTCTGCACTCAAAGATAAAACCCCCAAGCAGAAGCCATCTGCCGAGGCATAAAATAATAATTCTGGCGCTAGCCTTGTCTGAGTGCAGTGCCATCAGCTCTCACCGAAACGTAACGTAATGCAGGCCTAATGCTGAGCTCTAGCAGGTGGCCCATAACCCTGTAATAAACTCCCTGACATTATTGATTTTCCCCACCAAACCGAGCCCTTTTGTCTAACTACATTAACTTCTGCTTACTGAGCATCTGCGCATGAGGCAGAATGCACATAAACAGCAGCTCATTTCGGTGAGCAATCGCAGCTCTAAGTATGCCCTCGGTTCCCCTTGCCTGTCTTTACATGTCGTTATCTGCTCAGATGGGTTATTGCAGAATTCAGAAATGGCCCTTGTTAGTTATGGGAGCTCACAGGGAACACTGACAAAAATCTTAACTAGGGGGAATCTGAAATATGCTTCTACCACTAATTATGCATACAAATAGCCCTGAAAAATAGGGCCTGGGAACGCTGTTACCATTGCATACATTCAGCCCAAACCTGCCTCTGTTCACATGCGTGCAATTGCAAAGCTCTGTGTGTCTAATACATTTTGCCATTGCTTTGATACTCTGAAGGGTATCACACAGTGCTGAAAATCCTGCTTGCTTGGCTTATCTCATACCCAAAATGATGTGCACACCCTTCTGACGCATGGCAGAGCCAAGCTGAGGAAAAGGAGGGCAGCATAGCATGCTGTTTGTCTGGGGTGCTTGCTACCCTTTGCACCCCGCTACGCAGAGGTGAACTGCAGGCTCAGCCTGCAGGTCGTTTAGAAAAGTAGATAGGCTCTCAAGACCTGAAGTGATTGCATGCAGGGATCAACCAGACTGGGCTTTCTGGCCATCTCCTAGAGCTCAAACTCTGAGCAGGTCACAGTGAGCTTAAYGGGAACAGAGCATCACTCCAAGGGGAAGATTTCATCCTTTACAGGCCAAAGGATGCCAAAGCTGAGGTCCTGGAGCTAGAGACCTGTGGGGGTTTGGASGCAATGTTACTGCTTGAGGCAAATGGTAGGCAGCTGTGCTCCAGAAAAGATCTGGCACTGATGCTCCCTCTAAAAYGTTTGACTCTCAGCTTTACATGCAACAGGCTTTGTATACAAAAGGGAACATAGTTACTTTTTCAATGAGACAGAGGTTTTAAGAAGTACTTTTCTGTTCAGATGTTACATTTTCATCTGTTCAGTGACACAGAGTCCCCAAAGAACCAYGGGTGGATGGTGGAAGGGATGAAGAACAGCATGTCCTTGGGGTGTCCTATGTGTTTGGAGTCCTTGCAGGCAAGGCAAGCCCTGGATTAGTGTCTCTTTCTCAGGAGGGGACTGATCTTTGGCCTGAGTGTTGCAGGGAGTTATTTCCATGTCTGGCAATGTCCTGCCTGGGAGAAGTCGGGTGGCCTCACAGCCCAGAGTCCTTGCTTTAAGCAGATCTCTGAAAGGCAGACCACTACATGCTGGTCCAACCCAGCCGCCCTGGTGGCAGACTCTAGGAGCTCGCATCTGAATCAGCACAGCTCCTCATCACAGTCTGAAGGTGCCAGCCACCATCAAGCGTTGTTCTGTCCTCCCTTATAGACTCATCACAAGGAGAAGGCAAGTATTGACCAGTCTATTAATGAGGCAAGAGGAAGGAACGATGAGGAGGAAAATAACTCACCTGTAGGYGATAGCGTGGATGTGTGTGTCAGAGAGAGTGTCCAAGGAAAGATGCGCTATAACCCACCTGCCAGCTCTACGCTTGCTGTGGAGAGGCTGTGGTCCGCACGGACAGCCCTTCCGGCACAGCCAAACCCACCGCTGCAGCCCCATCGGGACCCAGCAGCAACCCCGTCCCCCCAGCTCCTGCCATCGGTCCCGACGGCGTCCTCTGCACCCCAGCGGCACACGGGGAGCCCACCGCAGCCACGAGCCCTGCTGTTACGGCTCTCAATGCCACGGTCGCAGCTAGCGAGCCACCAACTGGCACGTGAAGTGCAGCCACGCCGTCAGAGGGGGTATTTTGTGTTTGTGTTGGCAAAACTGGCTCCAGGTGGCTGCCGGCCCAGACAGCACGAGAGGCCGAATTTGCCAGGGCCCCTTTGCAGATGCAGAGACAGGACGTTTAGCGTTGCAGGGTGGCAGATCCTGCCAAGATCCCTTCCACAAATGAAACTAGCAAATCAGTTTGCCATCCACTGAACATCTCCAGATGAGAGCTGCTCATTTTGCCTAATAAATATGATCAACAATTTACTTTTTCTTTAGAAGTGGTTTTAAAAAAGGTTTATATTTCCCCATCCGTCTGAGAGTCCCATTTCCTCCCTTGATTAGGAGGGGACACACGAAAACATTGAGCCAGGGTTTGGCACAATGAGGAGGAGCAAAATCTTCTCATAGGASTTTGGGAAGGGGAAGAAATGATCATTACTGAAAACAGCAATGATTAAGCCAGTTCTGGGTGAACAGCCCCAGGCAGACCCTGAGTATCCTGAGAAGGGCTTTTTACACTGACATTTTTGGGGTACAGGCTGGCTTGGCAGAGCCGCTCCTGAGACTGTGTGTGTCTTGCGTTCCCCACCACYGGGAACAGAGCCGGGATGTCACTCCACGCCAGCAGGTTTGTCCATCCGAGGTCAAGRGAAAGCTCTTCCCAGCCCCCATCCAATAGACTCAGGTCAACWCCTTGATCTGAAAGGGGCATTTGGGGTTAGGAGCAGGATTTGAACTCATTTGGGAAGATCTTGATCACATTAGTATCTGGCAGTGACTCCATGGATGAAACAAGGCAAACCTTAAACTATGCGATTATAATAGGTTTGTTTATAGAAATTTTATACTTTAAAAAGTTAATAAGCTTTATAAACAATAAAGAACAGAAAAACTGTACGCAAGGACTTTAAACTTAAAGAATCTGATTTGCAGCTGGCATAAATTGGTGATGCTCTGGAGTAGCCAGTCAGATCCATTGAGGTCAGAGAGCTAAACTAATTTAAACCAGGCGAGAATCTAGCCTTTAATGAACCCAGGAGATACGGAACGCGTTAGTCACGCGGTGCTCGGCTGTCGGTGCAGCACAGCCGGGGTCCCCAGCTGCCCCGCACCGCCGCGGCTGGGGCACTGCGCACGGTCGCCTCCCCTCCGGGATGTGCCCATCCGTTCGGGTAATGGCGTTTCGGTGACAGGGTGTCCTGGCGTGAACRAAACTGCTGTCAAGGGTTATTCCAAGTTCTCCCTGTCTCCTCTAACCTCAGGAGCTGCCTGCGTGCATTCAYGGAGAGATTTATGGCCCTGTTTTCCTCCTGCTTTCAGCTGTGTTAAGTGGCCAAGGGACTGATCCTTCACGGGGCTGAGGGCTTCCTATCCCTTCTGCAGCGGTGGGAGTCGAAGGGACAGAGCATCATGTGGGAAGCTCTGTGCACCGCATCTGCCCAGTCCCTGTTGGATTAGACCAGGATTTGAGTTCCTAAGAGGCTTCCTGTGCARAGCTTGCTGAAAGGCTGATTTTGCACTTAACGCCTTTCCTGGGCCTCGTTCGTGTTAGCCCTGTGACCCAGCAAAAGCTACTGGTGACAACACATCAACTACAGGCATCTGAGTGGCCTTTCCTTGAACGCKCCCGCCGACCTGTACCAGGGACGCAGCGAAGTCAGCAGAGCAGCGTAGCCCACGCGATCGCCCCTTCAGACGGGCTCTGCACGCCGAACACGGTGCCTGGGTGCCGGAAGGGGAGCGCCTCGGTGAGACGTAKCTATTCCTGGAGGATATGCCCCCGGGTCGGGCAGAGGTAGGCATAGAAAAGCAGGCAACTGCTCCGTCTGACCTCCAAAACCCAGCACCTGGTTCTTCACGGAAGACGCTCTGCACGTGGCTGTGCTCTGCTCCCCCATGGTGGGGACCGGGCCCCTGGGACATGAGCCTCAGCCTGGGAGGGGAAACAAGCCCCAAAGCAGCGTTGGAAGAAGGGCGATGGATGTCCCCACGGAGGGGCTGCCCGGGGACAGGAAGCCCCACACTAGCAGGTCCCTTCCATGGCAGGGCCGTGGTGGTTTGGCGGGCAGAGGACCAGCCCGCACGGGGCACTATGGAGCTGCTCCCACGTCCAGCCCAGCCCTCAAGTGCAGAGTAACGCGTGAAACAGCCAGAAAGCACACCGAAAAAGGCAGGGAAAATGGCTTGTCCAAGGCTACACGGTGGCAAAGCCGAGGACGAGGAAGTTACCGCTGCCGGGGTGAGACCGCCGCGCTCACGCTCGCGCTCACGCTCACCGCGGCGCCTCCTCGCCAGCGCCTGCGAYGGCCGTGCTCCTCTAGACCCGCGGGCAGCTGCAGCGCGGGGTTCAAAGCTTATCTTCGGTCAGTTTTACAATATAAAGTGTCTTTGTTTAGTCAACAGGATCGCTAATACATGTGATTTTGTTGTTAATAGAGCTGTAAGAATTTTAAGCACCTCTTGGGAATGTGTCATTTTTGGTTGGCTTTTTTAGGCATCACAGGGTGCTGCGTTTGTCTTTGTAAACAAGTACTGAATAAAACATTTTGAGCACAGCCCCACTTTGTACAAGTGTCATGCAGGTTTATAAAGTTCCAGAGAGAATAAATCAACTGCAAACTGCTGCCTGGCGGTTGACTTCGCTCCTTATAAATAGCTAATTTGGACAACTTCTTCCTTCCCCATGTCATAGGAAATTCAAATGCTGTGCATATCGTTAACACGTTCGCACAAACCAAAGCTGCTAGAGCCTCTTCTGTAAGCCTCGAGAGCCAGAGCTGAGCGAAGGTTCGCGCCACGTTGCTCTCCCTTCCTTTGCGGGGAAATCCTGAGCAATGCGAACAGGTAAATGCAACCGGCTCACTGACACCGCCGGAGGAGCAGGGACCACATTTCCTGGGGCCTGGCCTGGCTTTAGCTACGGTCTCACTACGGCTGCCAGGTGATCCTGATTTTTGCAGCCACCGTCAGCCAGGGGAGAATCAGGCCCAAAGTCAACTGCGGAAAACAGCACTGGTTTAATAAACCCAACAGAAAAACTTTCGAGCTCGAGGTTTGGTTGTGCCTGGCTGTCTTCCGGCCACACCACCCGGTGCAGGACGCAGCTCCCGCGAGCGCCTGCGCGGCTGCGCCGCCTTCCCTCCCTCCTGCGCCGGATCGCGGCGGCATCGGCCCCGCACGGGCTGCAAACTTACCTGGTCCTCCCAGGACGCACGCGGCATCGAGCAGCATCCGTCCCAACAGCCCCGCGAGCAGCCCAAAGGCTCTAATCCTGCCAGGTGCTGAGCAGCGTCGACTTCGGTCCCTCGTCTCCGGAGTTTGGCGCATGTTCAGCGCTAACAGGATCAGCCCCGCACTGTAATAATCAGGGAGCGAGGAACTCAGCTTGAGCGAATTTCTCCCCCCACCCAATGCAAAAATGCTGTACATTCCTTTATGCAGGTTTCCATAGAGTTGAACTTCTACTATTTTTTTGTTGTTGCTGTTAAAGGGGTCAGCAAAGCGGGATCTCGCGTTCAGGAAACGTGGAGGAGTTTGGGGACACTTTTAACGTCTTGCTGGTGGGTTGGAGGGCAGCATTAAAAACAGCATCCTGCAAATCTCAGCACCAAAGAGGAGTAAAAAAGGAGTAGGAACCCCGGGGCAATCTGTGCAGACATATTGCTTTGCAGATCCTAAGTTTAAATAAGTTATTTTTTTCCCTGCTTCCTTTGTTAAAATATGATATTCCAGCTTTAATTGCTTCAATCCTATTACTTGTTCCTTTTAGCAGTGCTTGTGTAGCCCCTTGCTGTGGGGAAATCCCCTGATTGCGGGTCCGTGTTATTTAGACAAGTACTCTTTCAGAAGTAAATGCCATTCTTAGCGTAGGGAAGTACTTTAGGTCTAAAGGGGTTAAGAAGGCCTCCCTGCATTCAGAAACATGCAGGGGTCCCACCGTGCCAGTTCCAGCCTTTTAAACTCTTTCCAGCTTTTTTTTCTTGCAACAAATCTGTCTGACTGCCACCAGGACATAGGAAGCGTGTGCCTGTCAAAGAAATCAAGTTTACTTTTTCTGACTTGTTAACAGAGGCAGGGTATAAATAGAGCTAACTCTGCTCAGACTATTAGCATTTCTCTTAAAATAAGGGGGTAACTTCCGAGGACCTTTAATCCAATGAGGTCCAGACCAAGCTGCACTATCAACAGAGACAGGAAAGGAGCTTGCTGAAATTTTTACAGAAAGCAGGTGTTTTTGGGTTCCTCAAAAATTTAAGGCTCGCCAAGGAAAAAGCRACCCAGGCAAACGAGAACTATCCTCCAACTCAGTCCCTGCCATTGCCCTGGAGAAGTTCTGAGATGTTGTTGGTGCTGTTCACTCGGTGGATGTGGATCTTGCTGGGGAAGAGCAGTGTCCTCTTGCTTCTGGAGGTCTCTCTGAAAGGGAGAGCTTTACCTCCCATACGGTATTCACACGCTGGGATATGCCCAAATGACATGAACCCCAACCTGTGGGTAGACGCGCAGAGCACTTGCAAGCGAGAGTGCGAAGCCGACCTGGTGAGTGATGCACATTTCTATACATCCGTGCGTGGACTACGGGGTTTGTTGGTGTGTGTGTTTGCACCACAGTTTGTTTCTGTTCCAGATAGAAGGGCATCGGCACCGTGCGGGACTTGATCCAGACAACGCATGTATTTAATTGACCTTTGATCTATCTAAATTAAAAAAGATTTGATGCCTCATCTGTTAAGTGCGGAGGTGTGTGGCACTCTCACTTATGCTGATGTAGGTGCAGCAGTCACTCTGTTTGATCATTTTCCCTGTTTTTTTGCCAAAGGAAACATCTGAATTTGATACTCCAGAACCCAGCATGTGTTGGGGCCAATCCATAGTATTTTAGCAGTGTCACCAGGTTCTTTATTGTCAGTGGCCATCATCAATGCTTTATATTCCTGGGAGGAATTCTGGATGAAATCACTTGATTTAGCATGTAAATCATCAGCCTTTGCTGCACTTGAAACATGAAGCGTGCTTGGAGTGAAAACAGGGACATGGATAAAATGACCAGGCAGATGTTCTCGGTGATGCTTCCAGCTCAAAATGTGCTTAGCTTACAACCCTGAAAATCATTTTTCAACCTGTCAGCACTGCCAGCTCAAGCTGGCATCTGAAAATACCTGCTCTTCCTGTCTCTTACAGCATGTCCAACGGCACAGATTCTGCAGTCGAAACCAGGCTGACAGCCGTATATACCATGCTGAAAAAAATCAATTGGTTCATGCTCTGTAGCCAAATAGCTTCTGCAATGATAAAAGTAGTGGGAAATGGAGTAAGAGGCTGGCCATCAAGTAAACGCAGATTTGCTGAAACAGACCTATGTTACAAGGAAGGTGCTCTCTTAATTTTGGCGTTTCTGATTAATCCTCCTCTATTTCAACTACCAGGTGCGGCAATGAATACTAAAACACTTGCAAAAACCTAACAACAGCAGAGGGCATTGTTTTAATAAATTTCTAGTCAAAAATTGAAAGTCAGAAGCCACTGGATAAAAATCCTTTTGCTTTTGCCTTGTGGCAGCCCGGAGTCCTGGGAACTCGCATGCCTGCGGTCTGCAAGCGACCCAGCACTGTGCCACCGGCTTTGCTAAAACCAGGCTCATTAAGCTCAGCTGGAAATATTGTTCATTAAGTTTTGCAACTTTGCTTCTGRAACCTAGTGGTGTGCAGCTAGAAATGGGGAAAGAGTTACGCTATTAGGTCATCTTTTTCCCTATAAGGAAGAGATCCAGGACTCAGGAGAAGCTATTTAGTTTGGTAGCTTACAAAGCAATCTTTTTCTCACTTACAGAGAAAGCCAAAGGATTTTAGGGGGACTGCAGAGGTTTAACACAAAGCAGGAATGTGTCCTGTTGTGTATATCATACCAGTGTCCATGGTCCTTTAAAGTAATCCATGAATAACACAGTAGCTGTGATACTAACGGACATGTATCAAATACCTTTTCTGTATAGAAAAAAAAATYCTGCTAAAATTAACCACAATTTACAGCTGACTGTAACTAACATGAAGTGTAATAAATCACTAGAATAGGGATGCTGCATTTGAAAATAAGACTAAAATAGGACAGAARCCATTATGAGATGTTTGGGGTTTGTTTTTCTAAATACCATAGAAAACAAATTATTTCTGGAGCAAGAATTTCCTTGCTTTTGAGATATTCTATTTCCTCTACAACATGAACAATTACAAGTCCTTGGCAGTTTCGCCTCCAAGAGTATGCTGTTAGTCTCAAGGAATTCAAATAATACTTTACATACTTTTGTGGAAAATAAGAAGGATTACTGCCTACAGCCATATGATAAGACTTTCCATCCGCTCTTGTTTCTCAGGGCTTGTCCTTAGGCATTTCGGAGAGTGCTGGAAGGGGGGTTGTTAGTTCTGTAGTCAAGCCGTCCATGTGACTGTGAGAGACTTACGATGAACTTAGTGTCTGAGAAAAAGCAGTGCCTTTCCTTTCTCTAGGGTCTTCTCTTAAAGCACATCAGAAACCCCAGCATGGTTTGCCACATGTCACCTCGCATGGCAGGGCCAGTTGTACTTGATACTGGTGGGGAAACGCAGCTTCGGACCCCAGGTTATGTGAGATAGATAATCTTTGGCAGAAGTGGGTTCGCTAAGTTAAGACCCTGAAAGTTTCTGGGAGCTCTGCTCGCTAGCTCGGACTTTACTCTGTCCCCGTTAATGACTGGGTTGTTTCGTTTCCCCTCAGGAGTGTGAGACATTTGAGAAGTGCTGCCCCAATGTCTGCGGGACGAAGAGCTGCGTGGCGGCTCGGTACATGGACGTCAAGGGGAAGAAAGGGCCGGTGGGAATGCCCAAAGAAGCAACCTGCGACCGTTTCATGTGCATCCAGCAAGGCTCAGAGTGCGACATCTGGGATGGACAACCTGTGTGCAAGTGCAAGGACAGATGTGAGAAGGAGCCGAGCTTCACCTGTGCCTCCGATGGGCTCACCTACTATAACAAGTGCTACATGGACGCAGAAGCTTGCATTAAAGGCATTACACTGAACGTTGTCACCTGTCGATACCATCTTACCTGGCCAAACACCAGCCCTATCCCACCAGAAACAACAGCTCGCCCTACTACTGCCTATTCAGAGACGACCATCATTGATATCTTGCCACCAGTGCTAGTGAACAACCCAGTCCACCAGTCAGTCTACGTGGGAGAGACTGTGAGCTTCCTCTGCGATGTTACAGGGAGACCCAAGCCAGAAATCACATGGGAGAAGCAGGTCGATGGGAAAGAGAAAGTCATTATGAAGCCAAATCATGTCAGAGGGAATGTTGTGGTCACCAATATTGCCCAACTGGTCATCTACAACACCCAGCTCCAAGACGCAGGCATCTACACCTGCACTGCAAAAAATAGCGGTGGCCTTCTCAGGGCCGATTTCCCCTTGTCAGTTATCAAAGGAGAACCCACATCCAAAGAAGCTTCCCAAAACAAAACRCATTTTCCAACAGACGAGTGTCTGAAGCAACCAGACAGTGAAGACTGCGGAGAAGAGCAGACCAGGTGGTATTACGATGCAAAGAAAAACAACTGCTTTACTTTCATCTACGGGAACTGTAACAGCAACCTCAACCACTTTGAGACCTATGAGAACTGTATGTTAACATGCATGAACGGCCCAATCAACATTTGCAACCTGCCAGCTCTCCAAGGTCACTGCAAAGCCTATGAGCCCAGATGGGCCTATAACAGCTTGACAAAGCAATGTCAGTCCTTCATTTATGGTGGGTGTGGAGGCAACGAGAACAACTTTGAAAGCAGAGAGGCCTGTGAAGAGATGTGCCCTTTCCCAAAAAACACACACTGCAAAGCTTGCAAACCACGCCAGAAGCTGGTGACAAGCTTCTGCAAAAGTGACTTTGTTATTCTGGGCCGTATAACAGAACTGACCGAAGACCAAGACTCAGGACATGCCCTGGTGACAGTGGAGGAGATTCTCAAAGATGAAAAAATGGGATTAAAATTCCTGGGGAAGGAACCACTAGAAATCACACTTTTGAACATGGACTGGAGCTGCCCATGTCCCAACATGACCACAGTGGATGGCCAGCTCATCATCATGGGAGATGTCCACAACGGCATGGCTGTCCTACAGCCAGACAGCTTTGTGGGGACCTCCAGCATCCGTCGCGTACGGAAGCTCCGCGAAGTCATCCACAAGAAAACCTGTGAGCTTTTGAAAGAGTTCTTAGGATTACATTAACCTTCTGCACATGTGTCAGCCTTCCAGACCTGTGCCTTAGGTAGGGCTAACAAGCGCTAGGCTAGTGTACAAACTAAACAAGCTATTTGAAGATACACTGTAGGAATTATGCAGAATCCTTATTTTAATCCATTAATCGTGCTTAGCAACAATGTAGTATGGTCTTTGGMAAGCACGTAAAACAGCAGCAAAAGGCTATTAATCTTGTGCTGAAATCAATTTTTCCATATAGGAGTGCCATTTAAATAGATGACTCACTGTAGTAATTATACAATTTTTATGTAGCTTCCATCATAAATGACGGAATTCATAGCATTTGTGTAGCTAATTGGTACACAGCTAAGTAATATATAAGGTCAACTTAATCTGTCTCACTCACAGTATGGAAATGTTATGGTAAGTCACACTCTTGTCTCCTCACAGCAGCACTAACATATTTGAAGAGAAAACCCTGTAAATTATTGTCTATATTTACAATTGTACACATTTAACCAATCTATGMATTATGAATTTGCTCCTTTTAATTGAAAATTTCCTAGCCATTTTCTTTGGATTGTACTTCATTTTTGAATGGCAATTGGTACCTACCTTGCAATCCTTACTCAAAAAACTCCCTTGATTCTATACTCAGGACAACGGGTCTGTGTAAAAGCCCAAGCACAGTCTCATCCCTGAGCAAACTTTTCTGTCATAAGAATAATGTCAGCAAACATCCTCATTCCATTGCACTTCCCCGTTTTTGCTTTAATCAATACATTGCTTGTCTAACACTAAAAAGTCCTAGGCAGAGGGACGGCTGTATGCTGCAAGCTGTCTTTTGTTTTGAAAGCGCGTTACACCTGAGCATATGCTGTGCTTTATTGCTTAATTTCATCAGCATGCCTGATTCTATAGGTAAGAGAGTAAAGAGCGGTCAGAACAAAATTGAAGATTGRAAAGTGCAATAAGCAGTCTGCAGACTGTTACACATGAGCCGACACRAAGCTGCGGAAACACAAATGCGTATACACAAACATACACAGCATACACTCTTCAAAAGCGTTTATCATTTTGACCCTTTTTACAGCAGTCTTTCAAATCACTGAAAACATTTTGTGCAGGGTCACACTGTGTGCTTGTATGAAAAAATATCCCAAGAAAACCAGCACAGGCCGTGGGTGAGAGCATGTGCGTACACACTGGATTGATCATTTTAATGTTTGTGTGTCCAAAAATGTAATGTTTGCATATGCACAATCCTTAAATAAAGAAAAGGCTGATCCTGGAAAAATCCTGGCTCTGCTGAGGACCGTCTTTGTACCGAAACGGGGAGAGCATTACATGGCGATCCTTATCATTACTACGCTCTTTGTTCGGTTGGTTCAGCGAGTTACTACAACAGTGCCCAGAGCTTTCTGCTGTCGCACAAAAGGCCGATTCAAGGCTGGAAATGTATCAAGATACATTTCAGCGAAAGGAAGGAAGGTGCTGCTAGCGCTACTCCGTGGTGCCATCTAACGGGCTTGCTGGAGGGCCTGCCGGAGGCGGCGGGAGGAGAGCGGTTCCCGGGCAGCACGTGTGCTTTTTGCACAAGCGTGTTGGGGCTGGTCACGGTAAGGACCTGGGGAAGGCAGATGCTAGGCTTCAGCAAGCCTCGAGGTCCAAAAACCTTGTGGGCCTTGCGGATATCAGCAGAGGCTGCAGGGAGGAAACCTATGAGACAGTGGAGGAGCTGAGTTCAGAAGAAATGTTGGAATATGGCCCAACTCCCATTTACAGGTAGGCTTTCTGCGCCTTCCACCTCATAGCCCGAGCGACGGGCAGAACCCCCCCCCAGGCAGAAAAGCAGGCTCTTTGGTGGTTCTGGGTCTGATTTACACATCAGAAACGCTCAGGCAACGGGTATGGAAGTGATCTCTGCTCACTTGTATACTTTCAAAGGAAGCTGGGYGAGAGGGAGAAGACCCTCTGTCAGACTACTGGCCCGCAAAATACCTGTTTGTTCTTTTGTTGTACCCTTCCTAAGTGTAYGTGATAAAAATTCCAACTGGAGATTCATAAAATTTTGTATGTTCTTGTGAAGACTGTTTTCCGGAGCAGCCCTGCTGCCCTCTGAAACATTTAGCACCACCGCTGGACCATTCCTGGTCATAGTAAGCACCACTTTTTCTGTGGCTCATCTGTTGTTTTGCAAGTAATCAGTAAGAAGTGGCATATTCTTGCCATACTTTCTAATACGGAGGCACCAGAGGATGAAGGTTTAGTAAAGACTGGTTCTTTTTTTCCAAAAGCTAAAGGATTTTGCAAGTGTGGGAGTGTTTTAGTGGCTCTAGAGACTTGTACCCAGTTGTTCCAGAAGAGTTGGGACGCAAATGTAGCTAAGAGCTGCATAATTTCTTGCTTTTCCAGTTAGTACATTACAGTGCTTAAACCTGGGATCTAAAAAGCATACTTTTGCTACCAGTGAAGCCCAAAGGACCGAAGTATGTACTTACTGTTAAGTAAGCATGCAAGCAATTTGCTGAAGGGTGTGTAAGACTCARCATACCCAGGGTATGCAAGAGTCAACACTGCTACGTTGTCTTCCAGGCCCTTTCAGCAGACAGAGCCCTTCAGCTCAACCAAATGGATGCCATGAAAAGGTTACATCAAGAGCGCATGGTGCATGAGCAAGCTCACTGGAAGGACTCAGAGTGTTTCAAAAAGATCTTTCTTAGCCAAACCTTGCAATCCCCAGCATGCAAGGGCTTGCTTCCCCAGGGAATCACTGCGACTGGTAAGTCTACCAGTACAGTGCAGCGTGGGCTGGCACCAAGCAGTCCAGCCTGGCTCCTCAAGGACACAGGTGATGTAGGGGACACCTGGGACCAGCTCACGACCAGCAAAGCAGCCCCATGGCAAGAGGAAGCTCAGTTCCCAGCAGGCCACCAGGGACACCAACCACCAGTTTAGGTCATCCAGAGAAGGTAAATATTGAACATGACCRACCCCTTCTTGAGCGTAGTGCAGTGACTGACAAGCTACACCACTACCAGCCCCAGGACGTGCAGGACCAAGTGGAAGCACCACTTCTGCCTCAGCCTGGRTGGAGAAGTGCCCTCTTGCCCCATCAGCCCCCCTTCCTCTAACCCTGGTCACCAGGATAAAAAAACATGCTGGTCCTTTTGGAAGCACTGTACTTCCACTTCACMTTGGCATGGGACCGAACCAAAACTAGGGCCTCCCCACCTCCTAACTTTGAGGAGTTAATATTTTACTCAATGCTAATATTTTAGTTCAACTACTTACTAAAGCCTTAAGAAGCCTAAAATTCAGGTCTGACCAGTCAGCCAACCTGCAGGAAGAATATACGCAGGGCCAAGCACTAAAGGACGTAGTTAAAGTCTTTGCTAGGCTAATGCACACTTGTGTACAGCTCCTGATCAGAAAAACTCTTTGTGTTGCTCATACAGTGTTTTTTGTGTCCTGCTCCCTGGGGTGCATATCTCTGAACAGGGCAACCGTAAGGCTGTCAGAAAGCTGGAAAGAAATGCTAGCATTTGAAAATGTATATTAAAAATACGAGAGGACAGAGAGAAAGGAAAAAGCCTGCTTAATTTCTCTCCTTCTCTTTTGATTTCGTCCAGAGGCATGGGCTGGGAGGGCAACAGAGAAGTCAAGCAGCTTCTGTTCGACGTGACGGACAGGGAAAAGCCAGAGGAAGAATGACATGGCCAAAACCAGGCAGCAAGGGCAAGTGGCCCCTGCAGCTGAAGTCTGAGTCAAAGCTCACTTCTGTGCGTGACCAGAGGAGCGGCATTTTCTGCAGATGCCGAGAAAGGACACAGCAGGGAGGAAGATCTGTTTTAGCTGTGCTGAGCTGGCTCTGGTAACTAGACACTGTACAGAGGTCCCAGAGAGGCAGGCCAGGGTTTGAGTTTGGCCAGAGCAAGGCAGATCTAGAGCAGAGGGGAAGATTTATAAGCTCAAGGACAGCCACTGAGCTTACCTTTGCCGCTGAAATGACCCAGTGGTGCAGTGTGGCAGGAGAAGAGTGGGGGGAAGTGGAGACAGAGATCTGCAAGACCTCGCCAGGAGCTCAGGATGGAGAGGGAGATCTGATGGACACTTCAGCTGGGGAGCYGGGGGCAGAATTGGGAAAGTAGAGTCGCTGTCATCAAAGATACTTGCCTACCTCCTGGTCTGGAGTGAAGACGAAAAGTGCAGCACATTAAGCTGCACATCCTGCAGCTAGAGCTAAATGGAAACCATCCAGCATATGGATCTGAAAAYGAGTCACAGGTTACCGTGCAAACCATCTGTGCACTGGAGCTCTATTAACAGGGGGGCAAAATACCAACAAAAAGCRATGGTGTGCAGCTACTGTAGAGGGAACGGGTAGGCCACGTTCAGATTACGGGGCCCAGCACACAACACAACATTTGGTACAGGGCATGAAGGCTCTGAGATAACACGCTCAGAGAGATGGCTGGATAATTACTCAGAGATAGGATACTGCATCACCACAAACCCCAGAAGAGCTAAGGTCAACAGAGAAAGGAAATTGAGTGTATTCTTGCTGCAAGAGTTTGAGACAAGGTCAGGCACAAGTTTTTATGGGAAACCAGCTACAGAACTAGAAGCAAACAGAAATGATGACACCACTGGAATCTGATTTAGACAGCGAAGGTGTTTAAGAGCTTAGCTTCCAGTTGTTTCAAAGGGAGTTAGGGGCCTCTGTAAGAATTACTGCCTAGCCATGCATCTCGGTTCCTAAGGAAAGTGACTGCAACGAAGGCCACGCATTGCTTCAGCCAGCACCTAAGGGACTTTCTGAAAAAAAGGAGCTGACACCAAATTGGCACATTGCAACACAGAGACTCACTTCCTCCACCTGAAGCAACTTGTGCAACTGCTTGCTGTAATTGTTGTGGTGTGCACATACAGTGTGAAATTACAAGGAAAAGATTATGGCCAGACTGGATATCTAAATTGAGGGGTTTCGGAGCAAGATTTCCAAAGGCTCTGAGTGTTCAGACCTGCTGCTGGAGTCAGTGAAAGCCATTTTCCACTCATCACCACCAGCTTAACTTGCCTTAAGTGGCAAGGTTTGTATTCATTTTCAACGCCACTGGGGTTTTCCTCTCTCTTGGGTGGCTTTTGAAAATCTTACGAGAGCTGCAAACATTGTCCAAAAGAGCCCGGGACCCAGGTGAGCATTGCCCCTCTGCCAAGCCGCCTGTGCCCAGCCAGAGCTGGTTTTGGAGGTGCTGTGCACCAGCCACGTTGATCTTGCTAGGCACAGCTGTGCGAATGTCACCCTGAGCGAGAACTTCAAGTTTAGAGCTTGTGTTTTCATATCAAATATTTAGTGTTTCCCCTTAGCAGGCTCTGGTTACTGATTGACTACAAGTGACCTCCAACTGCCTTATTGATTTACAACAGCTGTCAAAGGACAAAAAATGAGCCCATGTCCAGGATCTGAGAAATACTCTGAATGGAGGTTGCACAACTGAATAAATACTCTGCCAGCTCTTTAAATCTTGAAAAAAAAAAAGAAAAACATACCAGCCCTAGCTCTTGACCTACCAATACAAACACTAGTGGAATATGAAGATAACGCCGCAACATTACTGCACATATCTATTAGTCAAAAAAACAGCACAGCCTGCTATAATTCAGAGCTATTTGTGGCTGGGCAAATGACATGACATTCAAACCTGAGAGTTTAGAGACCAAACAGAAAGTCTTTCAAAGGCTGCTCTGTAGTTCAAATTTCAGAGTCAGCAAAGCTCTCTGATTTCAGTATTTCATTCCATGCATGGCTCTGTTAACAGTCAGTCTTCTAAGACAACTGCCCCACGGTGCCCGCATATGCAGGGTGTTTAGCCATCTCACCCTTGAATCTTGACCTCAACCTGCACAGGAGGGTCCCCCTCCACATCTGAAGCTTCCTGGTGGACACAGACCCATGTATGCTGCAGAAGTCCATGGCTGCAGACCCCTGTATGCTGCAGCAGCTCTGACAATGGCACTGAACACAGAGGGCAAGAAACATGAATTTCCTTATTTCAGGATTACAGATAGCTTAGGGTGAGGAAGAACCTCCTCAAGTCTCTGCTCTTGGGCTTCCTGATCAATCCTTGGAGCATTAGACCCTGAGTGGTGGTTACACTCCATGAAGAGAGCCATGAGTCTTGTCCAAGCTGGCAATTTCTACTCCCTCATTTATCATGCTGATGGCTAGAAATGCAGGAGGAAAGGAGAATGCTGGAAAATAAGATAATGGTGGAAAGATTCATCCAGAGTAGGTAGGTATACCTATACCTATATATCTTAGAGTAGATATGCATTTTTTTTCACCTTAAACTGGTATGGCAACACATGTTAGTTGGACTGGGTTGACTGATATAAAAAGGAACTACTCACAGAGCAGTTTGGGCCCTCTCTTCCTCCTTCAGTCTACTCCTAACACACCCAAACCCAGGAGGATATTGTAACACACATAAAGGCCATAACTTCCTTTACTGGGTGAAATAAATAGAAAAACCAATAGTAACACATCTCAAGGATCACCGAAGGGTAAGAGTATCCACATAAGAATTGCTTAACTATTAACTACAGCGAGTAACCTTTGTTTCAATCTGCCTTAGGACCAGAGGAGTAGAAGGCAGCAAACATGGTGCTAATTAAAAAAGAGGGGGGGGGGAGGGGAGGGGGTTACAGGAAGCTGGTGTACAAAAACTCAGCAACCAGAATGCAACCAGAGGATGAATGGATAAACATGATGCAAAGGGAAAGGGCTTTGATAGAGGGAAGTGATGACCTTTAACTCTTTTAATGTTCTTTGAAGCAATCACAAGGACAAACATGATCCAGTTGATAGAGCTGACCTAGATTTCTATAAGCTTTTAGAGCAAGTTCCTCACCTAAGACTTTCAAAGAAACTTAGCTGTCCTGCAGTAGGAGGTAAGGCAGTCTCTTCAGCCAACAACTGGTTAAGAGATAGGAAAGAAAAGGTAAGAACTAAAGGTCAGTTTTCACAATGAAAGGAAGTCATCAGCAGTGTCCCACAGGGCCCTATGCTATGGCATGTGCTGCTTAATGTCAATGACCTGGAAAAAGGGTTGGAGAGCCAGGTTACAGTTTGTTCTTAATATTAAGTTATTTAGGACTGGAAAAAACGCAAGCTGACCATGAGGAGCTGTAAAAGAACATCATAACACCAACTTACAGGATGATAAAATGACAAATGAATTATTGATTAACATACATGGGCAAAAAAAAAAAAAAAAAAAAAAAAAAATCAGTCCTAACTGTGCACGCCTACAATGACTTCAAGTAAGTTGTTCCCACTTGGGACCTGAACGATCTCGTCCATGGATCTGACCAGCACGGCTGGTCCCACATCAGCCCCCTGAGCAGACCAAGTTCTGCAGGAGCACACCACAGCTTCCAGAGCAATGCCAGCAGTTTGATGACTGCCTGCAAAGCTCCCATTAATATGCACAAAAGCCTGCAGATGTCTTAAAAAACCCAGCAGYGCACATGCATCATACTCAGACTCTTTTGTAGCTGTTTTCCTACCAACAGGTAAGAAAATGCTACTTTCTCTTAAAGATTTGCTCCTACAATCACCAGTTACGAATATATTGTCATCAGATCTGGGATTATTCAGCGTGTCTGGTTTGAACCTGTGTTGCAGAGCTGCRCTCAAGCTATTCAGTTTGCATCCACAATCAGCTGCAGATTTCCTCAAGGCTTGAGTGCAGCCTCTGACYGGGAGTTTCCCCAAAATGCCGTCAGAATAACCCAGGGCAGGACATGAGCCTGTATCACTGCAGACTGAGGGGGCTATTTCTAAATCACTGGGGCCATGTTTTCAAAGGTATTTTGATGCATAAGGAAAACAGATGTCAGTAGGCTTTATAGAAACTCCTAAGCAGAGTAGATGCCTAATTTCTATTGCTTTTCACTCACTTGGGATTATTTGAAAAAGCTCAGTAGACATCTATCTCATCTGCAGGAATACAAATGCTAACCTGGCATAACTAGGAAAATAAATGTAAATCTGGTCCCCAGTCCCTTCTCCTCCCACCAGATTCCAGTATCCCACTCCTCTCTTATGAAGATATGCAGGCACTTTTGGTCTCAGCAAAATCCACCCACACTCCACTGCAGTCCGTGGATTTGCACACGGATGCATCTGACCCATGTTGTTTACTTGAGCAGAGCGTGACRGCAGATGCTCTTCCCTCCAGTCTCTCACCCGGCAGCGACGCTTGCAAAGCGGCACATTCAGCCCTACACTCTTCAGCTCCCCGCCAACGCCTCTGAAAAACGTGAGAACGCGGGCAAGCTGAGAACAACTCAGCAAGAATAACTCAGATTTTTCAGGATCACCAACACTTCTGCACTCCAGGAAAAGAAAAGCTAGAGCTGAAATCCCCCGCAGAAACAAAACCACAACCCACTCACAAACCTCAGATTCGCTCTCTGATGYGCTAGCGAGTATTTTCCTGTATGCTCTGCGGCAGCAGAATCGCTGCAGGGCGCCCAAGGAGTGGGGACCCCTTCTGTCCTAAAGAGGTTAGTCCTCTTTTTCCCCAGCCACTGTCCTTGCTGATGTCCTCCATGGGCAAGAGCAGCAAAATGGTTGGCCATGGGCAGAGACTTCAGTAGGAAATCTGTGCCCTGTGGGGTGTCAACACACGGGAACCTTATGCTACAGGAGCGAGCTGCAAGGCTCAGCAAGCTGGGAGCAACACGTAACCACAGAGGCAATGAAAGAGCGTGGACACTGAGGTTATTTTTTGGCATGGAGAAGGTTATTTCTTGTCATGAAGCACACTCCTTTGAGCTCACTGTTTCTCCTTAGCTCCTTTCCTCTTCTCTTCAGATACAGTGCAGCTACAAGAATATTTACAAGTCTGACCCAAAAGCCTGTGTCACCCGCTATCTGCTCCCAAAACCACAAGATGCACACTGATGCAAGAGGGACAACAGTCATGTCCAYGCACAATACCTGGACCTCTCTAGGAAATATCACAGTTGCTTTATCTACAGTGCTGAGGAAAGACACTGGAAAACGGTAAGATTAGTTGCAAAATGACTTCAAGATTCTCCTTGGCCAATCAATGAATCCCTGGACAGAAGGCAAGGTACAACCATGACATTTTGGAGACATTCACGTGGTCTGCAGAGTCTGCAATAAGCAGTGAAACTTGGGCTGAGGGTGTGGGAAGCAGGAACGAGCCAGGGTGACAGACCCCCCCCCATGACGGCATCCCTCGCAGGCTGTTGCAGACTTGTCTGAAAAACCTCGGTGCTCTCACAGTCCTCAGTGGGACTGGCCATATAAATAGGCTGGCAGGAGCAGGTTCCTCATCCACCAACATCTAACTACACATAATGCAATTACACAAACCAAAACCAAGAGCAGGCAGCTGACCAGTCCCACGCGCAGTTCCTGCAACCATCACGCCCTCGCATTGGGGAACCGAGACCTCACGTGGTCGCAGAATCCTTGTTTTTGCAGTATTTGGGGTGCAACGAAAAAATAAAATTTCTGGACACAGCACTGAAATGACGTCAGATTGCTGGGAACTGGGGCAGCGTCGTCCAGCCACTCCCGGAGACTGACACGAGATGGCGTGTGGCATCGCGCTTTGGGGACGTCTTGCTTGCTTTGCATCGGCCTGGCGTATTTGCTCCTTAAAGTGAAGCATTCTTTCAAACCGTGATTACATTTCTCGCGCCCTAGTTAATTTAACTGTTTTACCAACACTCTGCTGGAAGATTTACATTTTCTACGGGGAACCGACCCCCACTGAGATTGATGGCAAGATTCTTGTTTGAGTGACTCTCATCCTTGCCTGGTTAGTAACATAGCAGGAGAGATTTAACGTTTATTGAGAAAAAGATATAGTAGGGAGTGCAATAAGGCAACCAAACGCATCTCCAGAGCTGCAGGAAAAAAAAACCCCACAATGTATAATTTATTTGACACTTTTTGTCTCCCTGTTCACAGATTACAGTGTTTCTAAATATATTGGTCCAGTTATTCAAAATTATTCATGAATCTCTTTAGTGAGTAATACTTGGCCTGCAGATCATCTGAAAAGTGAATGTTGCAGTCAAATTCTCTATTTCTGCTGTAATTTATTGYAGCTAACAGATGTGTACGACTCAGGTAATTAACTCAGGATGAAATTCAAATTGTGTATTTGATTATAAAATTTGCAGTTCACAATTTGTACCRTGCTAGTTAGTTCCAAAAGCCATCTAATCGAGAGACGGGCAAAAATATCTCCGGCAGAACTAAATTGCCACTTTTATCAGTCGGGTTGGGCGTTTAGGTGAAAGAATAGATGGTCACAGCTCCGACGCGGGGGCAGAGCGGGCGAGCGAAGCCCCGGTGCCACGGCCGGTGCCTGGAGTTTCGGAGCCAGAGGACTGAACCGTCTCCCAGCAGTTTTACTTCTTTGGGCTTCCAGTTACATAAATACCTAAGCAYGCTGGCAGCCCGAAGCATTCAGGAACCGTGAGTCACATCCCCCAGTGTCACAACCCGGGCTTTAAAAACTTGTTACTTCTTTCTAAAAAGTTCTAGGGTGTTTTGTTTGCTCTTTTAATTTGCCTTCAGATCTCAAAGCCTCTCAGGGACCGCACTTTTAAGCTTTCCTTTGCCACCATCAGCATTAAACGCATRCTCTAGTTTTCATTTTTATTTGTTSGATGTTTAAAAGGAAGTTTAAGGTCTCAATCCCATAATCTCAGAAACAGGAGCTTTAGGAGAACTATGACAAGACTCACAATAATATAACTGGGTCAGGAAGAGCAGTGTTGCCATCTAGGGACTTTCTGCAAGCTTTAAATAGGATTTTTTTCAAGAYGAGATGCTATGATGCATTTATTTGAGTAGTGACTGTTTGCCTGTTCATTCTTAGGTGTTCTGGGGAGGGAAGCTGCTTTTGGAGATGGTCTTTGCAAGCTTTTATTTTCCTGCAAAATCATTAGCCTTTGCAGAAGGCCAGGCAGAAACCACGCGTGTAGCTAGCAGCTGCCTCGTAAACAGTGTCACGCGGTCGCTCATTCAGGGGCTCCGGGGATTCACTCATCCCCAGACGCACCTGTACACCTGTTACTTACGGATTCAATTTTTCATGTTTAGCTTTAGAAGTTTTTAAGCAGGCAAAAATTGAAGGAGGATTTGCTGCTTCTACCTTGGCAGGAAGATTTACACACGAGCAAATGATTTGTAACAAATACCCTGTAAGATAAATGGAGCTGCTTCTCCTGTTCACAAATTATTCACAGACTGGAGGCTTGAAGAGGAAGAGGATKTTTTCCGTGCTTTGTAAATACACACGTATGCGTTTTCTTATTATTATTTATGACTACATTCACCAAAAAAACACTCCTGAGAGCATCTTTTGCAGAGTGATTTYAGCTCACATATTGTTAGATTTGTGATCTGGGGAGAGGACAGATTTGGGGGTGGATTTTCTTTTCTTCTCCGGTTTTGGTAATTGCCTTGACCAGCAAGACTTGTGTCATAGGTTTGAGCCTATCTGCATTGCAAGGTCATAAGTTTTAAGTTTCTAGTCTCCACTTTTCTCACCGGTTTGCTCAAGGGAGCGTATCACACCATCAGCTCCTGGATTTTGCTTGGAAGAGCACAGCTCCTTAAATCAAGCTCCAAGGTAAACGCTCATGACTGACCGTTGGAGATTCAATTTCTGCAAACATTCCCAAGCATGATTGAAAAAAAAAAAGAAAAAAAAAAAGAAAAAAAAAGTACTGTTTCTGCAAACATTTCCCTCAAGAAGAAAGGTTTCTAGAACGTCAGGTTTCACCACAGGAGGACATGGCAGGAGATAAACCCGTAAAGAGACACAAGGACCCCAGGCACTCCGAAGTGCACGGGGGGCTCAGCGCCTGCCGGTACCAGCAGTGAGCCTTATGTCATGTCGATGGGAGCCCACCTGTGCAACAACTGTTAGAGCCCTCAGCTCCCCCCCAGGAGCGGTAGGTCTTACTTTTCTGCGAGAAGCTCTGGGTGCGGTTCCCCACAACACAGCACTTTGTGGACTTGGGTCTAAAGGTTTTCCCAGGAAGGAGGTTTGGGGGTTCTCCTATATACCTTCTCTCTCATATAAGGAAGTCATGTTCTTTTTCTGGATTAAGTTTTGTTTTCCCCTACTTCCATCGCAAGAAATAAAAAGGATCTCTATGTACTCAGCAATGCAGTGTGTGTGAAGGGGCTAGATCCTAGATCCAGCTGACCTACGTTCATACGTAATTTGGAGTTATCTTTCTTGGCCAGCTAGTTAAGTGAAGTAGCTCCAAGACTAGAAATGTAGTAGCTGCATTCTGCAGGAGTCTTGCAGCCTTCTTGCAGCAGTTTCATTGTTTGCCTAACAAAATGCAACAGCTCATTTAAAWATATATATATATTTTTTACTCTGAAGATCCAGATGCTACTAGATGCTAACTAGGTCGCTATCCAAACCCCTGTCTTCACAGCTTGTGTGATCCAGATGTGAGCATGTGTGCATACATTGCACATCGATTTGTGCAAATCGTGTAACACATGCAAAACTCATTGGCCTGTGAGTTGAGCAAATACACAATCGGTCTGTGAATCCATTACTGGTAGTAGCAGATGGGGTGCTTGCTTAAATAAATGCATGTGCAAACTCCTCTAGGTCTGCTTTCAAAAACACCAGTTTGTTTATATAACATATTGTAGCCAGCTCCTACACTTTTCTGCTCACCAAGCCTTCCCCGGCCTGGAGTTCAGGTACTTTCATTTTCACATAAAGAAAATCTGAACATGAATGCATTTTTGCAAAYAGATAATGAAAAAATCTCTTCTGACTTGTAATATATGAGTAAAGCATTGTTTATGGTCATGTAGTGTTAATTGAAAACATTCATGATATGACAGTCTGGGGCCAAAATAGACAGAGGATAAAAATAGCTACAAATTACTTGGTCTTGTAAGTGCTGAGTAACTTTATGCTCTGGAGGAGAGACTACTTGAACAAAACAACGTTATTCATATTTTCTGGGRCTGCAAAACAAAGAATACCTGCAGCTCGCAATAAGAAAGGAGTTTAATAAAAAAACCACATTTTCCTCTAATCTGCTATTATACCTTCAACTGACAAAAAAGCCAAAGGGCTGGAGAAAAGCACATTTGTTTGCTTTGTGGATGCTTGGGCGGGTGTTCTCGCTTTTGGAGGGGCCAACGGGAATTAGGGACTGAAGGTTCTGGTCTCTGCGGATCGCTTCCCGTTAGCACTGGCGGTAAAGACCGACACCGAAAGGAGTGACTGTGCTGGGTCTCTGCAGGGCAGCTGGAGTGCTACGAGATGTGAATGAAACACAGCAGAGTGAAACAGGGCGGTTGAGGTTTTTGTTCGGTTGGGTTTTTTTTTTTTTTTTTTTTTTTAGCTCAACATTTCTACGAGCAAAAACAGCACCTGCTATTACAGGACTGCAGATAACATTTTGGGGCTTATCAGTTCTCGTGCTTCAGGCAGTCAGCTCAGCCTGGCTACCTGAAAAAAAAATGGTTGGGAGGCGAAGGGTACGTGAGAAGAAGCTGTAGTGCTCCGTCTTCTTCCCAGTCCTCACCAGTATGACATAGGGAAGGTGCGTGGTGCTGCTGTGGCCCCCTCCAGACCTCCTTGTGCCTCGAGCCCACCCCTCAAACAGGCCCTGCTGAGGGGCACGGAAGGAGAGCAAACATGGGCAGAATATCTTTGAATTTCAGCAGGCTTGGAGCCCCCAAGGGCACAGAGCAGGATCCTCTTTCGGGAGAGCTACGCAGGCAACCGCATCTCCAGGGAGCTGCTCTGAGCTCCAGCTACCTCCCCAGCCGCTCTGGCCATGATGGTCCCGAGGAGCAGCGGCCTGGAGGCTGCCACCCTCTTCAGACACGCTCATCCCTCTGCCTGCCTTCTGCTTGGAACAGCTCCTGCGGGCAGAAAGGTTYCTTTTCGCAACATATCGAGATCCAAGTTTCTTTCCACCTCAAGCCAGTGAAATATTTCCACTTTCTTTAATAGCCTTCTGCATGTAAATTTTTACACGCTACCCRTAGCCCCCTTTGGGTAAAGGGCTCAGCAGCCCCGTGTGTCCTCTCCAGTAGCTAGAGAGACGCAGCAGCGGCTCGGGGTGAAGGCGGCAGCACCAGAACAAGCACGCAGAGCTTGATGCCTCCTCCCCCGCGTAAGACGAAGCTCACCAGAAGCAGCGCCTRTTTCTCATCCCCCCGCCCCGGGGGAGCCAATTTCCACCTAACGCAGTCCTCTGCCCTCCGCCACTGCCTGCTCGAGTTTTAGCCAGCTCGCACGGCACCACAGCGCGCAACCCGTCCGCGCTCCCGAAACACCCGGGAGACCTTCYAGCGGGAAGCTCGAGAGGAGGGACGATCACAGCGTAATCATGCGGTTCACCAGCTGCCCGTGCCGAGCGAGCCGGCGGTTTCAACGCCGTCCCTGCAGCGCAATCGCTCGGCGCGGAGTCCTCTCCKGGGACACCTTCGTGGGCAGCCGCGGGGCAGGAGCGCGCAGGCTGCTTACGTGGCACGGGCACGCAGCGCGGAGGCACGCCAGGGCTGCCGCCGCCACCTTTCCCGGCCCCTCCACGAGGCTGGGCACCTTCCAGTCCTGCCTGCCGCTGCAGTCGGGAGGTCCATCCAGCAGCTTTCCTAAGCTTTACGTTCATTTTCGGTTTTGTTAAAATAAAAAGAAAACAAACCAGAAGGAGGGGAAGCTGACCCTCCTGTATTTCCCTCCTTCCTTGGCTTTCTCCTACAGTTTCTTCCCCCACCTATTGACATGTGGTTACCGCAGTGTGACTGCTGAAAAGCCACGATTTTATTGGCTGAAGCTGTTACAGTTTTAATAAATGCTTTAAAAATACAAAGGAAGAGAGATGAAAGCGTCCCTCCCTGTTGTTCTGCCATCCCAGAGCAGCCTTTAATCCGAGTGCAGCTGACGGCAGCACGAGCAGAACAGTTGCTTCTCAGCAGGCAGACTACCACCCCGGCAAAAGTCAATGTTTACATTGGTCGCACGTATTTTTAGTGCATCCTATACCCAGCCATGCCTCAACCCAGACTCACGGGCCAATTGCCATGTTGAAAGACTCCTCCCAGCAAATGTTACTCCATTTTCAGAAGGACTCAGAAGAGAAGAACCCTRAGTGAATCCTGTCAAGAGCCAGATGCGGGGTCCCCATTTCACCAGTCCTACAGTTCACTCTGGTTCACAAGGAAAACGTGAGCAGTGGAGACGTTTGCTCTGTAACTGGTCTCCTTTGTATCTGATCCATGTAAAAACAAACAGCAAAATACCTGGCACAGACCCTTTAACCTGGGCTGACTGCRCCGATACGGAGGCCTCTGGATAAATCAGATGGCTTTGGGGGGCTTTGGTGGTCTTTTGGGGCCTGCTTCTAAGACAACTTCAGGGAGTTACAAATCATATTGACCAGATTACAATTTTCCTTCTTTTTTTGTCTCGACCTGCTTGTCCCTGAGTAGCTAAGGTGCAATTCAGTATTGCACGCCAATTAACACCATAGTTTGGGGCACCGCACAGCCAAGCACACCTCCTGTGAAAACAGGCTGTGCYACTGTCGGAGTTAGGCAACAGTCACTGCTGCTTACACTCCAAATCAGCTCGCTCGAAAATATCCCCATAAAGCTGCTGTGCCCAATTTAAGCACATCCTGATCAAGTGGARGATATCGTACAGATGGAAGTAAACGGTAAATACTGCTTTCTCTTCCTCCATGCTGCGGGAGGGATAGTGCATTTCACTGGAGAACGAGGCTGGCCTTGGTGGTGCCCAGGTTCACAGCTCACCTCCATCTCTGACTCCTCAGCGGACTGCTGGCTGCTCTTTCAGCTCTCCTCGACCTCAGCTCCCCACCTCCACGCTACAGATGTGTGTGCTGCACAGTGGTTTTCTAAGAATAAAATCTGTTGATGACTGGATGGTGCTTTATGATGGCAAGCTTTGCAGAAATATGGCACACAGAGGTCAGCCAGAGCTTTCCAGCAAGAAGGAAATCTCACAGCACCTCTGTAAGGCACAGGAATATAGTTATATCTTGTGCTGATGGGGGAATGGAGGCCCAGAGAAATCGGAACAGCTGCTCAAAGCCAGAAGCAGACAAGCATGATTAGCAGGTSATATCCTTTCATTCACAGCTCTCCACAGCATGATTTATCAAGTGGTTAAGGGAAAAAAAAAAACACAAGTAAAGAAAGAAAGAATTGGCGAAATGTTATGCAGCCTTGGCTCTCCTTTGTCTGTCAGCCTGCCCAGATAAATGTTGTTGCAGGAAARCTGAAGCATCTGATACAACGCTCACGTTCAGGAGCTCTAGCAGAGAGCGAAAGCAGCAGCTTTGGATGAAGATGATAACTGCAGCAGTTACATGACTAAAGCCAACATCTACGGACAGMGTTATACGATCTGAACCTTCTTGAGAAAAACAACCCAATTCTGGCTAGCAGATGACTCGCTGCTCGCAAATAAAACAGATATCTTTTAACATAGGACAAAAGACCAAAATATCCAACAGGACAATGCCCCACAGAAACAAACTCGCCAAAGTGACTCAAAGCCAAGCACGCAAGCACAGCTACTTGTCTCCAAAGAGGCAACTGGGAATCAGGCAGAGGGAGAGCCCCACCACCGCACTCTCAGTGAGAATGAACCTTTTGTTTAAGCAAGTGCAAATGTCAGGACAGGGAAYGGGCCAGACGGGGACCCCGGAGCAATGCCCGCGGAGGTAGGGTCTGGATTAARAGGCAGGCCTCAGATCTCTCTGGAAAACAGGCCAAATCAAAGTCYAGCTCTAAACACTTTGACATGGGAACAGCCACATCAAAGTCAGTATCACAGATGATCCCATCTCCACTTACGTATCGTTCATTTTCTAATTTAGTCAGTCGGACACTTAAGCACACGGAATCCGTTTGTGCAGTCATCAAAATACCAAGCTCATTGGAGATCTCAGACCAAAACACATGTTACATATACATAGCACGTTACCGACAACACAAATATAGAGGAAACGTTTTAGTGACTGTTAAARCCAGGAATCTGTCTTGCATAGCAAAAGTTTCCCTCCTGGAAGTTACCTTTGCTGTTCGGTGAATAGGGTCATCGCCATTTCTTCTCTTGGCTTTTCTGAACCTCGTAGGCACAGGGCAGGGCAGGAGTAGGACTGCATTTCAACRGCAGGAGACACACAACATGTTAATCGGTGTGTTAAGTGCTTTGGAATGCTGCAGAGAAGGAAAAAGTATATGATATTAGTATATATGATATAATATATTATAGTCATATAATATATGGTTATTCATATGATTTAAGTGTACAGTATTACCATTGACAGTTAACTTTAAATCAGCAGAGGAACAGTGTTCTATACYATAAGTAGGAATATTTTTGATAAAGGTGTTCCACAAAGGTTTTGTAAAAAATGCTTCTTTGATTGAGGCATCTAGTTCTTCTCAAGCTTCCAATACAATGTAAACCTTACCGTTAATAGCAGGTGTGTTTGTTTGTCGAACACCGTTAACAAAAAGCACAGTTTATTCAGGAGTATCTACACACTCTTCTATTTCTGCCTTTCTTACTCATGGAATAGCTCAGGCAGCCACGAGTAGAGAGAGCACAATACAACCCTGCCCTGAACAGATTATAGTCTCAATCAGACAAATGCACTGCAAATTATACATGGTGAGACACAGACCTCTTACAAGCAGACTGGGACAAACAGCTGGGTTCAGGAAGGCAAATAAGGAAAGCAAATTCTAAGGAAGAATTTCAAGGRAAAAAAAAGAARGAAAAAAGTTAGGGATTTCAAACAGTGGATAAGGAAGTTTATATTGCAAAACATTAGAAACGGGACCAAATCATGAGGATGAGATCCAGACCCAAAATTCCAATGAACTTCCAACTTCTGACTTCGGATGGGTGAGCTGGTCCAAATACAAAATGCTTACATCCACAGACACTTAAAGACAAATGAAAGACAGCCTTGCTGACCTTTGAAAGCTCATCACCCTCGAAAGGACGCAATCTAGTGAGACCATCGTTGAGTTGGCCCTGTTCACAGGTCTCCAGTTTCACCAGCAGCCTTGCTTATCTCCCACCAGCTGCTACCACACAGCGTGCTCAGGGGACAACAGTGCAGTCTCAGACAAGGTAGGATGGACTGTTTATAAGCCAGGGCAGTTCTACCATGTGATACCTACGCTTCCCTCCTGTTAATTGGGCTAATRCAGCACCTCCCACAGCTCATCAAGGCTATACCATCGTTTGTAGACTCAGCTGAGCAGGAATAAGCACAGTGGGTGCAGTAACTGTGTAGTAGCAATGACAGTCGAAGGATCTAAGCGAGGCAAGGGCAGGGAGAGGGAACACCGTTATTAGGTCAGCTGGGGTACTTGGAAAAACCAGACATGCTTGCAGGCACATACGGCGTTCTTAGGTCTGAAATAGAAGCAATAACCTTAGAGCTAAATACAGGTTGAGAATAATTGTTCTGAGTTAAACTTCATTATAGTAATGAATTAGGCAATTTGAGAGAAAGGATGATTGGTTCCTGTTGATCAAAGGGAGGATACTAGCCAGAGGACAGCTGATAATGTCATTTATGGCACAAAGACAGGGCAAGAGAGAGACAGGAGTAATTATTGCCTAGGAATGGCTGGTGGTAACAAAAACTATAATGTAATATGCAATCAATAGCTGTGTGATCTTTATATCCCAGAGTCATAACTGTCAGTGCTTTGGACTGTCTTCTGAAGCAGTTTTGCAGACCTTCCCTGAAGGTTGCGACTGRGAGGTCAGAGAGGCAGTGGTTGTTTCCTGAGAAATGCTCTCTTACAGAGCRTCGTTCCTGTCCTGTGTCACTTTGTCTGCATGAGTTAATTTGGGTTGGTTGCCGCTGGTTCTTGCCTCCACAGCCTGTTAGACATGTGATGTAAACTGCTCATCATCGTTAAAGAGACGGTAGATGGAAGCGCAGTTGTTCGATCTCACAACCGTTCTGTATCCGTCAGAAATCTGATTCCGTTGGGCAGCTGTAGATATCRCTAATACTCACGCACTCGTCGTTGTCCTTTAGCTGTTCTGTATTTCCTGGGAAGTACTAGTCACAGGGAACCTGTGATTTCCTAAGGATCTAAGCTTTCGTATAAAAAATAAAGCTCTTAGCAGATTTGCAGAGAAAAGCTTAGATAATTCTTAAATCTACTTAAGTCTATGTCCAGAAGATAAATGAATATGATGTTAATGTTGATTATTACTTATGATTATCTCATAATTTCTAAAAGATTCTTGGAGACCTCAGCTACAATTTCTGAAGTGTTTTTGTCTGACAATGAAATGAATCTTTAAGGACGGCACTATAACAGTGCGGAAGGCATAAATGGAGATCAGCAAGCATTACTTAAAAATGAAGTATCAACTGTTTTTAAGTAAATACCAGCTACGACTTAAAGCAGTTTATAAATATAACATGAGATTCACAAATATCTGCAAAGTAAGTAATTGCTTCAGGTGTTAACATTTTTAACTGTAGTCAGGAATTTTGCACTCTTCCTATTGAGTTTCCAAACATTGAGCTGCTATATATACCTGAGTAATTTTGAGAGAGAGAGAGAGAGAGAGAAGCTGAGAACCTGTTAAGCTTAAAAGTAAGCTGCGGGTATCTATGATTTCTGAGACTTAACAAGGAGTTAGTAGAGGCTCAGAAACAGATAATTTTTGACAAGGCTGAAGCACTCTGTTTAACATTGCACTGACAGTTCATAGCACAGCTGGTGGCAGAACTTAGTAGCCTGTTTGTGATTGCACATGAGATGCTTAACCTTATGGTACGCTGAAAATCAAAAGGAAATTTATTTTATAAAATCTGTGTGCAAGTCTAAGTTTGACCTGCAGCAACTTCAGTGAGTAGGCTGGTGTAAAATTTTCACATGATTTTGTGCTGGAGGAATATATACTTATATATCTATAGAAACACCCACAAAATCTTTCATAGAATCACAACAGTCAGTATGTGAGATTTTGGAAGCTTTCTGCTCCGATGGTGGATGAATCACACTCTATGTGCCATGGACAATGAAAATCAAGTGCTTTACTTTTTTATGCATGCCCTATTTCAAAATGTAAAGGTCATTAATACGTCTTAGCTGAACTGTACAACAAAAGAGACCTTTAGAGGCCAGAGAGATGCAAGGCAGTAAGAGGAAGAAATGATAGGTCTGCCCCAAATTATGTTTCTGGGATATATAGAATTTGGATAAAATTACTCACCAATAGGTGAAAGAGAGCAATAGCCAGCTACTGCCTAACACTTAACACTGAATTTCAACAGAGGCAGAGGAGGAAACCAACATGGAAAAGAGCAGGGATTTGTCCAGAGTCAGACTTGGAAGCTGGGATGCCTGAACTGCCGTCTGGTATACAACGTTTGCTACCACGCCGCCACCTCTGATTTCCATCAGCACGACCAAGATCTCCCAGGCTTTTGCATTACTCGACGAGGCTGCCCAAGCAGCAGACTCAACCAGTTTTAGAGTACTGTGGGTGTCCAGTATAATCCTTAGCTGTATTCTGGGCATTCAGTAGTTCTTAACACCATGTCTTCCACCATCCAAGCTTGAAAACTAAGTTCATGCTTCGCCCGTTGGTGGTGCGCGGGAGCCAYAAGGCCCGTGCTGGGGGAGCCTCAGCGGTGCGGAGCGGTAGGGTAACTTTCAGCGGGCTGGAGCGTGCGCGTGTGCTGAGGCTGCTCATCACAGAGCCGTTCCCGGCGCTGATGGATAAAAGAGCAATCAAACAGATGAGATTAGAGAAGTGAGTCTGTTCGGAGAGAATTAAAGTGTGAAAGATTGATGCAGCAAGCGAGAGAAGCAGTGAAAAAAAGGGAGCAGCGTATTCACGCACCCTTCCACGGATGCCGTGGGAAGGGCAGGAAAGACAGAGGAAGGGGGTTGTGGGGTGTAGCAGGGAATTAATACACTCTGCCAGGGAAAAGAGGTAGGTTTCTCGGTTTATTTTTAATTGGATTTGCCAGGCCTGTTAATATAAGCTTCTCAAAGAAATTCACAGTGACACTAAGCAATAATTAAGGCACTATTTTCTCAGAACTCTTATTTTGTGCAGTGGGTAATCTTTAAGCGAAAGGGTAGAGAGAATGCAGATAAACTAGCTCCATGAGGGCATGTAGCTCACAGACTGTTTAAATATAATGGTGCTCCAGCTCTCAGGAGAGGCAGGGATCTCCAATTTCAGGCCTCTGAAGTGTTAAATTATCAATGAAAACTACAGCAAATTCCACCAAAACTGCAGTCATCAATATTACAGATTGTTTTTAACAAACAAAAGACCACAGGAAAAAAAGGATGAGGATTGAGAGATATCTGCCCTGTACGCCAAGGTTTTTCTAAAAATATTTTACACCTGCTATTCGTTCTGCACACTGATCATATTTTGTCTGTGAGGTAAAGAACTCACAGTGCCAAGGGGAATGTGGTTTATGTTCCCGAGTCTTACTGTTTTTTCCCTTCTGCAAGTCAAAATCCCTTACTACGTTCCCTAAAATAAAGCCAAGAGGACAAAAGTCGTACTCACGCTGCCGCAGTCGCAGTTCAACCATTCCCCCCACTGGTTTCTGGAAACAATCCCTTCGGCAGGACTGTACAGCTCTGGCACTTCAACTTCGCACACTTTTTATGCGGCTCATGAGAGGAACGCAGCCAACGCTGTACACTCAATTTAAATCAATTTGCTGATGATATAGAAAAAGGAGTGCTGAACCGTCGGTTTGCTTCGTGTGCTCCAAAACTACAAATCCTAACTCTGAGGTATTTACTACTGAAACGTTAATAGAACAGTCCAGGGTGTCAGCTCAATAAATGAACTGTGGTTTGATCCCATGCTGGTTCAAAAGAGCTGATTCTGCTAGTTGTTTGGTTACTTGATATTTCAGAAATGCAGCTGGATTGTCTGCCAGTAAGAGGCTTCTGCACACTGCAGTCAGGTGGGAGCACAGAGCACCAGACAGTCGGGCACGTGGCTGTGCTATAGCGGGGAACCATCTGCCACGGTTGTCTGTAGCAAGAGATAACACAAGCAACGTATAATAGTTTTCAGTTTTGCATGTTGAAGAAAAAGGATCACGCTTGAGCCGTGTCTTGAACCCAGTTCTCAGTTTGCATAAATTACGATGGTTAAGAACTACAAAAACTTCACACCAGCTGCGAATCCAATGCCGGGCCAGCCCGTGCCCTCCGGATTCACATCCGCAGCACAGATCTCTGGAACATGACGACGCAGTTACGAAGAACTTTCTAAGTACTTATCAACTCAATCCATGAGCGAGCTCTCCTTTGCAAAAATAGTAACATCAATTTAATTTTGGCAAGCAATACTAGACTGGACTAAGGACTGTTACATGCCCACAACACAAATGCAGCGTGGACCTTAACTATGGAATCTTCTCTGCCCTACAACGCCTCTGAACGCATCTTCACAGGCCTCAATTACGATTTTCAAATGTTGTTAGTTTGGGCTGAATTGAGTCTACCTTACAGATTAAAGTGCTGCCATCTCTCATCAATTTCTAAACCAACAGTTGAACACTAACTTAATTTTAAAATAGCACAATAATTTAAAAACCTTAAACTCAAAAACAGATGAGTACAACCTTCATTGCCTTGCTGGGGCATCAGGCATGGTTTATTTTTGTCAAACTCTGTAAATTTTGTAAACTTAGGTTTTATGCTCATTTCTGTTTAATCCTCAGTGTAAAAATAAAGAATACTTTTTCATAAACTAAGCATATAGTGAAAACAAAACAATAACAATTTTGACATTTTCTAAAGTACCTTGGCAATATAACCTCCTATCTTTTAAAAGACCTATATAAGACATGGGTTTAAGCAAGATTTACTGGATGAGATAGGTATGCTACATCTTGTGGCCTCAGACACGACCACCAGTTTATCGCTGGCAATTACTAACACAACTGTGTTCAGGGTCTGGATGTGGTTACRGATCCAAACTTAAGCACAGCACTGATCTGTCAGTACTTCAGATTGTTTTAAGAAAAAAAGAATTTTTAACATGTGTTTGGGTGGGGACTTTGAATGAAGAGACACTAGGGAGCACTGGGGAGGAAGCATACTTACAGTTTTACCCATTTCTTCACTTGCAAATTAAAGATGTCTTCAGAGGTTTAACTTACACCACCAATTTTAAGGAATTAAATTGCACGCTTGTAAGAGAAAAATAAAAGAACTTGCACAACTAGGCAAATGCTTCCTTTTTCCCCTTCACACGTTATTTCTGTCAAAGCAAACTCACTTACCTGAGAGCATGGCTGCAAGAGCAGAATATGGGTGCATGCAAATTAAGCAAGAGATTTACTTGGCACACATTTAGAACAGAATGCTCCAATGTAAATGTTTGATGTAACAAATTCCACACTAGATTTTAGTAAATGGTCAAATAAATGGATGAAATAAATTGAACATAAAGCCTACAAAAATCTTAGATTTCTAAAAGCAGCAAGAAAAAACATTAAAAATCCTAACATTTGCATTCCTCAAATACTGAAAGCTCTCTCCAAATTGTCTCCTTGGAAAGTGCCACCAACAACCTATGAAAAACCCATAAAAATCAGTAGAAGGACAAAACTTGGTTATTATCCACAAGATTCAGCTGCATAAAGACAGCCACAAAAAACAACTTTGTTTCCAGAGATTCTTCTTTCCTCGAAGTCGCCATCTTTYGTAAGTAGAAGTGACTACTGTGAACGGGAAAGGGAAGAGGGTAAGCTGCATGGCCTTTAACACAAACAATCACAGTTTAAATCACAGGAACAAAAATATTACAGAATACACAGAATAATTTACACTATCAAAGTTTCTTAACCTTCTAGGCAGTTTAGATATTATTACTATATTGTAAACACTAAAATTTTAAGAAGCCTTAAAGTCTAGGAACACCAATAGCAATAATACATAGATCTAACATTCTATTATTTTTCAGTAAATTGATCCAAATTTTTTCTTCAGTTTTAGACACCTTTCAGTGGCCTACTCCTTTTAAAGTAAAATCATCCACTTAAAATAAGACATTGAATTACAGGCTTTAAAGTATGGTTCTGTCCACTGCTGTACCATCAGCAGAAAGATAAACCAGATGGCAAACTCAATAAAAACAAGCCAGTTAAATACAGACAGATGAATCCCTAAGAACAGCACCCTCGGCACTATTGCTTTTGAATTGGTTGTCATGGCATTAGAAATTGATGGCGTTGCCAGCCTCAGATCTCCACCCCGTCCATCTGATAGTSCAATATCGCTTCATAGCCTCATTCTGCCCAAAGCAGAGCAAAGATTTTAGCACAATGTTGACAAACACCCTCGTTTTYACTTACAGCACTCAGCTATTTCCAGCAAAACTCTGTTCTGCTACTCAAACCAAACTGGGCTACGGGGGTGTGATTTATGCCTTTTGTAAAACCAAGTAGGCTACGACTGACTTTCAGTAACTAATGCCAGTGCCAGAATACTGACATCCAGGTAAATTTAAACCTGTGCTCCTTTTTTAAGCTTAGAATTCATTTTTATGAAGCAAYGGACTATACACACTTAGCATGTATTTTCTCTCTGCACTGGAACTATGATGGCAAATAAACTGCTATTTGTTAGATTTACAGATTAAAAAAATACTTTCTCTTCTTCTTGACAATGTCCATTAGCAACAAATGCTATTTATCTAAAGGATTCAAAAGAGTAAGAGATTTAACTTCAGAACTGCCCTTGAAAAGCTCAGTAGTTTTGTCAGCCTCCAAATTCTTTCTCCCACCACTGGCACACACTCGTATTTTGAAAAATCTAGTAAGTTAACGTTGGTAGAATACACTAAAATAAAGCCCTAGATTGTCACCACATTGCAGTTGCATGGAATTCCTTTTTTGTTGTTGTTGTTTTTAATAAGGCATATAAAATGAAAGGTTACAATCAGTTTAGCAAACTGTAAATCAGCAGTTTTATTCAGCCTAGTTTCTGAGCTATTAATCCCTAATCCAGAAACAAAATGCTGATGCCTGGTCTAGGACCTCTCCAGATAATAGTTCAAATCCACTTTGATTACATAGGAAGTAAATTTCATTGAATCACCTGAGTACCTTCTATATATGTCATACCACATAATAACTCAATATTTAAACAGCTTGCGATCTTAATTTTCAAGGGAAAAAATAACTAATCATATTCTGACTTCAATGAGCTGCAGTTACRGAAAACAAGTGAAAGTTTGCTCAAATAATTGAAGCCAAATGGTTAATCAGTCTGTGTGCTTTGTCAGAACTATTTTAGGTAAAGCAATCCATTATTGTGGTGCATCAGCACAGCAACCCTTTCCATTACTCCTTTGTGATGCCCTGCCAGACTCTTTTGCATCATTAGCATTGATAACACAATAAATGCAGCACTCTGATCTTCAGCACAACAGTAAAAACAAAGACCACACAGTCATTTAATTTTAAAGAATTTTAATACAAACTTAATATAAACTATTTCAGTCCCTCTTAACATGTAAGACACTGACTCAAAATACTTTTATACCTTTTTTCAAGTATTGCACAATGTAGGTACAAAATTAATATTTACGATTACATTTTCTTCCATAATATATAGCAAAAATCTTTAAACCTTTAACAGAAAATACAATTTGTGTTTCTTTTGAAAAAAGCAAATATTTCGTACATTTTAATTCCACCACTAAGGAATATTCTGTACACAATTTTTTATTTTTTTTTAGAATTGATGTCTTTAAGATGGATATCTTACAATTTCAGTAAAAAAAATACAACATGAAGCTGCTGCAGCTGTCACAGATCACTGTAGTAAAAAGATATAAATGCAATACCATGTTGTAGAAACAATATATATACTCTGATATTTTACAAACTTTGTACTAAATTAAATTATACAATTAGAAAAAGACCAATAAACCCACTTATTAGTGCCAATTTTTTAAATATATATACATATGTGTTTATATATATATACGAAAAAAATCAGCCATGTCCTTGCTATATCTTAAATACTGTAAGAGGCCATATTTTGAGAGTATATTTTTGTAATGTACAGTCAGTATAAAATAATTTTGTGCTTGGTTGGCAAATGAAAAAATGATGCATGTTGTATTTATCTAACCAAGCTTGAATGTATTCATACTACAAGCTTTAAAAAAAATCTCAAGAGGTGGAAAAAAGATACACCCTTGGGTACGTGCATTTAAACTGGTACAATAGTATTTACTTGTATTTCACTTTCGTTTTATTTTTAGTTAGCCATAACTGGCTGGAATTGCTGGTTAGAATACTGCATGTTGTTTAAACTAAAATTCAAGCCATCCACAAAAGACTTCTCATTTAGACCTCCATAGGCTGCAAACATATCAAAGGCATTACTGTACTGGAGAGGACTGAGGTTAAGGGGGCTGTCACCAGGAAATATGCTACTGGTACTACCTTGACCCTGCATGTTGGGGAAAATGAACTCCTTTGCATTAGGAGAAAGGGCAGAAGTCTTCTGCTGTTGTTGTTGCTGCTGCTGCTGACTGCCTAGGCCAAGCCCGTAGAGAGAGTGCATGGAGGAGGAAAGGGCTTTCTGCTTCAACAGGTCATTGACATTCAAGCCAAGGTTGGTGGGAGAAGTGCGGGCGACCTTGTTGCTACGGCCGCTATTCTTCATTTTGGTCGAGCCAAACTTGGTGGCAGCAAATGTGGCAGTGGTGAAGGTTAAAGGCTGAGTGGAGCGGGGCATGAAAGTTGGGCTCACAGCAGCAGAGTGACCAAAGGGAGGAGAAGGAGAACTAGACACTGAAGATGCTGGGTCACTAATTGGCATGAACACCTGGGCCTCTGGGTTAAAGCTGTTCTTGATTTCCTTATCCAACTCACATCCATTTTCATTATCATCCACATAAAGCACTTTCACTGGTCCCTTTTCACCGATTTGGTATGAAACCTCAAATGGGTCAATCCAAACACTAAGATCCTGAGGCAAGTTGCCACGAACATCATCAATGTCCAAACCACTCTCTTTGGATGCTTGTTCTATGACTGGGTCCACTTTCTCCCCTATATGTATACACCTAAACCCTGATCCTTTGTATGGCTTATCTGGATACCAGTGCCCTTCATACTTCTTCTTGAGAAGTCTTTCAAGCTCTTCACCAAAAATGTTGACACGTCGTCTGGGAAGCTTATTGTACAAATATGAAATAATAAAATTGAGTGCTACTTGGATTTCAAGCTGCATAGCTGCTATGCCACAAAGTTATAAAAGTCTGTTTCAAAACCCGAAGAAGAAAGTGTTCAAGATGCCACAGGGAAACAGAATTTCATTCAAAGTGCTGATTCTAGTTGATTATTATCCTTCACCTTGAGTGTTCTTGTTCCTTTAAGAAAAAACAAAAGCAAACACATCCAAATAAGGAAAGTGTAATATCAAGATCCAAGGCCTAYTCTTTTAGCTTCACTTTCTACATAAAATAGGTTATTTTTAAGTGAAAACAATTGCATCAAATTGCTTTTGTTTAAATTGTGCCTGTGAAAGGTGAGTATGTCAACTACATTCAGTATGATTTACAAACAATACCGCAAAAGGTGCACTAGGCATGTGYTTAAATATACAGCATGGGATATTTCAAAATTGTATGAGCTTGCAGTTCAGTTATTCACAAAGCAGCAAGTATAATTTCTAAGACATCACAGAACTGCCAGGCCTGTCAAGGGTTCAATTACCAACCCCTATTTTGGATGATTTATAGTACTCAGCTGCAAAATTTAGCACCAGGCTATTAGTTTAGCACGAAAGGTCTTAGTCTAAGGGTCATTTATCATTTTAAAGTTTGCAAACACATTAGTTGCATTTTAAGTTACAGAATTACAAAAATATTAACAGTTGCTTCATAGGATTTCACACAGATAAAATAAATGTAGCAGAATTTGAATTAAGTTGGAGCCAAGCATCCACATCAACTGTGCACTGCTGAAATTACACTAACTGAAGAGAAAATGTCCGCTGTACACATACAAGAATTTTTCCTTTCCTTGGAATTAATAAAATGATAATATAATCAGAGTATATGAAATGCAGATGCATTTTCCATGCTAGAGGTAGCAACAACTGTTAAACAATTACAATGAATTTACAATTTTTCCCTTTCTACAATTCTTTTATATACATATATCAGCTGTAACATATGCATCTTTTATATACATATGCATATAAATACGTATTTTACATTATCTACAATCAGGATTTCTGAAAGTYACTAGAGCCAGCAGGGCTTTCGATAGCCTCAGTCAAAGCGATTGTTTTTCTTCCTCTCTGTGACTCCATTTTATATTTAATATAAAATATGGTTGTCACTCCTTCACAAAGAACAAAAGAGAAATTAGCTACCTAAAGTTAGAGAAAGGACTAGAATCAAGTATTAGAACATGCACTGCCAATGAAAATCTTGCAATACTTTAGCATAAGGTACTTGTCCACAGAAGACAGCGCTGTACAAGAAGTTCCAGTCAAAAAAATATAAATATTTTTGGCTCAAGTCAAACATCCAGCAAGAATTTCAGTTAATGGTGCGCTTTTCTGCACTGCATCACTAGGCACAAAAATTAGTATATCTGTCACTAAAGATTAGAGAAATCAAAGTCAATATCAAAATTCCATAAAAATATGAACGCAATGTTTTTTTTTCTCGTTCCATATGATCTCTTTTTAAAGTCTAAAACCCTATTTCCAAGCCATTTGCGTTCCTCTCAACATGGYATGGGAATAGTTTGAAAGCTTGTATGATAAGGCGACCTTTAAACGTTTGCTGGATCAGCACTGGGTGGGGATAAGGAAAAGATCAAGGGCAAACAGAAGATATTTACAAAAGGGACACATTCAGTGCAGAAAAGCTGACTGGATGGTTAAAAGGGACATTTAAAAAATGATTTATTAATCCATCTGTTTTGCTTCCCCTGCTCCATGTCCTTTAGGAAAGGAATGATCCTTTCAAGGCACTGGGCAGACACTACAAATTCTTCTAAGCCCCCAAGCTGATTCACAGTAGAAGCAGCTGATTAAACAAACCAGCCTGATCACTGCAAACTTTTTTTAATTGATAAGGATAATATTTTTAAGGGACCCAAGCACGTTAACGACTCCAATAGCAAAGCAATGGCAGAGGGGGATAAAAGCAGGAGCCGTAAGAAGCGTGTGGGCAGTTACATAACCAGGCAGTTGGGTCTCATTAGATTTCTGCTCACAGCTCTGGGAGCTCCAGCAACAGCAGGAGGAGGAGGAAGAGAAGCATTTTCCGCGCCCGTAAGAAAGAAAACGAAGAAGGGGGACGACTGGGAGAAGGGGTGGGGGCTAGCGAGGCCCCTCTCCGCCCCGCACAGGCCCGGGCTCGGCGACCCCCCCCCCCCGCCGAGGCAGGGTCCTGCAGGGCGGCTGCCAGCGCCGCCCGAGGAGGCCCGGCGCGAGCAGCAGCTCTTAGTCAGCCGGCAGCGGCTCCCTCCTCCCCGCCCGAGCGCCTCCAGGGACCGCCTTGGGAGGGACCCGGCCGCAGCCCGGCGCCCTGCCCTCCCCTCGGCCCCTTCCGCGAGGGGCTCCGGCT